>NC_059209.1:31448618-31748618 GCF_020615455.1 Coregonus clupeaformis | reverse complement strand
CATTGAATTATCAACAGTCAGGTGCATTGCAGGCCCCGTGTAGCTCACTTGGTAGAGCATGGCATTTGCAACGCCAGGGTTGTGGGTTCGATTCCCACGGGGGGCCAGTATGAAAAATGTATGCACTCACTAACTGTAAGTCGCTCTGGATAAGAGCGTCTGCTAAATGACTAAAATGTACATGTAATTGCAAACATCTATATATTCCTATTACGTACACAAGACTAAGGGTTAGCTGTCAAAATGTTTATAAACTGAATTCATAATACGGTTTCTTAACATAGGCACTTACATATGATATTTGTTGTAAAATGTACTGTAAGCCTAATTTCCTTTCAATAACATACTTGGAATGTGTCTGTTGTCCTCTCCAGATCCAGCTTCTACCTTCCCTCCTATGAGGAGTCTCAGCAGAACCACGCCTCTGCTGCTGCTGCAGCTTACTCTGTGCTGGTGGTCTCTGAAGACGGCCTGAGGTTCAACCTGGCCCCACCTCTGTACACCCCAGACGACACCTTCAACCACGAAGAACCACCTGCTTACTCTGAGATGGCCATGCAGCCGCACAGGGAGCCACATGGGCTTCCAGAGCAACCAGAACATTCCCGCTTGGACAGAGTTCCATGTCCTGAGCTGGACGGTCGATAGATGGTGGATTCTGGAAGGTGAGGACATCACCCTTGTGTACTGTTTAAAAAGCGTGTCTCCCTGCCTGACCTTTGACCTCTGACCCTTCAGGAGATGTAAATGACATGGCCTTTTCAGGTCAGAGAGAGGTGCTACCGCACAGGGTCGGAGCATGGCAGCAAAGACTGTTGCTCCTGGCGTCATGGTTGTCTGGAGAACGGAGACAGGTCGGAGTTATAGCTAGGAATGAGACTGTCTTGAGCTATTGCTGAAGATAGTAACCTATAGCATTAGGTAGTACAGTGGCTGAACAGTAGTAACCTATAGCATCAGGTAGTACAGTGGCTGAACAGTAGTAACCTATAGCATCAGGTAGTACAGTGGCTGAACAGTAGTAACCTATACCATCAGGTAGTACAGTGGCTGAACAGTAGTAACCTATAGCATCAGGTAGTACAGTGGCTGAACAGTAGTAACCTATAGCATCAGGTAGTACAGTGGCTGAACAGTAGTAACCTATAGCATCAGGTAGTACAGTGGCTGAACAGTAGTAACCTATAGCATCAGGTAGTACAGTGGGCTACAGGTGGATCACCATAGTGCCCTCTAAGCTCATCACTAAGCTAAGGATCCTGGGACTAAACACCTCCCTCTGCAACTGGATCCTGGACTTCCTGACGGGCCGCCCCCAGGTGGTAAGGGTAGGTAACAACACATCTGCCACACTGATCCTCAACACGGGGGCCCCTCAGGGGTGCGTGCTCAGTCCCCTCCTGTACTCTCTGTTCACCCATGACTGCATGGCCAGGCACGACTCCAACACCATCATTAAGTTTGCCGACGACACAACAGTGGTAGGCCTGATCACCGACAACGATGAGACAGCCTATAGGGAGGAGGTCAGAGACCTGGCCGTGTGGTGCCAGGACAACAACCTCTCCCTCAACGTGACCAAGACAAAGGAGATGATTGTGGACTACAGGAAAAAAAAGAGGACTGAGCACGCCCCCATTCTCATCGACGGGGCTGTAGTGGAACAGGTTGAGAGCTTCAAGTTCCTTGGTGTCCACATCACCAACGAACTATCATGGTCCAAACACACCAAGACAGTCGTGAAGAGGGCACTACAAAGCCTATTCCCCCTCAGGAGACTGAAAAGATTTGGCATGGGTCCTCAGATCCTCAAAAAATTCTACAGCTGCACCATCGAGAGCATCCTGACTGGTTGCATCACCGCCTGGTATGGCAACTGCTTGGCCTCCGACCGCAAGGCACTACAGAGGGTAGTGCGTATGGCCCAGTACATCACTGGGGCCAAGCTTCCTGCCATCCAGGACCTCTATACTAGGCGGTGTCAGAGGAAGGCCCTCAAAATTATCAAAGACTCCAGCCACCCTAGTCATAGACTGTTCTCCCTGCTAACGCACGGCAAGCGGTACCGGAGTGCCAAGTCTAGGTCCAAAAGACTTCTCAACAGCTTCTACCCCCAAGCCATAAGACTCCTGAACAGCTAATCATGGCTACCCGGACTATTTGCACTGCCCCCCACCCCATCCTTTTTACGCTGCTGCTACTCTGTTAATTATTTATGCATAGTCACTTTAACTCTACCCACATGTACATATTACTTCAACTATCTCAACTAGCCGGTGCCCCCGCACATTGACTCTGCACCGGTACCCCCCTGTATATATAGCCTCCCTACTGTTATTTTATTTTACTTCTGCTCTTTTTCTCTCAACACTTTTTTTGTTGTTGTTTTATTTTTACTTTTTTTGTTAAAAATAAATGCACTGTTGGTTAAGGGCTGTAAGTAAGCATTTCACTGTAATGTCTGCACCTGTTGTATTCGGCGCATGTGACCAATACAATTTGATTTGATTTGATTTGATCAAGACAAATGTCTACAGAATGCTAGTGAAGGGTGATAGAGAATCTAGGTGTCTCTGTAAATCTGAATGATGCACTTAAAAAAACCACCATGCACAGACCTGCTTGTTTTTGCTTGTTGTTGGGTGTGACTCTGAGTGCAGTATTGGTACACTATATATACAAAAGTATATACAAAAGTCCCTTCAAATGAGTGGATTTGGCTATTTCAGCCACACTCTTTGCTGACAGGTGTATAAAATTGAGCACATAGTCATAGGATGCCACCTTTCCAACAAGTCAGTTGGTCAAATTTCTGCCCTGCTAGAGCTTCCCCAGTTAACTGTAAGTGCTGTTATTGTGAAGTGGAACCGTCTAGGAGCAACAAAAGTTCACAGAACGGGACCACCGAGTGCTGAAACGCGTAGCGCCTAAAAATAGTCTGTCCTCAGTTGCAGCACTCACTGCCAAGTTCCAAACTGCCTCTGGAAGCAAAGTCAGCACAATAACTGTTCGTCGGGAGCTTAATGAAATGGGTTTCCATGGCCGAGCAGCTGAACACAAGCCTAAGATCACCATGCGCAATAACAAGTGTCGGCTGGAGTGGTGTAAAGCTCGCCGCCATTGGACTCTGAAGCAGTGGAAATGCGTTCTCTGGAGTGATGAATCACGCCTCGCAGTCCGACGGACTAATCTGGGTTTGGCGGATGCCAGGAGAACGCTACCTGCCCCAATGCATAGAAACAACTGTAACATTTGGTGGAGGAGGAGTAATGGTCTGGGGCTGTTTTTCATGGTTCTGACTAGGCCCCTTAGTTCCAGTGAAGGGAAATCTTAACGCAACAGCATACAATGACATTGTAGACGATTCTGTGTTTCCAACTTTGTGGCAACACGTTGGGGAAGGCCCTTTTCTGTTTCAGCATGACAATACCCCCATGCACAAAGCGAGGTCCATACAGAAATGGTTTGTCAAGATCGGTGTGGAAGAACTTGACTGGCCTGCACAGAGCCCTGCCCTCAACCCCATCGAACACTTTTGGGATGAATTGGAACACCGACTGCGAGCCAGGCCTAATCGCCCAACATCAGTGCCCGACCACACTAAAGCTCTTGAGGCTGAATGGATGCAAGTCCCCACAGCAATGTTCAAACATCTAGTGGAAAGCCTTCCCAGAAGAGTGGAGGCTGTTATAGCATATTAATGCCCATGATTTTGGAATGAGATGTTCGACAAGCAGGTGTCCACATACTTTTGGTAATGTAGTGTATCTGTTTACAAAGAGCACTGTACAGTATGTCAACATCACAACATTGTACATGGAGTTGTATTGTACTCTTATATTGTATGTGTTCTGCAGCCACTGAGAGCTTTCATAAGCAAATAATGTTTATCAAAAATAAAGGACCTTTTATCATAAAATCTGTGATTCTCTGTGAATCTGTTACATCTGCCCAGGTCAGGGCTCTGTGCAGGCCAGTCAAGTTCTTCCACACCGATCTTGACAAACCATTTCTGTATGGACCTCGCTTTGTGCATGGGGGTATTGTCATGCTGAAACAGAAAAGGGCCTTCCTCAACCTCAGTCCACTTGGTAACTTAAAGGTTGTTGAAGACACTGTTGTGAACACATACACACACCTGGGGGTTAAGGTAGGTCTAATTCCTGAGCTCATAGCGTAATGGCTGCTGTTTACTGGCCACCAGTTTCTTTTAAATCTGATATGTTAGGTAACTTGCCACAGACAGATCAAGTGTCCAGAGTTCATGAAAGGGAATCAGTCTTTTACAATCTTACGCCTATTTGTATCCGAAAGGAAACAATGTCATGTACTCACATTTAATGAGTGCAATAAAAGCCATTATGCAATCGAAGTCTTCTTTCTGAGGCTGTATAACAATCTACTGTAATGTGACACACACACACACACACTCACAATTAACACCACAATAACTTCAATGCATTCCCATGAAGTCCTTTTCCCTGTCACAAACATGGTGCATTTGAACAGGACATGAGGAAACCAATACACTAACCATATAAAGATGTAGCCTGTGGTAGATAACTACTGGTGTTGGTTATGATAGTCCTGTACAGAGCAGGAATCCAGAATGGTTACAGAGCAGGAATCCAGAATGGTTACAGAGCAGGAATCCAGAATGGTTACAGAGCAGGAATCCAGAATGGTTACAGAGCAGGAATCCAGAATGGTTACAGAGCAGGAATCCAGAATGGTTATAGAGCAGGAATCCAGAATCGTTACAGAGCAGGAATCCAGAATGGTTACAGAGCAGGAATCCAGAATGGTTACAGAGCAGGAATCCAGAATGGTTACAGAGCAGGAATCCAGAATGGTTACAGAGCAGAAATCCAGAATGGTTACAGAGCAGGAATCCAGAATGGTTACGGAGCAGGAATCCAGAATGGTTACAGAGCAGGAATCTATAATGGTTACAGAGCAGGAATCCAGAATGGTTACAGAGCAGGAATCCAGAATGGTTACAGAGCAGGAATCCAGAATCGTTACAGAGCAGGAATCCAGAATGGTTACAGAGCAGGAATCCAGAATCGTTACAGAGCAGGAATCCAGAATGGTTACAGGGCAGGAATCTAGAATGGTTACAGAGCAGGAATCCAGAATGGTTACAGAGCAGGAATCCAGAATCGTTACAGAGCAGGAATCCAGAATCGTTACAGAGCAGGAATCCAGAATGGTTACAGAGCAGGAATCCAGAATGGTTACAGAGCAGGAATCCAGAATGGTTACAGAGCAAGAATCCAGAATGGTTACAGAGCAGGAATCAAGAATGGTTACAGAGCAGGAATCCAGAATGGTTACAGAGCAGGAATCCAGAATGGTTACAGAGCAGGAATCTAGAATGGTTACAGAGCAGGAATCCAGAATGGTTACAGAGCAGGAATCCAGAATTATTATAGAGCAGGAATCCAGAATGGTTACAGAACAGGAATCCAGAATCAGGACTACAGAGTTTGGAATTATAAAGTTATATCTAAATTTTTGTCCTAATTGAGTTATTGACATAGCCTTCTTCTGTCCAATGTTTTCTACCAATATAGCACTCTAAATACCTTAATTCATGTTACGTTATTCAGACCAATTATTTAAGAATCATCTTTTTGCAGATATAACCTTATAATTCGAAGGTCACACAGTTGTAAATACAGCTGATCTGGTCTGGGTCAGGAGAATACAGGTCATAATCTGAATAAATAAAACCTGCATAAATAAGTCTGAAAGTGATACAGGTGGGTGGATATTTCTCTGGACACAAGTATGGATACACACTATACACATGTACTACACAATTCCATATGACAGTGGGAATACACATGAATAGTCCTAAACCCACCAAAGATGAAGGTAAAGAACCATATTGTAGTCTTTGGACCCACCAACCCTTTACCCACTATCGCGTCTACCCGAACCATGCTGTGATGGCTCAGATATTTTCTCTTCACAATGTCCTTTCCAGCATCATGGTTCCAGCGACTAGGCGGATGCATTCTCAGGCCAACACAGTACAGCTCGGCTCAGCTCAGTAGGATGAAAATGCTACTAAAAAGAGGTGAATAGCTCTACCTACTAATGTTCCCAGCAACAGAAGTGACAAAGTAAAAAGAGATTACACACAAAAGATAAGAATTTATTTGGATAAAAAACAAAAACAAATGAAATACAGCTATGGCTTACTCCGATCACACAGGGCAACAACAGGCTGTCTAATGAAGAGCAGAAGATCTAAAAGTGGTGGTAGCCCCTTTGGAACAGGAAGTTCTTAACAGATACCACCTCGAATAACCTGTACCCCCGCACATTGACTCGGTACCGGTACCCCCTATATATAGCCTCGTTATTGTTCTTTTATTGTGTTACTTTTTATTTAATTTTTTACTTTTGTTTATTTTGTAAATATTTTCTTAACTCTATTTATTGAACTGCATTGTTGGTTAAGGGCTTGTAAGTAAGCATTTCACTGTAAGGTCTACACCTGTTGTATTCGGCGCATGTAGCAAATAAAAGTTGATTTGATTACATAATTTCTGTGTAAAGCCTGGGTTAAACTAACATTAAGTCAGGGGAGGAGTAGCCTTCTGTTAGAGTTGACTTCATCTTGTTAAGGCAACTTGACATTTCACAGTTTATAGAGTGGCCTATCTAAAGATAGTAAAACATCTGTGATTGGGACTACTTTAAGCCACCAACTACACTTCACAGATCCATATAGGCATTATCTCAATAACCTATCAGTTAAATCTCATCAATCATTTACAATTTGATTGTAGTGTCTGACTGCGTTTGATGACCTCTGGCTATAGTCAAACATACTTGGAAGAATGTGCGTGTGTGTGAAGTGTGTGTGTGTGCACGCGACATGGGCATAAACTTCCTGAAAGGTGAAACGCAGCATAAACAAAACAAAATAATTGACTTCTCCCTTTTAATTCCGTCTGTCAACTTTATAATGATCAGACACACACACACACACACACACACACACACACACACACACACACACACACACACACACACACACACACACACACACACACACACACACACACACACACACACACACACACACACACACACACACACACACACACACATAAAGGCACATGCTTTGTAGCTGTACAGTGGTAATTTCATGCATCCAGAAAATACAACTTTCATAACAGAATCCTTACATGAACACCTGTTGTTTTATCAACCACTGAAATAAACTGTTTGCTTCTTTTCTTTGCAGATTACATAATATCTTACATTTTGAGAGAGAGAGAGAGAGAGAGAGAGAGAGAGAGAGAGAGAGAGAGAGAGAGAGAGAGAGAGAGAGAGAGAGAGAGAATACATGTAGCTCTTGCTTAATATTGGCCCCAGGTGTGGCAACAAGCAGGACGGGGTGGCCTTGGGGATTTGGCCATAGATGTGTGTTTATGGGGGGAGCACTCAGGTGTGTGTGTGTGTGTGTGTGTGTGTGTGTGGGCAGTGGAGCAGAGCTCAGGTGATGACGGTGGGGCCACGGTGTCCTGTCCTCTCGTGAATGTCAGAGATCTTCAGGGCAATGGCGATGAGGGGACCCAGCACCGCCTGGGACACAGAACACACACACACAGCTTTATACACACTTCACAGAATACACACAATACACACACACTATAAACTATAACAGAGATTAACCAAGGAAACAACAAGCGTCATGAATCATGACCAACAAACAGGTTACTACCAAGTCCCTTCTCTTCACTTTGGACTTTCTGTCTGATGTCCTGGCCAGAAAGGACATATGAAACACCTCTGCAAAGAATTTAATCCATTATCAGTGTGTTGCAAAGCCAGTCAACTCCAGGCTAACTTTATACTGTCCAGCAGCACCTTAGTATCCACTGACAGTTTAACAGTTGTATTGTGTTGGTGCAACTCACAACCTGAAGTAACCTGTTTAGTGAGGTAACCATGGTAACCACGGCGCTAAGCCACATGTTGCGTCATGACTACAGATCCAATGGTATAGGCGTTTCCTGGCTCAATTCAAAGCAGTTTGTGAGAGAATGTTTACATGGAACTGATCAATCTAATCAAAGCCAGCCGTGTTTCATCATAACTGATCACTGATAACTAAGCCATGGCATCAAAACAGCGCTCACCTCTATACTGACTAATACTGTGGCATGGTTAAAGTACACTACCAGTCAAACACAATATGGCCACACCATATCCAAAGTCTACCGAGCAGCTAAAACAACTATCACATGTAATGTCACCATGTCACATGTTGGTCAGACACCCAGTTGGAGGTGGGTTGTGTTATAGGATCATATTGCATGCAACCATTGTGAACCATACCCTATTGTTGACAATGCCATTGTCCTTGTGGTTAAAGAATAAATCAAATGGATCAATGAAAATGATAATGTTGCATTGATCCTCTCCTTAGTTTATCGGCCTGTAAGTTCATAACTACACAAGGAACCGATGATGGGATAGACCCTCATAAAACACTGGAACGGTTTGAAATTGTCTCAATAATTTGAATTCCTAAGTTGTCAGAAACAGACCTATCATAATGGATTCCAGTGAACTCCCTACCTGAGTTTCTCTGTTATGTCTCTCGGGGTCTCTCTCGAAGCTCTCTGCGTAGATCCGGACTGTGGCCCCGGCCCCTCCCCCACTCCCACTCAGACGGAAGACCAGACGGGACGCATCAGTGAAGACGATCCGCAGTCCCTGTATACAGACAGACCAGAGACAGTGAGACAGGTATGCAGACAGACCAGAGACAGTGAGACAGGTATGCAGACAGACCAGAGACAGTGAGACAGGTAGAAAGACTGACTAGAGGCAGTGAGACAGGTTTGCAGACAGACCAGAGGCAGTGAGACAGGTATGCAGACAGACCAGAGGCAGTGAGACAGGTATGCAGACAGACCAGAGACAGTGAGACAGGTATGCAGACAGACCAGAGACAGTGAGACAGGTAGAAAAACTGACTAGAGGCATTGAGACAGGTAGAAAGACAGACCAGAGGCAGTGAGACAGGTATGCAGACAGACCAGAGGCAGTGAGACAGGTATGCAGACAGACCAGAGACAGTGAGACAGGTAGAAAAACTGGCTAGAGGCAGTGAGACAGGTATGCAGACAGACCAGAGACAGTGCGACAGGTATGCAGACAGACCAGAGGCAGTAAGACAGGTATGCAGACAGACCACAGACAGTGAGACAGGTAGAAAGACAGACCAGAGGCAGTGAAGACAGGTAGAAAGACAGACCAGAGGCAGTGAGACAGGTAGAAAGACAGACCAGAGGCAGTGAGACATGTATGCAGACAGACCAAATACAGTGAGACAGGTAGACAGACTGACTAGAGGCAGTGAGACAGGTATACAGACAGACCAGAGGCAGTGAGACAGGTATGCAGACAGACCAGAGACAGTGAGACAGGTATGCAGACAGACCAGAGACAGTGAGACAGGTCGAAATACTGACTAGAGGCAGTGAGACAGGTATGCAGACAGACCAGAGGCAGTAAGACAGGTATGCAGACAGATCAGAGACAGTGAGACAGGTAGAAAGACTGACTAGAGGCAGTGAGACAGGTAGAAAGACAGACCAGAGGCAGTGAGACAGGTAGACAGACAGACTAGCAGCGGTGAGACAGAGGAGAGTCAGTGTTGTTTAATGCAGTATCAACTGACACCACTAGATGCCACTGTAGTCATATGCATGTGTGTGTGTGTGTGTGTGCATTTAATATGTTTACCTACAGTACATCCCTGTATGTCTATATGTAGGTGTTTGTGTCAGAGAGAGAGAGGTTCAATGTACAGTAGTATGTGTGTAGTCTTTCTTTGTGGGAACATTTCAGTAGCAGGCTACAGAGGCAACCCAGGCATAGCTCTGTAAAGCCTCTCTCAACTTGTCATCACAGCCAGTCTGTGTGTGTGTGTGTGTGTCTGTGTGTGCGTGTTGCTATATCTGTGAGCATGTGTCTCTGTTTATGAATGGGGCGGCAGGTAGCCTAGTGGTTAAGAGTGTTAGGCCAATAACTGAAAGGTCGCTGGTTCAAATCCCCGAGCCAACTACGTGAAAAATATATTGATGTGCCCTTGAGCAAGGCACTTAACCCTAATTGCTCCTTTAAGTCGTTCTGGATAAGAGCATCTGCTAAATGACATAAATATATGGAGTGTGTACGCATACAACAGACAGCACCTCCCCCTCTCACAGAGAGACGACAGCTGATAATGTCCTGAATATACACAGGGGTAGTAGGTTTACTAGGGAGGGAGAAGCTGTCACACCTTTAGCTGAGTGACTAACTAGCTGTAACTGCTGTGCCTCTGTGGAGCTCACTGTGACAGTGAAGGATGGCCGAGGTCTGATCCGGCTACTCTGACACGCCTGATTGGGAGGGTGACTGACTAAAAACAAACACACACACCATCTCTTATGACATCATACCTCCCTGGCCATGACACTTGACACCAATGGGATTTACGTGTGATATTATTGTGTGTGTGTAGTATGAGCTGGGGCTGGAGACTGAAAAGTGTCTACGCCAGGAGATATTCCAGGGTGTGTGGGGAGGATGGGACAGCAGCCAAGTGAAAAGGCTGTACCTGTCTGTGTGTGTGTGTACCTCTGTGTGTGTGTGTGTGCCTGTGTGTGTGTGTTTACATTTCCCAACAGTAGACTGTGTAACACTCATCATCTTTACTGAGGCTGACAGACTCTGATTCATCAGTCTTTACACCAATCACAATAAAGGCCCAGCCGAGACATATCTGCATCCACCAATGAGATTAAAGTCCCCAGGCTAAACCAGATCTACCAATCAGAATAAAGGCCAAGCCAAAACATCATACATTAGCCACTGTGACATCACTGCTGTATACATATCACTTGTTCCTAAACCTTTTAGCCCTGTGACCCACCTAAAGCTTTGGGAGTCTTCTCAATATGTCACCAGAATCAATGCCATAGACTCGATTGTGACTAGCAGGTCCCCTCTCACCAATCGGGAAACAGTGAAGTAAGCACTACAGAGATGTGTTACCATCAACAGTAGGCCGACGGTTCCTAAGCAACAGGTTGTATATCACACCATTATTACACTACTGTTCCTCTGCCTGTCTGGCTGTCCTGTTTCTGTCTTTTACTAAAGCAAAGCAGGGCTCTGCTGTGTGTGTGTGTGTGTGTGTGTGTGTGTGTGTATACTGGCTGAGGAGAAGGATTAGAGACAGCCATGCCCAAACATGGAACCCCAGTCCGAACACATGGTTATCTGGGTGGGCTGGAGCAGAGAGGGGTAGGAGGACACAAGTAGAGAAGGATAGAGAGAAGGGGAATATGTGCTGACTTTTCAGATGGTATTTAATTGACTAATAAAGTGAACAGTTATATTGACCTCATCATAGACAACCTCCTCTCCTCTCCTCTCCTCTCCTCTCCTCTCCTCTCCTCTCCTCTCCTCTCCTCTCCTCTCCTCTCCTCTCCTCTCCTCTCCTCTCCTCTCCTCTCCTCTAAGAGCCATGTTTCAGTTATATAGACCTGGTTGCGGACCACGGTTCCGTCCACAGGGTCGATGTACTCAAAGTTATCAGCCCGCTCCACGCTGTAGACGTTAGTCCCCACAGCAAACTTCTGGGTAAGAAAGGCCTTGTCTGTGATCACCCCCTCCAAGTCTCTCATCAGGTAGAATGCAGCTCTGGGGTCCACGCCCTCATAGTCAAACCTGGGAACACACACACACACACACACAGGTGTGAACACATGGGCACACACATACACACACAAGCATGAATGTGGCATAAAGACACACAAACACTCCTAGAAACCACAAGCACAGAGACAAACACAGAAAGAAGCATCCCAGTCTATTCAAGGTGATTAGATAAGGACATGACATCTTCAATGTGTCTTTCTGTGTTCACTATACATGTATTGCAATCCACTGATTGATTGATTGATTAACCGATTGGTTGATTGATTGGCTGATTGATTGATTGGTTGATTGGTTTATTGATTGGTTGATTTATTGGTTGGTTGGTTGATTGGTTGATTGATTGATTGCATAGCAGAGTGACCTGCAGAAGTAATTGCGTCCGAGCTTGGCCCAGTGGTCCTTGACGATCTCCTCCACGCCCTGTTTCCTGACAGCCATGATGGATAGCCACACCAGCACCGACCACAGACCATCCTTCTCACGGATGTGGTCTGAACCTGAACAAGAGACACAAGGGGACACAAGTTCACCCAGGAGACCATAAACCTTTATAACCATGTTATAACCCTGTTTTAAACATAGGGAGCAGAGTGGGATGTTAGACCAACATGGGATATTTAGACATTCTGACAAGAACCCTTCAGTTCAGCTCTGAGCCATAGAATTTAACAGCCGCTAGTTTTATTTATCTGGCTCTCACACCATCACTGAACGCCTCTCCTGGGTGGCTGATGGCTATCTACAGATGGCCTATGGAAGAACAGGCAGACGGCTCTCTCACAACACATTCTGTTGGTAGTACTATTCATAATACCGATACATGTGGCTCAGTTGGGTTGGAACATGGTGCTTGCAGCACCAGGGTTGTGGGTTTGATTTCCGCATGGCCACATATGCTGAATGTATGTGTTATATTTATTTTATTTTATTCATTTAGCAGACACTCTAATCTAGTGAGTGTTAAGCAAGGTGTTTGGATAATAGGGTTCACTATATACTGAGTATACCAAATATTAGGAACACCTTCCTAATATTGAGTTGCTCCCCCTTTTGCCCTCAGAACAGCCTCAATTCATCAGGCATGGACTCTAAAAGGTGTCGAAAGCATTCCACAGGGATGCTGGCCCATGTTGACTCCAATGCTTCCCAGAGTTGGCTGGATGTCCTTTGGGTGGTGGACCATTCTTGATACACACAGAAAACTGTTGAGCGTGAAAACCCCAGCAGCGTTGCAGTTCTTGACACACTCAAACCGGTGCGCCTGGCACCTACTACCATACCCTGTTCAAAGACACTTCAATCTTTTATCTTGCCCATTCACCCTCTGAATGGCACACATATACAATCCATGTCTCAATTGTCTCAAGGCTTAAAAATCCTTCTTTAACCTGTCTCCTCCCCTTCATCTACACTGATTTAAGTGGATTTAACAAGTGACATCAATAAGGGATCATAGCTTTCACCTGGATTCACCTGGTCAGTCTATGTCATGGAAAGAGCAGCTGTTCATAATGTTTTGTACACTCAGTGTACGACATCAGCTGCAGAGACCACAGGTGTCTGGGGAGAGAGGAGTATAACACTGACAGACTGGTATCTCTCTAAGTGCAGCTAGTCTCTCTGTGGAGAGATCAATCTGTTCACACTGCCAATGGTCTCTAACAGGGGTTGGCTATTGCTATTCTACACTAAGGACCAGATGTAAGTGTGAGCCACAGTGCAAAGTTCATACCTGTTACTTTTAGATGGGAATAAAAGACTAAAGCTAAGTATATGGAATAAAAAGTCTTAAAGTCTAAATCTATCTTTCCTTTAGATCAGAATCTTTTACTTATTTATACATACTTGTCTTATGCTCCATGTTGTATTTCCTGTGTTTATGCTCCATGTTGTATTTCCTGTGGAAACTAACAGGTGTAAACTTCGTTGTGGTGTAAATGCTTAGTAATCCTGGCCCTAGCAGCTGTTGGGAAACTGACAGTTGCCAATTTCCGCTGACTCGCCGCTGTCTCTCTCCACCCCCTTTCTGTCTTTCCGATTCAATTTAAGTGAATTTTGTTGTGGACACATGCACACGCACACAAACACACACACGCCAGTGCAGGAGGTCTTTACAAGCTGTCGCATAAAACAACCAGATCAAATTTTTCTGTCATCAGATCAGAATTACAAGATCAGTCCTGTCTCCATCTGCATCACAACATCACTCTTCTATCTCCTGACCTGAATATATTTTAGCTGCATGCCACCAATGTTATTCTCTGCCAATTTAAAGATAATGAGCAATAATAATGTATTGGATTTATTGAGCACTTTAACGAGATCTCAAAGCTCAAATTATGTAATATGTTATATAAATGGAGGTGGTAAAGTGAGTGTAATACCTTACTGAGCAGAATGTACAGTAGGTAGAGATGCTACATAAAACATGGCACTGGACCCTATGGATGTAAATTAGAATGGACAAAAAATATGGAGCGGACTAATGTTCATAACATGACATGAATAAAAGCTCCAGCCAACAGGAAGAGAGAGAGGATAGAACACTGAGCTCTGAGTGGAGAGCATAGTCCTGATTTACTGCTGCTCAGAGCTCCTTCTAGACATTTGGCCTTAAATGGGTCGAGCAAAGCAGAAACTCACACAGCACTCTGTCCTGTCCATCTCTTTCTCTTCCACTTTCTCCTCTGCTCTCCAATCCCCCTCTTCTGTATTTCACTTAATTACTTCCTTTTCTACTGTCCCCCTGTTTCTCTCTCCTTTCCTCTCTCTCTTTTCCTCTCCTGTTCACTTCAACTTGCTCTATTTCTTTCTCCTGTTCCCTCACTTCTTTATCTCTCTCTCTATCTCAGATTCCTAAGATGTTCTCTGCAATGCAGAGATTGACAGAGAGAGAGAGAGAGAAAGAAAGAAAGAAAGAAAGAAAGAAAGAAAGAAAGAAAGAAAGAAAGAAAGAAAGAAAGAAAGAAAGAAAGAAAGAAAGAAAGAAAGAAAGAAAGAAAGGTAATAAGAGTTAGCTGCAGGGAGAGAGTTTTTCCTGGTGGGCTGAGCAGCAGCAGCAGCTGCCGGCAGAGGCCCGTGGGTTCTGGTGATTCACGGAGCTCCTCTCTCCTTTTATAGCAGAAGAATGGGATTATTCACACACACAACACACACACACACACACACGGCCCCTCACATCTATTAGGCTGGGATGACTCTGACCAGAGGCAGGCTTCTCTATTTAGGGATGTGATGTACTGTATATGGATCAGAGGAGGCTGGTGGGAGGAGCTATACGAGGACGAGCTAATTGTAATGGCTGGAATGGAATTAATGGAACGGTATCAAACACATGAAATATATGGAAACCACACGTCCATTCCATGTATTCCATTCCAGCCATTACAATGAGCACATTCTTCTAGAGCTCATCCCACCAGCCTCCTCTGATATGGATGCTCTAGGAACAGACTGGCTTTTACTGAAAGGTAAGCAAACTAAGCTGCTGACAAGCTGCAGCACGACTCAGATGAATGTGAATGTCAAACAGGAGTAGAGAGAAACAGTCAGTAACACTCACTTGTCCCGAAGCTCTCCTCTCCGCAGAGCGAGCACCTCCCGGAGTCCATCAGGTTTCCAAAGAACCTCCAGCCTGTAGGAGTCTCATACAACGTCACCTTCAGGGCCTTGGCCACCCTACACACACACACACGTGCGCACGCACGCACGCACGCACACACACACGCACACACACACGCACAGAGCATGGATTAGTTCGTTACATTATGTTACATAAACACAGTGTGTTCAGGGAATAATTTGGATTATACAACACACTTCTGGAGAACATGATCAACTCTAGCCTTTCTCCAATGTATGAGTAGCCCCTTTCTCAAGTTATGACAGTGAGAGCTCATAAACTACAAACTGACCTTTCAGGCTGCTGGCCTGCCATAGTAGTCTGCCATCTACTCATCCAATAACTTAATAAGGAGAAAAGAGCAGGAACAAAGCTAGATAACCTTTCAGCTAATGTTAGTTTTGAGAATGAGCCATGTATTATCTCTCTCAGTCACACACAGAGAGAGAGAGAGAGATAGAGAGAGAGCGAGAGAGAGCGAGAGAGAGAGAGAGAGAGAGAGAGAGAGAGAGAGAGAGAGAGAGAGAGAGAGAGAGAGAGAGAGAGAGAGAGAGAGAGAGAGAAGAGGGAAGGGAAGGAAGGAAGGAAGGAGGAAGAGAACGAGAGAGAAAGAGGCAGGAGGGACAAAGGAGGAAGATAAAACAGAGGGAGAAGAGAGAGGGATAGAAGGGAAGGGATAGATAGAGATATCAAAGGGAGGTAAAAGGAGAGAACATGTAGGAAGAGAGGGAGAAAGAGAGGCAGTTAGAGGTAAAGGGGCAGATAGATATGGAGAGAGGCAGTCGGAGGTAAAGGGGCAGATAGAGATGGAGAAAGAGAGGCAGTTAGAGGTAAAGGGGCAGATAGAGATGGAGAAAGAGAGGCAGTTAGAGGTAAAGGGGCAGATAGAGATGGAGAAAGAGTGGCAGTTAGAGGTAAAGGGGCAGATAGAGATGGAGAAAGAGTGAGACTAAACTTGTAGGGTACTAACTTGTAGGGTACTAATTTGTAGGGTACTTACTTGTAGGGTACTTACTTGTAGGGTACTAATGTGTAGGGTACTAACTTGTAGGGTACTTTCTCTCTGATAGAGAAGTGAGCTAGCCAAAGTTTCAGTACAAGATGACCCCTCCCTAACGCTCCACAAATGAGTCGTTGAAAAGAACATGCAACTCTTGGAAACACTGCTGAACACACATCACTTCAATTCAAGATTGTGAATTCTGGAATTCTGTTGGAATTCTGAGGGGGGGTCAGACGTTGAGATGTTGTCAACACCCTGACATAAACCCACAGTACCATACTGCAGCTGTGTGTGTGTGTGTGTGTGTATGTGTGTGTGTGTGTGTATGTGTGTGTGTGTGTGTGTGTATGTGTATGTGTGTGTGTGTGTATGTGTGTGTGTGTGGGGGGGGTAAAGCCTTTTTATTTCCCTATGAGGGAACGGCTCTGGAGCAGAAAGCCTGGCATTCCTACAAGAAAACGGAAACTCTGACCATTTGACTCACTGTTGACGTTTCAATCACATGTCTGCAGCCAACACAAGCACCCGGCATGGCCCTGGTCAGGCAGAACGTTGCTCCAACGTTAGGGGGATGTTGGGACAGGGTTGTTTGTTTTGGAAGGCATCATAACAATGCTGAGGGAATGTGGTGCTTTTCTAGGGCTTAACGCTTGCACCAGCTGTGCCCTGACCACAACCTAGCATAAACACCAGGATAAAAAAACATTATTTTTTGAAAAAGTGTTTAAAAAAGGTATAATCTTCGTAAATGATATCATCGGTAGGACTGGTGGAGTTATGTCGCACATGCAGCTAACAAAAACATATGGAAATGTCTGCTCTACCCAAAATTACAACCAAATAATTGCAGCATTCCCGCAAAAATGGAAGAGGAAAGTGGAAGGGGGAAAAAGTAAGGAACTTGTCTGTCGGCCCTGCATTAATGAACATAATTGGTTAAAGAAAACTGTGATAAATAAAAAAGTATATCAGTTTAATTTAAGGACCAAAGGATTGACAGCTGTCCCATATAGATTGCAAAATAGTTGGGAAGAGATTTTTGACGTACCGATTCCATGGCATAGTGTTTATGAACTGATGCGCAAAACGACGCTTGATTCAAAACGTATAATTTTTCAATTTAAATTATTATATAAAATTCTTGCTACAAATAGAATGTTATATATATGGGGGATACAATCTTCGCAGCTCTGCAGATTTTGCAGCGAAGAGACAGAATCATTAGATCATTTGTTTTGGTACTGTCCATTTGTAGCTTGTTTTTGGACACAGGTCCAGGAATGGCTAAAGGATTGCAATATTTACCTGGAGCTAACCCTGCAGATAGCACTACTGGGTGATCTGAAAAGTCATAGTCAATCGATCAATAATATAATAATACTTTTAACAAAAATGTTTATTTTCAATTTACAATCTGTAGAAACAATGAGACTAGAAGGGTTCAGAGCTTTTGTAAAACATCACAGTACAGTTGAAAAATATATGGCAAATAGAAATCCAATATGAATGGTGTTAATAGATAGATGGGTGGTGTTGAATGGAGTTGAAGGATGGGACTAATAACAACTAACAACAACTAATAACAACAAGATAACTAATAATGTAAAGCATACTGTGTCCATAATAAGTATATAGGTTATAGGTTGAGAGCTTTTGTGAAAGAGCACAGTTAGAAATATATGGCAAACCGGATGGACATCATGAAAATGATCGGAGAGGTTGAGGGTAGAGGAAGTTCATGAGTAAAAACAAACAAAATATAATTATTGTAAAATTGACTGTGTCCATAAAATGTATATAGTATGTATAAGCTGGAAGTAGAGGCCTAATCATTGTTGTTCACTAGTTTACTCCAATTAGGGAAGGGGTGGTGGGGTTGGAAAGTAATAAAGGGAAATATATTTAAATTAAGGATTAGTAGTGTATATGTATGTGTATGTATATATATATATATATATATATATATACAGTGAGGGAAAAAGTTTTTAGATTTGTAATTAAATGTAAGTTGAATTCAATCCCCATATGTTTTTTTCTCACAAATATATATACATATATACAGTGGGGGAAAAAAAGTATTTAGTCAGCCACCAATTGTGCAAGTTCTCCCACTTAAAAAGATGAGAGAGGCCTGTAATTTTCATCATAGGTACACGTCAACTATGACAGACAAATTGAGGAAAAAAATCCAGAAAATCACATTGTAGGATTTTTAATGAATTTATTTGCAAATTATGGTGGAAAATAAGTATTTGGTCACCTACAAACAAGCAAGATTTCTGGCTCTCACAGACCTGTAACTTCTTCTTTAAGAGGCTCCTCTGTCCTCCACTCGTTACCTGTATTAATGGCACTTGTTTGAACTTGTTATCAGTATAAAATACACCTGTCCACAACCTCAAACAGTCACACTCCAAACTCCACTATGGCCAAGACCAAAGAGCTGTCAAAGGACACCAGAAACAAAATTGTAGACCTGCACCAGGCTGGGAAGACTGAATCTGCAATAGGTAAGCATCTTGGTTTGAAGAAATCAACTGTGGGAGCAATTATTAGGAAATGGAAGACATACAAGACCACTGATAATCTCCCTCGATCTGGGGCTCCACGCAAGATCTCACTCCGTGGGATCAAAATGATCACAAGAACGGTCAGCAAATATCCCAGAACCACACGGGGGGACCTAGTGAATGACCTGCAGAGAGCTGGGACCAAAGTAACAAAGCCTACCATCAGTAACACACTACACCGCCAGGGACTCAAATCCTGCAGTGCCAGACGTGTCCCCCTGCTTAAGCCAGTACATGTCCAGGCCCGTCTGAAGTTTGCTAGAGTGCATTTGGATGATCCAGAAGAGGATTGGGAGAATGTCATATGGTCAGATGAAACCAAAATAGAACTTTTTGGTAAAAATTCAACTCGTCGTGTTTGGAGGACAAAGAATGCTGAGTTGCATCCAAAGAACACCATACCTACTGTGAAGCATGGGGGTGGAAACATCATGCTTTGGGGCTGTTTTTTCTGCAAAGGGACCAGGACGACTGATCCGTGTAAAGGAAAGAATGAATGGGGCCATGTGTCGTGAGATTTTGAGTGAAAACCTCCTTCCATCAGCAAGGGCATTGAAGATGAAACGTGGCTGGGTCTTTCAGCATGACAATGATCCCAAACACACCGCCCGGGCAACGAAGGAGTGGCTTCGTAAGAAGCATTTCAAGGTCCTGGAGTGGCCTAGCCAGTCTCCAGATCTCAACCCCATAGAAAATCTTTGGAGGGAGTTGAAAGTCCGTGGGGAGAACAAGTATTTGATACACTGCCGATTTTGCAGGTTTTCCTACTTACAAAGCATGTAGAGGTCTGTAATTTTTATTATCGGTACACTTCAACTGTGAGAGACGGAATCTAAAACAAAAATCCAGAAAATCACATTGTATGATTTTTAAGTAATTATTTTGCATTTTATTGAATGAAATAAGTGTTTGATACATCAGAAAAGCAGAACTTAATATTTGGTACAGAAACCTTTGTTTGCAATTACAGAGATCATATGTTTCCTGTAGGTCTTGACCAGGTTTGCACACACTTCAGCAGGGATTTTGGCCCACTCCTCCATACAGACCTTCTCCAGATCCTTCAGGTTTCGGGGCTGTCGCTGGGCAATACGGACTTTCAGCTCACTCCAAAGATGTTCTATTGGGTTCAGGTCTGGAGACTGGCTAGGCCACTCCAGGACCTTGAGATGCTTCTTACGGAGCCACTCCTTAGTTGCCCTGGCTGTGTATTTCTGGTCGTTGTCATGCTGGAAGACCCAGCCACGACCCATCTTCAATGCTCTTACTGAGGGAAGGAGGTTGTTGGCCAAGATCTCGCGATACATGGCCCCATCCATCCTCCCCTCAATACGGTGCAGTCGTCCTGTCCCCTTTGCAGAAAAGCATCCCCAAAGAATGATGTTTCCACCTCCATGCTTCATGGTTGGAATGGTTTTCTTGGGGTTGTACTCATCCTTCTTCTTCCTCCAAACACAGCGAGTGGAGTTTAGACCAAAAAGCTCTATTTTTGTCTCATCAGACCACATGACCTTCTCCCATTCCTCCTCTGGATAATCCAGATGATCATTGGCAAACTTCAGACGGGACATGTGCTGGCTTGAGCAGGGGGACCTTGCGTGCGCTGCAGGATTTTAATCCATGACGGCGTAGTGTGTTACTAATGGTTTTCTTTGAGACTGTGGTCCCAGCTCTCTTCAGGTCATTGACCAGGTCCTGCCGTGTAGTTCTGGGCTGATCCCTCACCTTCCTCATGATCATTGATGCCCCACGAGGTGAGATCTTGCATGGAGCCCCAGACCGAGGGTGATTGACCGTCATCTTGAACTTCTTCCATTTTCTAATAATTGCGCCAACAGTTGTTGCCTTCTCACCAAGCTGCTTGCCTATTGTCCTGTAGCCCATCCCAGCCTTGTGCAGGTCTACACTTTTATCCCTGATGTCCTTACACAGCTCTCTGGTCTTGGCCATTGTGGAGAGGTTGGAGTCTGTTTGATTGAGTGTGTGGACAGGTGTCTTTTATACAGGTAACAAGTTCAAACAGGTGCAGTTAATACAGGTAATGAGTGGAGAACAGGAGGGCTTCTTAAAGAAAATCTAACAGGTCTGTGAGAGCCGGAATTCTTACTGGTTGGTAGGTGATCAAATACTTATGTCATGCAATAAAATGCAAATTAATTACTTAAAAATCATACAATGTGATTTTCAGGATTTTTGTTTTAGATTCCGTCTCTCACAGTTGAAGTGTACCTATGATAAAAATTACAGACCTCTACATGCTTTGTAAGTAGGAAAACCTGCAAAATCGGCAGTGTATCAAATACTTGTTCTCCCCACTGTATATATATACAGTGAGGGAGAAAAGTATTTGGAATCTGATTGATTGATTGCTTCTGTGGACATGTGTCTTTTATACAGGTAACAAACTGAGATTAGGAGCACTCCCTTTAAGAGTGTGCTCCTAATCTCAGCTCATTACCTGTATAAAGGACACCTGGGAGCCAGAAATCTTTCTGATTGAGAGAGGGTCAAGTACTTATTTCCCTCATTAAAATGCAAATCAATTTATAACATTTTTGACATGCGTTTTTCTGGATTTTTTTGTTGTTATTCTGTCTCTCACTGTTCAAATAAACCTACTATTAAAATTATAGACTGATCGTGTCTTTGTCAGTAGGCAAACGTACAAAATCAGCAGGGGATCAAATACTTTTTTCCCTCACTGTAGGTGGTGAGGGTAGGCAACATCACCTCCACCACGCTGACCCTCAACACAGGGGTGTGTGCTTAGTCCCCTCCTGTTCACCCACGACCGTGTGGCCACGCACGACTCCAACACGACACGACGGTGGTAGGCCTGATCACCGGTGACAATGAGTCAGCCTACAGGGAGGAGGTCAGTGACCTGGCAATGTGGTGCCAGAACAACAACCTCTCCCTCAACGTCAGTAAGACCAAGGAGCTGATCGTGGACTACAGGAAACGGGAAGGGGCGAGCACGCCCCCATCCACATCGACGGGGCTGCAGTGGAGCAGGTCGAGAGTTTCAAGTTCCTCGGTGTCCAAATCACTAAAGACTTAAAATGGCCCAAATACACACGCACAGTCATGAAGAAGGCGCAACAGTGCCTCTTCCCCCTCAGGAGGTTGAAAAAGTTTGGCATGGGCCCTCAAATCCTCAAAAAGTTATACAGCTGTACCATTGAGAGCATTTTGACTGGCTGCATCACTGCTTGGTATGGCAATAGCACCGTCCTCGATCGCATGGCGCTTCAGAGGGTGGTGCGGACAGCCCAGTACATCACTGGGGCCGAGCTCCCTGCCATCCAGGCGGTGTGGTAGAAAGGCCCGGAAAATTGTTAAAGACTCCAACCACCCAAGCCATAGACTATTCTCTCTGCTTCCGCACGGCAAGTCTGGAAACAACAGCCTCTTGAACAGCTTACAGTATATCACCAAGCAATAAGACTGATAAATAGCTAACAAAATAGCTACACGGACTATCTGAGTTTACCTGTTATTTTTGTCTCTGTGCACACTCACAGGGCCCTACACACTCATACACACTCCCACTCCATCATATGCTCACTCACACATAATATGCACATACATTTATACTGACTCTACACACGCGCACACCCACTCACATACAAGCTGCTGCTACTCTGTTTATCTTATATCCTATTGCCTAGTCACCTTACCCCTATACATATCTACCTCCATCACTCCAGTATCCCTGCACATTGTAAATATGGTATTGGAACTGACTCTGTATATGGTATGCTTACTTACTTACTTATTGTGTTCTTCATATTTCTTCTAATTTCTCGTGTGTTTCTTTGTAGTATTACATTGTTATTGATTATTGCATTGTTGGGTTTTGAATTTGTACTTGTGCATGTGACATTAAAACTTGAAACTTGAAACACAAACACGCACACACACACACACACACATTAAACAACCTGACAACATAAGGATCAGGGCCTCCTCACAGCTGACATAACATTCCCCAAACATTCTAGCAATGCTAGACTAACACTAAAGGAAAGGGGACATTTGCTGGTTGGCTGGGTTGACTACGTTCATGCTGTTAGTTAAACCAAACTGGGATTGTTTTGTTTTATAATAATACTTGTTTTTTTACGGACAAGTTCTTCAGTGATGATAGCAGATATCGGCACAGAGAGTTTTTCAGACCAGTATTACTCATCCCATGGGTGGGTCTGTCACGCCCTGGCTCTGGGGACTCTTATATGTTGAGCCAGAGTGTGGATTTTCTATGTTTAGTTTTCTATGTTTTTGGTTCTAGTTCATTTTGATCTATGTTGGCCAGGGTGGTTCCCAATCAGAGACAGCTGTAGCTCGTTGTCTCTGATTGGGGACCATACTTAGGCAGCCTGTTTGGCACTAGTATTTTGTGGGATCTTGTTCCGTTTAGGTTTTGTGTATAACCTAGGACTTCACGTATCGTTTGGTTTATTGTTTTGGTTCGTGTGTGTACTAATAAAGAATGTACGCTTATCACGCTGCGCCTTGGTCTGCTTCATTTGTCGACGATCGGACAGAAGATCCCACCACCAGAGGACCAAGCAGCGTGCCCAGGAGGAGAAGTTGGCGATGTCCCAGGTGGGCGAATGGTGGTCATGGGAGGACCAACCGTGCCGACGACGGACACGTGAGAGGCAACCCCAAGTAATTTTTTTGGGGGGGCACACGGCGTGGACGACGGGGCTGCTGGAGGCAGCTACAGGACGAATCGGCGGACTACGAGAGGAGGCCACCAGGTTTGGGGGGCTGGAAGGGTGGTTGGCGGAGCCTAGAGGTAGAGCAGAGCCAACTCCCTGTACTCAGGCTAGGCAGCGTGAGACTGGGCAGGTTCCGTGTTATGCGGAGCCACGTACTGTGCCGCGAGTGTTCCGGCACAGTCCTGTACGTCCTGTGCTAGCACCACGCACGTGTCGTGCTAAGGTGGGCATGCAGCCAGGACGGAGTGTGCCGGCTCAACGCTCGTGGCCTCCAGTACCCCTCCTCGGTCCCGGATATCCTGCGCCAGTGCCACGTGCTGTAGTGCCAGTACGAGTGCACAGCCCTGTACGTCCTGTGCTGATGCCTCACACAGATTGTGTGGAAATAGGCATTCAGCCAGGATGGGTTGTGTCAGCTCTCCGCTCCAGACCTCCAGTCCGTCTCCACAGTCCAGCCCGGCCTGTTCCTTCACCCCGCACCAAGCCTGTGGTGCGCGTCGCCAGCCCGGTCCGGCCTGTTCCTGCTCCCCGCACCAAGCCTGTGGTGCGCGTCGCCAGCCCGGTCCGGCCTGTTCCTGCTCCCCGCACCAAGCCTGTGGTGCGCGTGGCCAGCCCGGTCCAGCCCGTTCCTGCCTCCCGCACCAAGCCAGTGGTGCACGTCGTCAGTCCGGCACGGCCCGTGCCTGTTCCACCGGTGCCTGGTCCAGCACCGGTCAGCTGCTCCACTACGGAGCCAGAGCAATCCGCTCCACCGGTGTCCAGTCCAGCTCAGGCCAGCAGGGCCAGACCAGATCAGGGGCGCTACGGGGGGGTGGAGAGAGAGCGGAGGTCACGCCCGGAGCCGGATCCGCCTCCGAGGCGGAAAG
This sequence comes from Coregonus clupeaformis, assembly GCF_020615455.1. Taxonomy (NCBI): domain Eukaryota; kingdom Metazoa; phylum Chordata; class Actinopteri; order Salmoniformes; family Salmonidae; genus Coregonus; species Coregonus clupeaformis. Next base: position 31,724,088 of record NC_059209.1, on the reverse strand, counting down.
CCCACCCGGCCCCTACCCTGTTGTGTTGGTGTGGCGCGGTCACAGTCCGCGGGGGGTACTGTCACGCCCTGGCTTTGGGGACTCTTATATGTTGAGCCAGGGTGTGGATTTTCTATGTATTGTTTTCTATGTTTTTGGTTCTAGTTCGTTTTGATCTATGTTGGCCAGGGTGGTTCCCAATCAGAGACAGCTGTAGCTCGTTGTCTCTGATTGGGGACCATACTTAGGCAGCCTGTTTGGCACTAGTATTTTGTGGGATCTTGTTCCGTTTAGGTTTTGTGTATAACCTAGGACTTCACGTATCGTTTGGTTTATTGTTTTGGTTCGTGTGTGTACTAATAAAGAATGTACGCTTATCACGCTGCGCCTTGGTCCGCTTCATCTGTCGACGATCGTGACAGGGTCCTGATTCAGCTGTCAAAGACTTGGAAGTCGAATACAGAGATAAAAGATTCATAGTCATTTAATTAACATGATGCAATAATGATGCATTTTACTCTCAATAACACAAAGATTTATCATCAAATTTATCTCCTCTTATAACTCTAATTACAAAAACCTGTTCTATGTTCAGTATGGTGATTATGTTTCCATAAAGTTGTTGACTAGGAGAAGTAAACACAAATTAAATCCTAAGTACAGATATTTTGGCTCTGAGAAGTATGCTCATGTCCAAATGTCAATCAAATGATTAAAGGCTGACATTTCTCTGCTCATTAAATCTCTCCCCAGTATAAAGAGACATGTTAGAAATAAACACTTGGATGAGCACTACTTCTCTCTCTCTCCCTCCTCTCTCTCTCTCTCTCTCTACCTCCCTCCCTCCCTCCCCTCTCTCCCTCCCCTCTCTCCCTCCCTCCCCTCCTCCTTCCCTCCCTCCCTCCTTTTTATCTCTCTCTCTCTACCTCCCTCCCTACCCTCTCTCCCTCCCTCCCCTCTCTCCCTCCTTCCCCTCTCTCCCTCCCTCCATCTCTCTTCACAATGAAATCTGCCTCTTTCCCAGCAGTCTTTGACAGAAAGTAGGGTTACTGGAGACGTGTGTATGTGTGGGGGGATGGGGGGCAGTGATGTTTAAAGGTCCTGTTTTTCACTGGTTCATCCTAGTAACAGGCACAACAGTGGCCTAGCCTAACATCTCCCCCCTCTTCCTCTCTCCACCCATCCTCTTCCTCCCGCTCTCCTCCCTCTTCCTCCTCCCTCTCTCCTCCCATCCTCCCATCCCTGGAGTGGCCAAAGGAGAGGCAGATGTTTCCTCTCCCATAATTCCTCTCCCACCTTCCCTTCCCTCACTGTAACAACATAGGGCTTCCCTCGCTTGTGCATGCACACACAGACACACGTCCCTGAAATGCTGGCCAGCCAGGGGTGAGAGATTTAGCGCCTCTCTGTCGGCTGCTTGCCCTACCAAGGTCAAACCCCAGCTTCCTGCTCCACAAAACACGTCCTCTAACTGCATTCACACACACACACACACACACACACACACACACACACACACACACACACACACACACACAGGGACACACACACACACACACACACTCCTAAAAAAGATTACTTCTGGGCTGAGGCCATTCTACAATTCTACAGCACCCCACCAGTCACCAGGGGCCACGCTCTGGGACTCACTAAATAAGACCCTTGAGAGACAGCCACAGATACAGTACATGGACACAACCAGTGTGTGTGTGTGTGTGTTTGTGTGTGTGTGTGTGTGTGTGTGTGTGTGTGTGTGTGTGTGTGTGTGTGTGTGTGTGAGAGTGTGTGCCATGTGGCCTGTGTGTATTAATGGTGTTGGATTACCTTGCGGTGCAGTGGGACTCGTGACGATCACCTTTCATGTGTGAGTATGTGTTGGAACAGGACATGCAGTCAAAGGAAACTGAGGCAATGCTATCAATGTGTCGCCGTTTCAACAGCATAAGACATAGCCCCAGGCAATGAGCTGTGTGATGCAAGTGTGTGTGTGTGTGTGTGTGTGTGAGAGACCAGCTCCAGGATGTGATGTCACCTCAACCTCACATGTCCACCTAGGGTTAGCGCTAGCGGCCGGCCGCGGCACCCTGAGCGATGGGCTTGGGGAGTGATCTCATTTCCTCCATGGCTGCCAGTGCTAATAGGACCGCCACTGAGTCCACCAACCCTCACAGGAGGAGGAGAGAGGGTCAGAGGCCAGGGTGACACACACACACAATGTTAATGTACATGACTGACCCCGTGATCACACCGTTCACACCATTGCTCTGCTCTGCTCTGGGACAGCCTTTTTGTTTAGGTCCCAGTGTGTGGTCCCCTGGGCCGTGTTTATAGGCAGTGAATGCTCTGTGTGTGTGTCAGTGTTCATTTCGTATATAACTATGACAAAACATATCTGTCAACAACCAATTTTTTCCTGACAAAAACTAATGCCGATAATGAGTCGAGATGCCATGAAAAAAACAATACCTGTAACAAATGAGTTTTCATTTTAGTTGACGAAAATGTGACGAGACGAGAATTCCACAAGAGACTAATACACATTCAATTTGACATGAAGATCCTTTTCATCTTTTTTGTCCAATCAAAAGCAAGCATGCCTTTGCAGAATATTTAATGCAATCCTCTCATTGGCAGAATTAACGTATTTCAGTTGCATGGTTGAGCTGGGCCTCGTTTCCCAGAGCCTTCGTAGCATTAAGCTCATCGTTAGAATCATTTTACGATGTATCTTTAGCAGCCGATCTGTTTCCCAAAGCCTTCGTTACTAACATTGCTCTTAAAAACCTTTGCACATCTACGAGTGATCCAGACCACTCATAGAGCAGCCAAAGTATATCGTTAGATGTTTTTTGCCCTTCCGTGTAACTTTATTCACCAAAGATCTCCGCTAAACATAGAATCAAGATGTTTAGGCTACGTATCTGTCTGACTGTGACTGCCGATAACTTCAGAACGAAGTTGACTACAAAAACAAAGTTGCCAAAGTATTTGCAATTGTTACAAACAAGTTTAAAATAAAACAATGCTTCAAATGAAAACAGAAATGACTGCATTAAAAGATAAATAGGCTACATGGGCCTATTTATTTACGCCTTCAGAAGGTATTCACACCCCTGAGTCAATACATGTTAGAATCAACTTTGGCAGCGATTACAGCTGTGAGTCTTTCTGGGTAAGTCTCTAAGAGCTTTGCACACCTGGATTTTACAATATTTGCACATTATTCTTTTTAAAATTCTTCAAGCTCAAATTGGTTGTTGATCATTGCTAGACAGTTATTTTCAAGTCTTTCCATAGATTTCCAATACGATTTAAGTCAAAACTGTAACTAGGCCACTCAGGAACATTCAATGTCATCTTGGTAAGCTACACCAGTGTATATTTGGCCTTGTGTTTTAGGTTATTGTCCTGCTGAAAGGTGAATTTGTCTCCCAGGGTCTGTTAGAGAGCAGACTGAACCAGATTTTCCTCTAGGATTTTGCCTGTGCTTAGCTCTATTGCATTTATTTTTATCCTAAAAATCTCCCTACTCCTTGACGATGACAAGCATGCCCATAACATGATGCAGCCACCACCTTGCTTGCAAATATGAAGAGTGGTACTAATTGATGTGTTGTGTTAGATTTGCCCCAAACATAACACTTTGTATTCAGAACATAAAGTAATTTTCTTTGCCACATTTTTAGCAGTTTTACTTTAGTGCCTTATAGCAAACAAGATGCATGTTTTGGAAAATGTGTATTCTGTACAGGATTCCTTCTTTTCACTCTGTCATTTAGGTTAGTATTGTGGAGTAACTACAATGTTGTTGATCAATCCTCAGTTTTCTTCTATCACAGCCATTAAACTCTGTAACTGTTTTAAAGTCACCATTGGCCCCATGGTGAAATCCCTGAGAGGTTTCCTTCTTCTCCGGCAACTCAGTTAGGAAGGACGCCTGTATCTTTATAATGACTTGGTGTATTGATACACCATCCAAAGTGTAATTGATAACGTCACCATGCTCAAAGGGATATTCAATGTCTGCTTTTTTTTTTTACCCATCTACCAATAGGTGCCCTTCTTTGCAAGGCATTGAAAAACCTCCCTGGTCTTTGTGGTTTAATCTGTGTTTGAAATTCTCTGCTCGCTTGAGGGAGCTTACTCATTTTACATAACTGTATGTGTGGGGTACAGAGGTGAGGTAGTCATAAAAAAATAATGTTAAACACTATTATTGCACACAGAGTGAGTCCATGCAACTTATTATGTGACTTGTTAAGCAAATCTTTTGAGACACAAAATCTCAATTTAAGCAATTTTAAATTCAGGCTGTAACACAACTAAATGTGGAAAAAGTCAAGGGGTGTGAATACTTTCTGAAGGCACTCTAAATCATATTGAAATCATATTAAGTTTTATTTTGCCACTAGGCTACTGTCTGTAATTTTTGCCTCAATATGTTTAATGATGTGTGACAAGATGTGTGCAATGATGTGCCCAACCTGTGATTTAGTGCATTATCATTGGGTAAGCATAATAAGCCGCCTCAATACTTGCAGCCTTACAGTAGGTGGTAATATCTTTCTAGGAGCTGATCCGTCATCAGTATTGTGGAATAATTCTAATTCTTGCTTTTCTTTAGATCCTATCAGTATCGATACATGGTTTAACGATGCACTTAGCGAACGTTCTCTCTACGTGCTTGTTTGGGAAACACTCTTAAAAAGTTAGCTTGTAAATAACGATGCAACTGGTACAATCATTGTAATGCTTAAGTTACATTGCAACTGGGAAACGAGGCCCTGATCTGCCCGGCTCTCCCACACAGCTCTTGGGTGGTCACTTCAGTCACTCATCAATCTTTTGAACTGATGTGCAGCCCACTTCAATTGTAACTAACCTAAGTTAGCTTTGATCACATCCCATGTGCAGTTTTTAATATCAGTCCGCAAATGCGAGTGCAGTTGTTTTTTGTAATGCTACTTGCTGAATATTAGGAGTACAGGAATATTTCTGGCATTGTTGAAAAGTTCAGATTCTCCCCTTTTAAAGGGAATCAATGTTATTTACCCCATCCCAAGGTTATGAGAAAAGAGCGTATGCCTAAATTGTTTAACCTGTAGCCAAGGAAGTCGGAAGTTTACATACACCTTAGCCAAATACATTTAAACTCAGTTTTTCACAATTCCTGACATTTAATCCTAGTAAAAATTCCCTGTCTTATGTCAGTTAGGATCACCACTTTATTTTAAGAATGTGAAATGTCAGAATAATAGTAGAGAGAATTATTTATTTCAGCTTTTATTTATTTAATCACATTCCCAGTGGGTCAGAAGTTTACATACACTCAATTAGTATTTGGTAGCATTGACTTTAAATTGTTTAACTTGGGTCAAACGTTTTGGGTAGCCTTCCACAAGCTTCCCACAATAAGTTGGGTGAATTTTGGCCCATTCCTCCTGACAGAGCTGGTGTAACTGAATCAGGTTTGTAGGCCTCCTTGCTCTGCCCACAAATTGTCTATAGGATTGAGGTCAGGGCTTTGTGATGGCCACTCGAATACCTTGACTTTGTTGTCCTTAGGCCATTTTGCCACAACTTTGGAAGTATGCTTGGGGTCATTGTCCATTTGGAAGACCCATTACGCGACCAAGCTTTAACTACCTGACTGATATCTTGAGATGTTGCTTCAATATATCCACATAATTTTCCTTCCTCATGATGCCATCTATTTTGTGAAGTGCACCAGTCCCTCCTGCAGCAAAGCACCCGCACAGCATGATGCTGCCACCCCCGTGCTTCATGGTTGGGATGGTGTTCTTCTGCTTGCAAGCCTTCCCCCTTTTTCCTCCAAACATAACAATGGTCATTATGGCCAAACAGTTCTATTTTTGTTTCATCAGACCAGAGGACATTTCTCCAAAAAGTACGATCTTTGTCCCAATGTGCAGTTGCACACCGTAGTCTGGCTTTTTTATGATGGTTTTGGAGCAGTGGCTTCTTCCTTGCTGAGCGGCCTTTCAGGTTATGTCGATATAGGACTCGTTTTACTGTGGATATAAATACTTTTGTAACTGTTTCCTCCAGCATCTTCACAAGGTCCTTTGCTGTTGTTCTGGGATTGATTTGCACTTTTCGCACCAAAGTACGTTCATTTCTAGGAGACAGAACGCATCTCCTTTCTGAGCGGTATGACAGCTGCATGGTCCCATGGTGTTTATACTTGCGTACTACTGTTTGTACAGATAAACGTGGTACCTTCAGGCATTTGGAAATTGCTCCCAAGGATGAACCAGACTTGTGGAGGTCAAAAAAATTTTTTTCTGAGGTCTTGGCTGATTTCTTTTGATTTTCCCATGATGTCAAGCAAAGAAGCACTGAGTTTGAAGGTAGGCCTTGAAATACATCCACAGGTACACCTCCAATTGACTCAAATGATGTCAATTAGCCTATCAGAAGCTTCTAAAGCCATGACATCATTTTCTGGAATTTTCCAAGCTGTTTAAAGGCACAGTCAACTTAGTGCATGTAAACTTCTGACCCACTGGAATCGTGATACAGTGAATTATAAGTGAAATAATCTGTCTGTAAACAATTGTTGGAAAAATGACTTGCTAAAACTATTGTTTGTTAACAAGAAATTTGTGGAGTGGTTGAAAAACGAGTTTTAATGACTCCAACCTAAGTGTATGTAAACTTCCGACTTCAACTGTATATGGTACAATAGTAATGTGCCAGCTATATGAGGTGATAGTAGGCCTAGTTGAACAAGGCTATCTTAATGCGCACATGATGGTAGGTAAATATTAATTATTTCATGGAGAAAAGATGCACTGACTAATATATGACAAATATTACTGACTACAACTAGACTCAAATTGTCCAGAGTTTTAGTCGACAACTAAAACTAAGAAGGATTAAATGACTAAAATGTGACAAAGACTAAAACATATTTTAGTCATGAAGATTAAAACTAAATCTAAAATAGCTGCCGAAATTAACACTGGTGTGTGTGTGTACGACTGTTCTATGTGTTAATGAAATCGATCAAACAGAGATATAAAACACAGAAGTATAAATTTGACGTGTGTGTGTGTGTGTGTGTGTGTGTGTGTGTGTGTGTGTGTGTGTGTGTGTGTGAGCTCACTACGCTATTCATAGAGGGTGATTCTCCACTCTGAGGCGTTCAATCTCTTCAGAGAATGGACCAGGGAAGGTATTTGTGGATTGGGGTCGTAAGAGTGGGGGAGAGAGGGAGAGGGAGGGAGAAAGAGAGAGAGAGAGAGAAAGTGAGAGAGGGAGAAAGAGAGTGTGTGAGAGAGAGATAGAGAGAGAGAGAGAGAGAGAGAGAGAGAGAGAGAGAGAGAGAGAGAGAGAGAGAGAGAGAGAGAGAGAGGTTGGGATAAAGATGGGTAAAGAGGGTAAAGTGATGAGTAGGGTTAGGTGTTGATGGGAAATATGGAAGTTGAAAAATGATAAAGTCCTGTGGAGCATTTCCCCCAGCAGCCATCCATACCTGATTATACTTTTCCCTTTGAACCCAAAGACAAAATAGGAACAGGGTAAAGGGACATTGGTGAGTGTGTGTGTGCGTGCATGTGTGTCCTACCTGTCTAGGGCAGTGCTGGTAGCCATACTCCTAGCGAAGCCCCTAAGCCCCAGCTGTCTGAAGTAGGGGATGCAGGAGAGGTTTGCAGCCATGACAGCCAAGGAGTCTGACGGGTTCACAAAGAAACCATTCTCACCCAGGATCATATACCGGTCCTGCAAATACACACACCAATACATACCCTCTTCAACCATACAACAATCCATGGAGACCTAATCAATCCATAATGAATAAAAACATAATCTAATCATCCAATAAAGGAAGTATGTTCAAGATAAATATTGCTGTTCCTCCCGTCCCTACCAGTTGATAAACTGTTGTTTTAAGTGCATCTCTCGCCATCAAATCAAATGTATGGGACACACTCCTTCCTACTATGACGCAGCACTGTGAGCACTGGGGGAGGGTTCCAATAGGACGCAATACAGTGACATAATTCTCCTGATGCTAGGCTAGATAATTGAGTTAGGCTAATGTGCGTGAGCGTGGCACTGGTAGAAATAACTATGTGAAAATGTTGTGGAAAAAATGAGACGTTTGTTTTGTCACAGATATTAGCTGGTTCCATTGCTTAACATCCTGTTATTGACCAGCAGATAAATACAGACAAAAACATGGCAATTCCAAGTTCCCATTACATAGCAGACCTGCGTCCACATACAGTGGGGGAAAAAAGTATTTAGTCAGCCACCAATTGTGCAAGTTCTCCCACTTAAAAAGATGAGAGAGGCCTGTAATTTTCATCATAGGTACACGTCAACTATGACAGACAAAAGGTGAAAAAAAATCCAGAAAATCACATTGTAGGATTTTTAATGAATTTATTTGCAAATTATGGTGGAAAATAAGTATTTGGTCAATAACAAAAGTTTCTCAATACTTTGTTATATACCCTTTGTTGGCAATGACACAGGTCAAACATTTTCTGTAAGTCTTCACAAGGTTTTCACACACTGTTGCTGGTATTTTGGCCCATTCCTCCATGCAGATCTCCTCTAGAGCAGTGATGTTTTGGGGCTGTCGCTGGGCAACACGGACTTTCAACTCCCTCCAAAGATTTTCTATGGGGTTGAGATCTGGAGACTGGCTAGGCCACTCCAGGACCTTGAAATGCTTCTTACGAAGCCACTCCTTCGTTGCCCGGGCGGTGTGTTTGGGATCATTGTCATGCTGAAAGACCCAGCCACGTTTCATCTTCAATGCGCTTGCTGATGGAAAGAGGTTTTCACTCAAAATCTCACGATACATGGCCCCATTCATTCTTTCCTTTACACGGATCAGTCGTCCTGGTCCCTTTGCAGAAAAACAGCCCCAAAGCATGATGTTTCCACCCCCATGCTTCACAGTAGGTATGGTGTTCTTTGGATGCAACTCAGCATTCTTTGTCCTCCAAACACGACGAGTTGAATTTTTACCAAAAAGTTCTATTTTGGTTTCATCTGACCATATGACATTCTCCCAATCCTCTTCTGGATCATCCAAATGCACTCTAGCAAACTTCAGACGGGCCTGGACATGTACTGGCTTAAGCAGGGGGACACGTCTGGCACTGCAGGATTTGAGTCCCTGGCGGCGTAGTGTGTTACTGATGGTAGGCTTTGTTACTTTGGTCCCAGCTCTCTGCAGGTCATTCACTAGGTCCCCCCGTGTGGTTCTGGGATTTTTGCTCACCGTTCTTGTGATCATTTTGATCCCATGGGGTGAGATCTTGCGTGGAGCCCCAGATCGAGGGAGATTATCAGTGGTCTTGTATGTCTTCCATTTCCTAATAATTGCTCCCACAGTTGATTTCTTCAAACCAAGCTGCTTACCTATTGCAGATTCAGTCTTCCCAGCCTGGTGCAGGTCTACAATTTTGTTTCTGGTGTCCTTTGACAGCTCTTTGGTCTTGGCCATAGTGGAGTTTGGAGTGTGACTGTTTGAGGTTGTGGACAGGTGTCTTTTATACTGATAACAAGTTCAAACAGGTGCCATTAATACAGGTAACGAGTGGAAGACAGAGGAGCCTCTTAAAGAAGAAGTTACAGGTCTGTGAGAGCCAGAAATCTTGCTTGTTTGTAGGTGACCAAATACTTATTTTCCACCATCATTTGTAAATAAATTCATTAAAAATCCTACAATGTGATTTTCTGGATTTTTTTTTCTCAATTTGTCTGTCATAGTTGACGTGTACCTATGATGAAAATTACAGGCCTCTCTCGTCTTTTTAAGTGGGAAAACTTGCACAATTGGTGGCTGACTAAATACTTTTTTTCCCCACTGTAGGTCCAGTGCTTGGTTTGTTTGAAATACTTTACATGTGCTTGATTTGGCTTGCCGACATGGAACCAAAGGAATAGTCCCAGAAGTGTCAACCCTGCCCATTTTAGCAGATTCAAACATGCTCCTCAAACATGCTCATCAGCTCTCCTGAATTTGTATTGTAGTACTTTGCATTATTACATCCACTGTTTTTCTCCTCCTCTCAGTCTCAGCTATCTCACCCCGTCTGCATCGAGCGCAGCTCCGAAACCAAAGTCTCCGCCCTTCATGGCATCGACCAATGGGGCTGCGTATGTGAGGTTGGGCTCTGGAGGCCGGCCCCCAAAGTCCTCCAGGGGGACACAGTTGACGGCAGCGTTGGCAGGAGCCCCCAGCTCATCACAAAGGATACGCCGCACATACGGACCCATCACTGACAATAGATAGAATAGAATAGAACACCATACAGTACAGCAGTGAGTGTCTGATACAATACTGTAACCAATTTGGTTTTTGTGAGTGTTGTCTTACCTCCATTCATGGCGTCTACGTGTATCTTCAGCTGTTCAGGTCCTGTCAGAAGGCTCTTGATGGCGCTGAAGTCAAAGATGGTTCTCAGCAGGTTGAGGTAGACCTCCACTGAGTCCACTATCTCAACTACCAACACACAGGACAGGACAATAGTCTAGTGTGTATCTGCATGTGTCTATCCATCCAATAGTACATATGCTACTTTGCATGCAAGAACAGTGTGTATGTGTGGTGCGTGTGTGTGCTCTGTATGTGTGTCCAGTACCTCGGAAGGGTTTGAACTTGTTCTCCAGGTCAAAGTCGTGGCGTCCCAGTCTGGCCAGGTCAATGCGGAGGTCAGGACAGATGGCGTACTCCTCCAGGGTCCTGCTCACCTGGGCAATCTTCTCGATCACTGTGTCCGGAGATGGGCCTATGGGGGGAGAATACACAGTTACCATGAAAACCATTGTTTTCAAATTATGTGGCCAATTGCTGGTCTGTGGTTGTTGTTATACCTGTTTATGAAGAGTGAGCGAAGTCTATGATGTGTGTTATAAATAATTAATAGGAAGTGAAATAACATTTTGCTCCATATTGAGAAGTCATATTACTGAGAAGTCATATTATATACACTATATAGACAAAAGTGTGTGGACACCACTTCAAATTAGTGGATACGGCTATTTCAGCCACACCCGTTGCTGACAGGTGTATAAAATCGAGCACACAGCCATGCAATCTCCATAGACAAATATTGGCAGTAGAATGGCTTTACTGAAGAGCTCAGTGGCTTTCAACGTGGCACCGTCATAGGATGCCACCTTTCCAACAAGTCAGTTGGTCAGATTTCTGCCCTGCTAGAGCTGGAAGTGCTGTTATTGTGAACTGGAAACGTCTAGGAGCAACAACGGCTCAGCCGCGAAGTGGTAGGCCACACTGTCACGATCGTGTAAGGACTGGTCGAACCAAGGCGCAGCGTGATAAGCGTACATGTTTATTAAAGTACTGAACACACGACAAAACAACAAACAAACGATACGTGAAGTCTTAAGGTTAACACAACAAACCTATACGGAACAAGATCCCACAACTAACTGGTGCCAAAAGGCTGCCTAAGTATGGTCCCCAATCAGAGACAACGAGCTACAGCTGCCTCTGATTGGGAACCACCCTGGCCAACATAGATCTAAACCAGGGGTGTCAAACGTCCGGCCCGCGGGCCGGATCAGGCCCGCAAACGGGTTTAATCCGGCCCGCTAGATGATAAAAAATAAAAAAATAAATAATAATAATAATAATTGTAAAGTATAAAAATGCGCTGCAATTTTTCAATACAATAAACTGCTGTTCCAATTGCGTCCACTGGATGGCGCAATAGCAATTGTGTTAAGCAAGCAAACTGTTTATACCGGGGCAGAGCAAGTAGGTCAAGCACGTGCAGCCAATGAGCTACTTTGTTTTGCCCGCGATATTTATTACGGCTTCTACTTTTAACATTATGTGCTTTGGCACCCTCATTGCCCCAATATGTCTCTGTCAAAAAAGAGAAAAGTGGACGCAGAGTGCAGAGTGTTCCAAGAAAAATGGTAATCCTATTTATTCACGGAATTGAATGGGAAAGCTGTATGTTTGGTGTGTTCAGAGCATGTTGCAGTGCTGAAAGAATATAACCTTCGTCGCCACTATGTGAGTCTTCATGCCGACAAATATGACAACTTTCAAGGACAGCGGAGATGAGAGAAGGTGAATGAACTGTTGGCGGGTCTGAAGAAACAGCAGTCTGTGTTTACTCACAGCCGAGACATCAGTGACGCTGCAGTGAAAGCTAGCTACCTCATTGCTAATGAAATCGCAGTTGCTTCAAAACCATTTAGTGAGGGTGAATTTGTAAAAACATGCATGATGAAGGCAGCGGAGATTGTGTGCCCTGAAAAGCGGCAGGCTTTTGCAAATATCAGCCTGACAAAAAACACAGTTGCAGACAGGATTTCCGATCTTTCAGTGGATTTGGACAGCCAGTTGAAGCAAAAAGTAAAGTCATTTATTGCGTTTTCGGTTGCAATTGATGAAAGCACGGACATTACAGATGTTGCACAACTGGCCATTTTCATCCGCGGAGTTGATGACACATTGACCGTCACCGAGGAGTTTGTGGAGTTGGTGCCGATGACAGATACAACGACAGCAGCTGATATTTTTACCGCACTCGTCGGCGCGCTGGACAGGGTCGGAGTGGACTGGTCCGCGCTGTCAGCCTGGCTACAGATGGTGCGCCCTCAATGATCGGGAAAAAAGCAGGTGTTGTGACAAAGTTCAGAGAGAAAGTGCAATCTGCAAATGGAGGACGTGATTTTTTGACTTTTCACTGTATTTTGCACCAGGAGGCTTTGTGTTGCAAGTCATTAAAGATGGATAACGTCATGAAGGTGGTCATCCAAACTGTTAATTTCATCCGATCCAGAAGCCTGAATCACCGTCAGTTTGACAGCCTTCTCAGAGAGAAAGACCACATCTATGGCCTGCCATACCACACTGAGGTAAGATGGTTAAGCCGAGGTGCTGTGCTGAGGCGTTTCTTTGATTTACGAGAAGAAATTGAACAGTTCATGGAAGAAAAGGGCAAACCAGTGTTAGAATTTAATTCCGCAGAATGGATGCAGGACCTTGCATTTATGGTGGATGTTACAGAGCACCTGAATAACTTGAACAAACAGCTGCAAGGGGCACAACAAAGTTGTCACGCAGTATTATGACAGCATACGTTCTTTCAAGTTGAAGCTGTCATTGTGGGAGACGCAACTTGCCGGTGGTGATGCAGCTCACTTCCCCTGTCTGAAAAATGTGTGCGCGACCCAACATGTGGCAGACATGAAGCGGTTCAAAGATAAAATAACGGGACTGTTACGGGAGTTTGAGCAACACTTTCAGATTTATGTTTATATGTTTTTATGTTGATGTGCTATTGTTTTTAATTGATTTTATTTTATTTGTATATTTAACCTATTCTTGACTCTGTGGTTCTTGCACTTGTTTGGGGAACAGGATTTCATTCTTTTTATCTACATTTCTGCCTGAGAAATGACACCCTGATATAGTTCTGTGATCTGTGATATACTTCTGTGAATCACTGAGGCATTGTGTGTTTGTGTGTTCTTTGTCCTCAGAACTTTCAAATAACTTGAGGTGTTTTATGATTAATAGTGATGTTGTGCTTTTGGACACTGTCCTCAGGCTCCAGCTTTATGTTTATATGTTTTTATGTTGATGTGCTATTGTTTTTAATTGATTTTATTTTATTTGTATATTTAACCTATTCTTGACTCTGTGGTTCTTGCACTTGTTTGGGGAACAGGATTTCATTATTTTTATCTACATTTCTGCCTGAGAAATGACACCCTGATATAGTTCTGTGATCTGTGAAACAGTTCTGTTAATCACTGAGGCATTGTGTGTTTGTGTGTTCTTTGTCCTCAGAACTTTCAAATAACTTGAGGTGTTTTATGATTAATAGTGATGTTGTGCTTTTGGACACTGTCCTCAGGCTCCAGCTTTATGTTTATATGTTTTTATGTTGATGTGCTATTGTTTTTAATTGATTTTATTTTATTTGTATATTTAACCTATTCTTGACCCTGTGGTTCTTGCACTTGTTTGGGGAACAGGATTTCATTCTTTTTATCTACATTTCTGCCTGAGAAATGACACCCTGATATAGTTCTGTGATCTGTGAAACAGTTCTGTTAATCACTGAGGCATTGTGTGTTTGTGTGTTCTTTGTCCTCAGAACTTTCAAATAACTTGAGGTGTTTTATGATTAATAGTGATGTTGTGCTTTTGGACACTGTCCTCAGGCTCCAGCTTTATGTTTATATGTTTTTATGTTGATGTGCTATTGTTTTTAATTGATTTTATTTTATTTGTATATTTAACCTATTCTTGACTCTGTGGTTCTTGCACTTGTTTGGGGAACAGGATTTCATTCTTTTTATCTACATTTCTGCCTGAGAAATGACACCCTGATATAGTTCTGTGATCTGTGAAACAGTTCTGTTAATCACTGAGGCATTGTGTGTTTGTGTGTTCTTTGTCCTCAGAACTTTCAAATAACTTGAGGTGTTTTATGATTAATAGTGATGTTGTGCTTTTGGACACTGTCCTCAGGCTCCAGCTTTATGTTTATATGTTTTTATGTTGATGTGCTATTGTTTTTAATTGATTTTATTTTATTTGTATATTTAACCTATTCTTGACTCTGTGGTTCTTGCACTTGTTTGGGGAACAGGATTTCATTATTTGTATCTACATTTCTGCCTGAGAAATGACACCCTGATATAGTTATGTGATCTGTGAAACAGTTCTGTTAATCACTGAGGCATTGTGTGTTTGTGTGTTCTTTTTATTTAGAATTTTCAAATAAACTTGACGTGTTATATGATTAATAGTGATGTTGTGCTTGTACTATTTTGGACACACTGTCCTCAGGCTCCAGCTTTATGTTGTATGTTGATCGTATTAAAACAAAAACAATCTGAAGTTGTTGTTTTTAAGTTATATATACCATGATTTTTCCGGTCCGGCCCACTTGGGAATAGATTTTCCTCCATGTGGCCCCTGAGCTAAAATGAGTTTGACACCCCTGATCTAAACGATCTAGACACTAAACATAGAACACATAACATAGAAACTACACACCCTGGCTCAACATTTAAGAGTCCCCAGAGCCAGGGTGTGACAGTACCCCCCCAAAGGTGCGGACTCCGACCGCGCAACCTAAACATAACAGGGTAGGGGCCGGGTGGGCATTCCGCCTCGGAGGCGGATCCGGCTCCGGGCGTGACCACCACCTATCCTCCGCCTCCCTGTTGCGCCCCTGGTCTGGTCTGGACCTCGGCGCGCTGCTTCCCCTCTCCTTACTCCCACGACGTACCAAGTCCTGTCTGGACCCTGGTGTGGGAGACCCCGAACCTGGAGAGGGGCTGACGTCTGGGTCTGGACTGGCACCGCTGACTGGAGCTGGACCCGACGACGGTGGATCGAACTGCACAGACTCCGGACTGGAGCCGCTGACTGGAGCTGGACTGGGCACCGGTGGAGCGGACTTCTCTGGCTCCGGAGTGGAGCGGCTGACCGGAGCTGGACTGGACCCCGGTGGAGCGGATTGCTCTGGCTCCGGAGTGGATCCGCTGACTGGAGTTGGACCGGACCCCGGTGGAGCGGATTGCTCTGGCTCCGGAGTGGAGCAGCTGACCGGTGCCGGACCAGGCACCGGTGGAACAGGCACGGGCCGTGCCGGACTGGACACACGCACCACTGGCTTGGTGCGGGGAGCAGGAACGGGCCGGACCGGGCTGGCGAAGCGCACCACTGGCTTGGTGCGGGGAGCAGGAACGGGCCGTCCCGGACTGGCGACGCGCACCACTGGCTTGGTGCGAGGGGCAGGAACAGGCCGGACCGGGCTGGCGACGCGCACCACTGGCTTGGTGCGAGGGACAGGAACAGGCCGGACCGGGCTGGCGACGCGCACCACTGGCTTGGTGCGGGGAGCAGGAACGAACCGGACCGGGCTGGGAACACGCACCACTGGCTTGGTGCGGGGAGCAGGAACGGGCCGGGCCAGACTGGGAACACGCACCACTGGCTTGGTGCGGGGAGCAGGAACGGGCCGGGCCGGACTGGGAACACGCACCACTGGCTTGGTGCGGGGAGCAGGAAAGGGCCGGGCCGGACTGGGGACACGCACCACTGGCTTGGTGCGGGGAGCAGGAACGGGCCGTACCGGACTGTGGAGGCAGACTGGAGGTCTGGAGCGGAGTGCTGACACAACCCGTCCTGGCTGGATGCCTACTTCCACACAATATGTGTGAGGCATTAGCACAGGACGTACGGGGCTGTGCACGCGTACTGGCGATACAGCACGTAGCACCGGCGCAGGATATACGGGACCGAGGAGGCGTACTGGAGACCACGAGCGTTGAGCTGGCACACCCCATCCTGGCTGAATGCCCATCTTCGCACGACACGTGCGTGGTGCTAGCACAGGACGTACAGGACTGTGCCGGAACACTCGCGGCACAGTACGTGGCTCCGCATAACACGGAGCCTGCCCAGTCACACGCTTCTTAGCATGAGTACGGGGAGTTGGCTCTGCTCTAACACTAGGCTCCGCCAACCACCCTTTTAGCCCCCCCAAAAAAAAATATTGGGGCTGTCTCTCGGGCTTCCTCCTCGGCCGGCACCCTCTGCGTTGCCACTGCTCCTCTCTATAGCGAGCCTCCACAGTCTCCTCCCAAGGACGGCGATCCATTCCGGCCTGAATCTCCTCCCAAGTCCAGGATCCCTTCCCGTCCAGGATCTCCTCCCAGGTCCAGGCTGTCTGCTCCTGGACACGCTGCTTGGTTCTTAGTTGGTGGGATCTTCTGTCACGATCGTTTACGGACGAGAAGGACCAAGGCGCAGCGTGATAAGCGTACATGTTTATTAAAGTACTGAACACACGACAAAACAACAAACAAACGATACGTGAAGTCTTAAGGTTAACACAACAAACCTATACCGAACAAGATCCCACAACTAACAGGTGCCAACAGGCTACCTAAGTATGGTCCCCAATCAGAGACAACGAGCTACAGCTGCCTCTGATTGGGAACCACCCTGGCCAACATAGATCTAAACGATCTAGACACTAAACATAGAACACATAACATAGAAACTACACACCATGGCTCAACATTTAAGAGTCCCCAGAGCCAGGGCGTGACACACACAAGCTCACAGAACGGGACCGCCGAGTGCTGAAGCCTAAAAATCGTCTGTCCTCAGTTGCAACACTCACTACCGAGTTCCAGACTGCCTCTGGAAGCAACGTCAGCACAAGACCTGTTCGTCTTGGGTTTCCATGGCCGAGCAGCCGCACACAAGCCTAAGATCACCATACGCAATGCCAAGCATCGGCTGGAGTGATGTAAAGCTCGCCGCCATTCGACTCTGGAGCAGTGGAAACGCGTTCTCTGGAGTGATGAATCATGCTTCACTATCTGGCAATCCGACGGACAAATATGGGTTTGGCGGTTGCTAGGAGAAGGCTACCTGCCCCAATGCACAGAGACAACTGTAAAGTTTGGTGGAGGAGGAATAATGGTCTGGGGCTGTTTTTCATGGTTCGGGCTAGGCCCCTTCGTTCCAGTGAAGGGAAACCTTAACGCTACAGCATACAATGACATTCTAGACGATTCTGTGCTTCCAACTTTGTGACAACAGTTTGGGGAAGGCCCTTTCCTGTTTCAGCATGACAATACCCCCTTGCATAAAGCGAGGTCCATACAGAAATGGTTTGTCGAGATCAGTGTGGAAGAACTTCACTGGCCTGCACAGAGCCCTGACCTCAACCCCATTGAACACCTTTGGGATGAATTGTAACGCCGACCGCGAGTCAGACCTAATTGCCCAACATCAGTGCCCAACCTCACTAATGCTTTTGTGGCTGAATGGAAGTCTACGCAGCAATGTTCCAACATCTAGTGGAAAGCCTTCCCAGAAGAGCGGAGGCTGTTATAGCAGCAAAGGGGGGACCAACTCAATATTAATGCCCATGATGTTTGACGAGTAGATGTCCACATACTTTTGGTCTTGTAGTATATTAGCAAAAAATGATGCAATGAATAGTATGCTATACAATATGTGAGATTGTTAGAAGCTACTGAGGTCATGTAGAAGCTACTGGGGTCATTTAGACATTGACAAAGAGGACATTGTGTAGAGTCCTTTTGAGAGCCACAGTCACCGAGCCACAGTCACAAAGCCACAGTTACAGAGCCACAGTCACAGAGCCACAGTCACAGAGCCACAGTCACAGAGCCACAGTTACAGAGCCACAGTCACAGAGCCACAGTCACAGAGCCACAGTTACAGAGCCACAGTCACAGAGCCACAGTCACAAAGCCACAGTCACAGAGCCACAGTCACGGAGCCACAGTCACAGAGCCACAGTCACGGAGCCACAGTCACGGAGCCACAGTCACAGAGTCACAGAGCCACAGAGATAACTAGTGTGAGATGAGGAGAGCACCACTTTGCTCTATTTATATGACTGGAAGATGACTGAGATTCCACAGCAAAGCCCTGGGGACTTGGGAGGAAGGCCAATCCATGATGGCACTTCGGGAATATATGAGTCTTCCTTTTTTAAAGAAAACATGGATTGCTGCTGGGGCTATGAGTGGGCTATGGTGCCAACTCTCTCACCTCAGTTAATAAATCACCAATCTTGTATTAATATAGCACCTTTAACAAATACATGTACAGCGCATTTGGAAAGTATTCAGACCCCTTGACTTTTCCACATTTTGTTCCATTACAGCCTTATTCTAAAATTGATTGAATAGTTTTTTTCTCCCCTGATCAATCTACACACAATACCCCATAATGAAAAAGCAAAAACAATGTTTTTTTCAAACGTATTAAAAATAAAAAACTTAAATATAACATTTACATAAGTATTCAGACCCTTTACTCAGTACTTTGTTGAAGCACTTTTGGCAGCGATTACAGCCTTGAGTCTTCTTGGGTACGATGCTACAAGCTTGGCACAACTGTATTTGGGGAATTTCTCCCATTCCTCTCTGCAGATCCTCTCAAGCTCTGTCATGTTGGATGGGGAGCGTTGCTGCACTGCTATTTTCAGGTCTCTCCAGAAACGTTAGATCGGGTTCAAGTCCGGGCTTTGGCTGGGCCACTCAAGGACATTCAGAGACTTGTCTCGAAGCCACTCCTGCGTTGTCTTGGCTGTGTGCTTAGGGTTGTTGTCCTGTTGGAAGGTGAACCTTCGCCCCAGTCTGAGGTCCTGTGCGCTCTGGAGCAGGTTTTCATCAAGGCTCTCTCTGTACTTTGCTCTGTTCATCTTTGCCTCGATCCTGACTAGTCTCCCAGTCCCTGCCGCTGAAAAACGTCCCCACATCATGATGCTGCCACCACCATGCTTCACCGTAGGGATGGTGCCAGGTTTCCTCCAGATGTGATGCTTGGCATTCAGGACACAGAGTTCAATCTTGGTTTCATCAGACCAGAGAATCCGTCTGGCCACTCTACCATAAAGGCCTGATTGGTGGAGTGCTGCAGAGAAGGTTGTCATTCTGAAAGGTTCTCCCATCTCCACAGAGGACTTCTAGAGCTCTGTCAAAGTGACCTTCGAGTTCTTGGTCACTTCCCTGACCAAGGCCCTTCTCTACTGATTGCTCAGTTTGGCCGGGCGGCCAGCTCTAAGAAGAGTCTTGGTGGTTCCAAACTTCTTCCATTTAAGAATGATAGAAGTCACTGTGTTCTTAGGGACCTTCGACACAATCTTGTCTCGGAGCTCTTCGGACAATTCTTTCGACCTCATGATTTGGTTTTTGCTCTGAAATGCACTGTCAACTGTGGGACCTTATATAGACAGGTGTGTGCCGTTCCAAATCATGTCCAATCAATTTAATTTATCACAGGTGGACTCCAATGAAGTTGTAGAAAGATCTTAAGAATGATCAATGGAAACAGGATGCACCTGAGCTCAATTTCGAGTCTCATAGCAAAGGGTCTGAATACTTATATGAATGAGGTATTTCTGTTTTAGATTTTTTATACATTTGCAAAGAATTCTAAAAACCTGTTTTCACTTTGTCATGATTGGGTATTGTGTGTAGATTGCTGAGATTTTTTAAAATATTTAATCCATTTTAGAATAAGGCTGTAACATAACAAAATGTGAAAAAAGTCAAGGGGTCTGAATACTTTCTGAAGGCACTGTATCACAAATTGCCCAATTACAACCTAAAGCCAAGAAAAGCAAGCAGGAGTATCTGTGGCAAGAAAAACTCCTTAGGTAAGAAGAAATCCATCAATCCTTTAACTGAATGACAACTGGCAGATTGACAAGAAAAACTCCTTAGGTAGGAAGACATCCATCAATCCTTGACAGCTGGCAGATTGACAAAAAAACTCCTTAGGTAGGAAGTCATCCATCAATCCTTTAATTTACAGATTGACAGCAATTAGTCAAATAATCACCTCACCTCCATTGGCCACATTGAATTTGACCCCAAAGTCTCCCCCGGGGCCTCCTGGGTTGTGACTGGCTGTCAGGATGATTCCACCAATGGCCTTGATCTTCCTGATGATGCAGGACACAGCAGGGGTGGACAGGAGGCCGTTGTGGCCAATCACCAGCCGGCCAATCTGACAGACACACAGACAGAGAGAGAGTTGAAGGAACTTTAGCTGAATTAATCTCATTCTGGGACCTATCTTCATATAGAGGTGATTACTTTACTTGAACATGTAGGACTATACTACATACAGTAATTGTACAATGCATTAAAATTGCAACTCAGTAATAAAAAGGCCTATAATTGTAGACTAGCTCAGCGTAGCTTCAGCCTACAGAATGATTTAATTAAAATGTCTTTATTGTAATGAGCTTCATGTCTTTTGTCAAGTGTTGTTTTCTAGAACTAGTCACATGGCTCCTGTCATGACGCTCAGGACCTCATCCTTCCAGAAGCGTCCAGAAGTTGGCACCGATGAAGGGAATGTTCCAGACGTTTTACCACCCTCAGACTAGGTTACATTCCAGACGGTCATCTTGGGCGTCTACATCTATTTACTGAAGCAAAGTCTCACATGTTTCGGCCCTAGGCTAGAGTTTTAACTCCTCTAAATAAAAGTGTCCTCATTCATGGGGAATTCATTTTTATGACGTTGGAGCAATCTCCTCACTTCTTGATTCAGAGAGAGAGAGAGAGAGAGGGAATGTGAGAAAGAGTGAGAGAGAGTAAGAGAGAGAGAGAGAGAGAGAGAGAGAGAGAGAGAGAGAGAGAGACTTCTGGCTAATTTCACGCAAACTTGATTACCTAGTTTTCGGGATAAGAGCAAACCCACTGGGCACACCACATAATTTCAACGTGGAAATGTTGATAATATTCGGTTGAGACATTGATCAATGACATTTTGGCCAATCTATGTGTTACTAATTTTAAGGTTGAATAAATACTGTCACATTAGTTTATAAGATAGCCTTAACTTTTGACTATTTACTGTATTACAAAAGTAATATTGAATAGTGTCTGGTTGACAATGCAACCAAATATTTAAATTAGCGCCTTCAGAAAGTATTCACACCTGTTAACTTATTCCATATTTTGTTGTGTTACAGCCTGAATTCAAAATGGATGAAATTTTCTCACCCATCTACACACAATACCCTATAATGACAAAGTGAAAACATGTTTATACAAATGTTTGCAAATTGATTGAAAATTAAATACATAAATATCTAATTTACATAAGTATTCACACCCCTGAGTCAATACTTTGTAGAAGCACCTTTGGCAGACACCGCTTTGGATCAATAGGGCCCTTTGCACTTTACAACTGCCATGCCCTCAGCGACACCGTTATAGGCCTATCATCATTCCATACTCTGCCCCCAGCATTTCACAAATATTCGTTCAAGTTCTTCCCAGCGCTTATATCCTGTGAGTTTGGCTTGTGGCCACTAGACTGACTGGGTATCCACCAAGCCTTGAGTGAGGCAGGGAGGGAAGCGAATGGCGCGTGGGCAGGAAAGGAGTGGAGGAGGGATGGAACAGCCGATAAGGCAGGCAGGAGACATTTGGCTGGGCCAGCAGAAAAACAGACCCATCTCAAAACAAATACAATCCCCTGAGATTTTCCTTTGGCACTTCACCAAGCTTGGTATCGCATAGATCTGAGAAAACTGTCCTTTCCAAGCGCTCTGCAGAATTGGGTAACGGCCACTCACGCAGACACACTGACACTTGGATAGGATTTAGGACCTACAGTGCCTTCAGAAAGTATTCATACCCCTTGACTTATTCCACATTTTGTTGTGTTACAGCCTGAATTCAAAATGGATTACATCAACAAAAAAAATCTCACCCATCTACACACAATACCCCATAATGACTAAGTGAAAACATGTTTTTAGAAATGTTTGCAAATGTATTTAAAATGAAATACATACATATCTAATTTACATACAGTACCAGTCGAAAGTTTGGACACACCTACTCATTTAAGGGTTTTTCTTTATTTTTACTATTTTCTACATTGTAGAATAATAGTGAAGACATCAAAACTGTGAAATAACACATTTGGAATCATGTAGTAACCAAAAATATATTTTAGATTTTAGATTCTTCAAAGTAGCCACCCTTTGCCTTGATGACAGCTTTGCACACTCTTGGCATTCTCTCAACCAGCATCACCTGGAATGGTTTTCCAACAGTCTTGAAGGAGTTCCCACATATGCTGAGCACATGTTGGCTGCTTTTCCTTCACTCTGCGGTCCAACTCATCCCAAACCATCTCAATTGGGTTGAGGTCGGGTGATTGTGGAGGCCAGGTCATCTGATGCAGCACTCCATCACTCTCCTTCTTGGTAAAATAGCCCTTACACAGCCTGGAGGTGTGTTTTGGGTCATTGCCCTGTTGAAAAACAAATGATAGTCCCACTAAGCGCAAACCAGATCGGATGGCGTATCGCTGCAGAATGCTGTGGTAGCCATGCTGGTTAAGTGTGCCTTGAATTCTAAATAAATCATAGACAGTGTCAACAGCAAAGCACCCCCACACCATCACACCTCCTCCTCCATGCTTCACGGTGGGAACTACACATGCAGAGATCATCCATTCTGCATCTCACAAAGGACAGATTTCCACCGGTCGAATGTCCATTGCTCGTGTTTCTTGGCCCAAGCAAGTCTCTTCTTCTTATTGGTGTCCTTGAGTAGTGGTTTCTTTGCAGCAATTCGACCATGATGGCCTGATTCACGCAGTCTCCTCTGAACAGTTGATGTTGAGATGTGTCTGTTACTTGAACTCTGTGAAGCAATCTGAGGTGCAGTTAACTCTAATGAACTTATCCTCTGCAGCAAAGGTTACTCTGGGTCTTCCTATCCTCTGGCGGTCCTCATGAGAGCCAGTTTCATCATAGCGCTTGATGGTTTTTGCGACTGCACTTGAAGTACCTTTAAAAGTTCTTGAAATTTTCCGGATTGACTGACCTTCATGTCTTAAAGTAATGATGGACTGTCATTTCTCTTTGCTTATTTGAGTTGTTCTTGCCATAATATGGACTTGGTCTTTTACTAAATAGGGCTATCTTCTGTATACCACCACTACCTTGTCACAACACAACTGATTGGCTCAAACCCATTAAGAAGGAAAGAAATTCCACAAATTAACTTTTAAGAAGGCACACCTGTTAATTGAAATGGATTACAGGTGACTACCTCATGAAGCTGGTTGAGAGAATGCCAAGAGTGTGCAAAGCTGTCATCAAGGCAAAGAGTGGCTACTTTGAAGAATCTCTAATATAAAATATATTTTGATTTGTTTAACACTTTTTTGGTTACTACATGATTCCAAATGTTATTTCATATTTTTGATTTCTTCACTATTATTCTACAATGTTGAAAATAGTAAAAATAAAGAAAAACCCTGGAATTAGTAGTCGTGTCCAAACTATTGACTTGTACTGTAATGTTTTCACACCCCTGAGTCAATCCTTTGTAGAAACACCTTTGGCAGTGATTACAGCTGTGAGTCTTCCTGGGTATGTCTCTAAGAGCTTTCCACACCTGGATTGTGCAACATTTGCCCATGACTCTTTTCAAAATTCTTCAAGCTCTGGCAAATTGGTTGTTGATAATTGCTAGACAACCATTATCAGGTCTTGCCATATATTTTCAAGTAGATTTAGGTCAAAACTGTAACTCAGCCACTCAGGAACATTCTCGGTCCTCTTGGTAAGCAACTCCAGTGTAGATGTGGCCTTGTGTTATAGGTTATTGTCCTGCTGAAAGGTGAATTCGTCGCCCAGTGTCTGGTGGAAAGCAGACTGGACCAGGTTTTACTCTAGGATTTCGCCTGTGGTTAGCGCCATTCCGTTTCTTTTTTACCCTGAAAAGCTCCTCAGTCCTTAACAATTACAAGCATACCCATAACATGATGCGGCCACCACTATGCTTGAAAATATGGAGAGTGGTACGCAGTAATGTGTTGTATTGGATTTTCCCCAAACATAACACTTTGTATTCAGGACAAAAAGTTAATTGCTTTGCCACATTTTTTGCAGTTTTACTTTAGTGCCTTGTTGCAAACAGGATGCATGTTTTGTATTCTGTACGGGTTTCCTTCTTTTCACTCAATTAGGTTAGTATTGTGGAGTAACTACAATGTTGTTGATCCATCCTCAGTTTTCTCCTATCACAGCCATTAAACTCTGTAACTGTTTTAAAGTCACCATTGGCCTCATGGTGAAATCCCTGAGCTGTTTCCTTCCTCTCCGGCAACTGTGTTAGGAAGGATGCCTCTATCTTTGTAGTGACTGGGTGTATTCATATACCATCCAAAGTGTAATTAATAACTTCAGCATGCTCAAAGGGATATTCAATGTCTGCTTTATTTTTTATTTTTACCCATCTACCAATAGGTGCCCTTCTTTGCAAGGCATTGGAAACCTCCCTAGTCTTTGTGGTTGAATCTGTGTTTGAAATTCACTGCTCGACTGAGGGACCTTACAGATAATTGTATGTGTGGGGTACAGAGAAGAGGTAGTCATTTAAAAAATCATGTTAAACACTATTATTGCACACAGAGTGAGTCCATGCAACTTATTATGTGACTTGGCAGCTATCCATATTAAAATCTGTTTATTGAATGTAAGATCTCTAAATAAATAGTAATTCATACACAATGATATTATTATTTCCAATGATATTGATATTTTAATCTTAACAGAAACGTGGCTTAAAGTAACTGTCTATTGAAAATATCACTTTTAAAAGTTTATATTCTGTTACTCATTTTCCAGTACACGACACACTGACGTCACACACAGATGCGCGCGACTCTTGGCGGCAGTAAGAAAGCCATCGCCATCTGCGCCCATTCAACATAGCCTAGATTTTTATTACTTCTAAACAAAATAACTTGTTGGGGTTCACATACACTTACAATTATGTTTTGATTCTTGCTTGAACAGTCGCTAAGATTATATTTGGTTGTGATCTTTGCAAAATAACTATTTTGGATGCAGCAGTTGTTAGGTAGAATGCTAATGCTCATTGATATAGGTTGTAGCAAAAGCTAGCCAAAAAGCAATTTTACTGGTTGAAGTTGAAGTTTTTAAAAAGTATAATGCAGTTGATTTGCAAGTGACACAAACATTATATTAAGCAGGACATTCATACAAACCTTAAAATCCAATTATAATCCAAAAGTAGTGTGAAATGCACTCATAAGCAACATGTAAATAAAGGCTTTTTTTGCTGCCGTTCTATAAGAACTCCCCCTTGTTCTGCCACCAACTTGCTTGCATCGCCCTCGTGCGGCAATGTTTGCAAACACAGAAAGGGGTCTATAAGATAGAAGGTTACTTAAGGCAAAAATGAAAGGAGGGTGGTTGGGTAGGCGTATAACGCGAACGTCTAGCAACCCAAAGTTTGCATGTTCGAATCTCATCACGGACAATTTTAGCTAATTAGCAACTTACTACTTGTTGGCTAATCCTTCCCCTAACCCTAACCTTAACCCTTCCCTTAACCCTAACCCTTTTAGCTAACCTTTCCCCTAACCTAACTTCTAATCTTAACCCTAACCTTAACTCCTAACCCCTAGAGTGTTAGTCACCTAGCCACCTGGCTAACATTAGCCACAACAAATTGGAATTCATAATATATCATACGTTTTTGCAAAATCGTAACATATTGTACGGTTTGGAAATTCGTAACATATTGTACGAATTGGAATTCGTAACATATTGTATGAATTGCAATTCATAACATATCATACGAATTGTAATTCGTAACATATCATACGAAATGGATGATGGATTAATACATACGATACGAAACGTAACAAATCATACTAAATGGAGTGTCTCAGATTTACATACAGTATAATACGAAATGCTCTGACACCACGTTGATATATTTTATGAGCAGTAAGTATACACCCACACCATTCTGTTGTTGGAGTACGCTCAGACCATTCCAACATGGGGGGGTAACCGTCATTCATTGAGACAAGTACTGTATGTATCCCTGTGTCATGTGGCACATTTTCCTCATTTGAGAGCCTTATCTTTTGCTTAGTGTACCGCTCTCCTAAACCTAATAGTTTGTTCATTGCAGAATTCTCTGACCTGTGGGCTTTGGTGATGCCTAAATAAGACAGGGTTATTATTCTTAGAGAATCAAATCAAATCAAATCAAATTGTATTGGTCACATGCGCCGAATACAACAGGTGCAGACATTACAGTGAAATGCTTACTTACAGCCCTTAACCAACAGTGCATTTATTTTAAACAAAAAAAGTAAAAAAAAAAAAAAAAAAAAAAAAAAAAAAAAAGTGTTGAGAAAAAAAAGAGCAGAAGTAAAATAAAGTGACAGTAGGGAGGCTATATATACAGGGGGGTACCGTTGCAGAGTCAATGTGGCACAACAGCTAGCACCGGTTAGTTGAGGTAATATGTACATGTGGGTAGAGTTAAAGTGACTATACATAAATACTTAACAGAGTAGCAGCAGCGTAAAAAGGATGAACTATTTCATGTGTGTTGCCCAAATAATGCACTAGCTGGGAAGATTTTTTACCTGATAGAATCCTTTAAACTTGGTGCTACATGCCACACAACCAAGGCCATACTGTTGATCTCGTGCTGACCTACGGTCTGAATATTGAAGACTTGGAAACTATTGATGTGTGTGTCTCTGACCATCTCACCATTGTTTTTTTAATTATTTCTCCATCTCCTCCTAAAAATGTGTCTGACACACTAGCTCTCACATCATTAACTCCACAACTGCTAGTACATTTCACAACAAAGCCTCCTTCACTCATGCTGCCAAACATGCCCTCGTAAAACTGACTATCCTACCGATCCTTGACTTCGGCGATGTCATTTACAAAATAGCCTCCAACACTCTACTCAGCAAATTGGATGTAGTCTATCACAGTGCCATCCGTTTTGTCTCCAAAGCCCCATACACTACCCACCACTGTGACCTGTACGCTCTTGTTGGCTGGTCCTCACTACATGTTCGTCGTCAAACCCACTGGCTCCAGGCCATCTATAAATCACTGCTAGGCAAATCCCCGCCTTATCTTAGCTCATTGGTCACCATAGCAGCACCCACCCGTAGTCTGCGCTCCAGCAGGTATATCTCACTGGTCATTCCCAAAGCCAACACCTCCTTTGGCCGCCATTCCTTCCAGTTCTCTGCTGCCAATGACTGGAACGAATTGCAAAAATCTCTGAAGCTGGAGACTCTTATCTCCCTCACTAACTTTAAGCATCAGTTGTCAGAGCACCTTACCGATCACTGCACATGTACACAGCCCATCTGAAATTAGCCCACCCAACTACCTCATCCCTATATTGTTATTTATTTTGCTCTTTTGCACCCCAGTATCTCTATTTGCACATAATCTCTTGCACATCTAGCATTCCAGTGTTAATACTAATTGTAATTATTTTGCACTATAGCCTATTTATTGCCTTACCTCCATAACTTGCTACATTTGCACACACTGTATATATATTTTCTGTTGTATTTTATGACCTTATGTTTTTTTTACCCCATATGTAACTCTGTGTTGTTGTTTTTATCGCACTGCTTTGCTTTATCTTGGCCAGGTCGCAGTTGTAAATGAGAACTTGTTCTCAACTGGCTTACCTGGTTAAATAAAGGTGAAATAAAATAAAATAAAAATTTATGAATGCTTTTTTATCCTCTACAATTGATCCTGTCCTTTGTCATCACACCAATGATTTGCTTAACAGTTTCAATGACATGCTGTATGTCAGGCTACTTTAGACTCGGTGGCAGCAGTTAAAACCAATAATAAATCATCTGCCAGAGTCTCACCTTGGTTAAATTTTCACACTCATGCTTTAAAAAGGGAACTTAGAAAGGCTGGAAGTCAATGGAAGACCTGACAACTTCAAGTATTCTATGAGATAATGAAGGATCTGATGAGAAATTACAATGTTGAGGTTAACGATTCAAGAGCGAACTACTTCTCTACCCTGATCTCTGAGAAAATTCTGTTTAAGACAATTGTGTGTGTTGTTATTGGATGTGGTCCTTACTAGACTACTAAAAGAGGTTATGCCTACTGTTGGCCCTTACATTCTGTCTATTGTAAATAGCTCACTGACCTCTGGTTCCTTTCCAGCCTATTTGAAACTACTCTGGTCCAACCTCTCCTTAAAAAGCCCAATCTAGACCCTTCCTCACTGAGTAATTATAGACTTATCTCTAAACTTTTTCATCCAAGATTTTAGAAAAAGTTGTTTTTAAGCAATTGGTGGCTTATTTGAGTATGAACAACGTATTAGAAAAATTCCAGTCGGCTTCTGCTCACTTCACAGCACGGAAACTGCTTTATTGAAAGTTAGTAATAACCTTCTGTTGACTGCCGATGCCAGTGAATGATCTATCGTAGTTCTTTAGGAACTCAGTGCCGTGTTTGATAACATTCTTGTCGACTGGCGGGAGAGGTGGGTGGGAATCTCTGGCGTTGCCCTCGATTGGTTCAGGTCATATTTGAGTGGCAGACGTTTCTCGGTGAGCATGGGTGGTTCAGATCAAGCTAGCCTACACAAGTGTCTTGCTGACATTGAATGTTGGATGTCTGACAACTTCCTCCAGCTCAATGATAAGAAATCAGAGTTTTTTTATTTGGCCTCCACCTTGATAGAACCCAGATTGAAAATAGCCTTGGTCCTTTGTCCACCAATGTAAAGCTGACTGACAGAACACTTGGTGTCTTCTTTGACCCTGACCTGAACCTTGAGCTACATGTTGTCCTGTGTTGCTCAGTTGGTAGGGCATTATGCTTGGGTTGTGGGTTTGAGTCCCATGGGTGACCAGTATGAAAATGTATGCACTCACTACTGTAAGTTGCTCTGGATAAGATGACGTAAATGTAATGTCAAGAAGGTTGTCCAGTCCGGCTTTTATCAATTAAGAAATATAGCTAAAGTCAAGTAATTTCTTTCAGTCACTGATCTGGAGAAAGTTATACATGCTTTTATTTCCTCATGTCTAGATTACTATAACTCTTTGTACAGGCCTATCTGTCTCAGTCAGAAGTCACTCCATCGTCTACAGTTCGTACAAAATGCTACAGCTCTTAACCCAATGAGTCCCACCGTGATGACAGCGAGATTGGATTTCTAACCCCTTTTAACACTGTGTGTTTGAGCTACAGACATCTTGTTGTACCATTGGGTTTGTCTATTTCTTCTGCATCCGTTGGTACCAACCATTAGTCAGTGTGATTAACGGGGACTGAGCTAAAGCGGTGTTTGTGAGACAAGGACAGATCCCGAAGGGGCCCAGGCCAAATCAACACCATAATGCCCTCAAAGCTCATCACTAAACTAAGGACCATGGAACTAAATACCTCCCTCTGCAACTGGATCCTGGACTGACGGGCCGCCCCCAGGTGGTAATGGTAGGTAACAACACATCTGCCACGCTGATCCTCAAAATGGGGGCCCCACAGGGGTGCGTGCTCAGTCCCCTCCTGTACTCCCAGTTCACCCATGACTGCATGGCCAGGCACGACTCCAACACCATCATTAAGTTTGCCGACAACACAACAGTGGTAGGCCTGATCACCGACAACGATGAGACAGCCTATAGGGAGGAGGTCAGAGACCTGGCCATGTGGTGCCAGGATAACAACCTCTCCTGCAACGTGATCAAGACAAAGGAGATGATTGTGGACTACAGGAAAAAAAAGAGGACTGAGTACGCCCCCATTTTCATCAACAGGGCTGTAGTGGAACAGGTTCAGAGCTTCAAGTTCCTTCGTGTCCACATCACCAACAAACTATCATGGCCCAAACACACCAAGACAGTCGTGAAGAGGGCACGACAAAGCCTATTCCCCCCCAGGAGACTGAAACGATTTGGCATGGGTCCTCAGATCCTCAAAAAGTTATACAGCTGCACCACGAGAGCATCCTGACTGGTTGCATCACCGCCTGGTATGGCAACTGTTCAGCCTCCAACCACAAGGCACTACAGAGGGTAGTGCGTACGGCCCAGTACATCACTGGGGCCAAGCTTCCTGTAATCCAGGACCTCTTTCCAGGCTGTGTCAGAGGAAGGCCTTAAAAATTGCCAAAAGACACCAGCCACCCTAGTCATAGAATGTTCTCTCTGCTACCGCACGGCAAGCGGTACCGGAGCACCAAGTCTAGGTCCAAAAGGCTTCTTAACAGCTTCTACCCACAAGCCATAAGACTCCTGAACAGCTAATCATGGCTACCCGGACTATTTGCATTGTCCCCCCCACCCCACCCCCTCTTTTACGCTGCTGCTACTCTCTATTTATTATCTATGCATAGTCACTTTAACTCTACCCACATGTACAGTTGAAGTCGGAAGTTAACATACACCTTAGCCAAATACATTTAAACTCAGTTTTTCACAATTCCTGACATTTAATCCTAGTAAAAAATCCCAGTTTTAGGTCAGTTAGGATCACCACTTTATTTTAAGAATGTGAAATGTCAGAATATTAGTAGAAAGAATGATTTATTTCAGCTTTTATTTATTTCATCACATTCCCAGTGGGTCAGAAGTTTACATACACTCAATTAGTATTTGGTAACATTACCTTTAAATTGTTTAACTTGGGTCAAACGTTTCGGGTAGCCTTCCACAAGCTTCCCACAATAAATTGGGTGAATTTTGGCCCAAAAAATTGTAGACCTCCACAAGTCTGGTTCACCCTTGGGAGCAATTTCCAAATGCCTGAAGGTACCACGTTCATCTGTACAAACAATAGTATGCAAGTATAAACACCATGGGACCACGCAGCCATCATACCGCTCAGGAAGGAGACGCGTTCTGTCTCCTAGAGATGAACGTACTTTGGTGCGAAAAGTGCAAATCAATCCCAGAACAACAGCAAAGGACCTTGTGAAGATGCTGGAGGAAACAGGTACAAAAGTATCTATATCCACTGTAAAACGAGTCCTATATCGACATAACCTGAAAGGCCGCTCAGCAAGGAAGAAGCCACTGCTCCAAAACCGCCATAAAAAAGCCAGACTACGGTTTGCAACTGCACATTGGGACAAAGATCGTACTTTTTGGAGAAATGTCCTCTGGTCTGATGAAACAAAAATAGAACTGTTTGGCCATTATGACCATCATTATGTTTGGAGGAAAAGGGGGAATGCTTGCAAGCCGAAGAACACCATCCCAACCTTGAAGCACGGGGGTGGCAGCATCATGCTGTAGGGGTGCTTTGCTGCAGGAGGGACTGGTGCACTTCACAAAATAGATGGCATCATGAGGAAGGAAAATTATGTGGATATATTGAAGCAACATCTCAAGACATCAGTCAGGAAGTTAAAGCTTGGGTCTTCCAAATGGACAATGACCCCAAGCATACTTCCAAAGTTGTGGCAAAATGGCTTAAGGACAACAATGTCAAGGTATTGGAGTGGCCATCACAAAGCCCTGACCTCAATCTTATAGAAAATTTGTGGGCAGAACTGAAAAAGCGTGTGCGAGCAAGGAGGCCTACAAACCTGTCAGGAGGAATGGGCCA
The DNA here is from genome assembly GCF_020615455.1 of Coregonus clupeaformis. Taxonomy (NCBI): domain Eukaryota; kingdom Metazoa; phylum Chordata; class Actinopteri; order Salmoniformes; family Salmonidae; genus Coregonus; species Coregonus clupeaformis. The sequence goes on along the minus strand of NC_059209.1, from coordinate 31,692,130 downwards.
AAATTCACCCAATTTATTGTGGGAAGCTTGTGGAAGGCTACCCGAAACGTTTGACCCAAGTTAAACAATTTAAAGGCAATGCTACCAAATACTAATTGAGTGTATGTAAACTTCTGACCCACTGGGAATGTGATGAAAGAAATAAAAGCTTAAATAAATCATTCTCTTTTCTATTATTCTGACATTTCACATTCTTAAAATAAAGTGGTGATCCTAACTGACCTAAGACAGGGAATTTTTACTAGGATTAAATGTCAGGAATTGTGAAAAACTGAGTTGAAATGTATTTGGCTAAGGTGTATGTAAACTTCCGACTTCAACTGTATTACCTCAATGACCTCGACTAACCTGTGTTAGGTTAAAGGGTTAAGGTTAGAATTAGGGGAAGGGTTAGCTAACATGCTAAGGAGTTGCAAAGTAGCTAAAAAGTTATAAGTAATTACAATTTGCAAATTATCTCAAATTATAAAGTTGTCCATGATGAGATTCGAATGCCCAACCTTTGGGTTACTATACATTTGCATTATATGCCCATCCTCCTGAAAATCCACTTTTATAAAACTGTTTTTAATGTATGATTTTATATTGCTATTTTGTTTTCCTTCTCCATTTTTCTGTCTCTGTATCTTTGTAGAACTTTTATTTGTTTTTATTATGCACTTGACGTGAAGCACTTTGTTAACTTGTTATTTTAAAAGCGCTCAATAAATACTTATTATTATTATTATTATTATTATCATTATTCCATGTTATCCACTTCACTAGAGTTTCAGCCTTATAAACCATAGCCTATACAACCCACAGGCATATGGAGGAACCATTGTTTATCATGCTATTTTCTGTGCTTCATTTATCATCATCTTTATCATCATCATTATCATCATCATCACCGACCCTGAGCCTTTCCAAACTTTCTGACATGACATTATTGTCTTACCCCGTTGGCGGCGGCCATCTGCACAATAATCTCGGTGGCGGCTCGGCTGAAATAGCGTCCGTCGCTTCCCACCACCATGGTACATCCCTGGCGGTCCCTCAGGTCGATGGACGAAAGTAAGCTCTGGATGTAGTTCTGCAGGTAGTTCTTCTTGGCCTCGAACACCTCCGTCTTCCGCCGCAGCCCGTTGGTACCGGGCCGCTGGTCATCGAACGGGCTCGTCTGGAACGTTACCACGGGAATGGGGTTCGTCTCCATCCTCCTCACAAGAACACACCGGGAGGAACGCGTCGGTTGGCTATACCGGGGACGACTCTGCCTGTCACAGAAATTGCGAGGTCAGAAGTCTAGCCTTACTGTCTGCTGGCTGGAAGTGGAGAGCCAAACATATACTGTAGAGACGGACCGTGTCAGAGAGGTGATGTGAGAGGTCCAGTGATGTCCGCTCTAGTCCTCCAGAAGTAGGCCCAGTACTTGCGAGGGGAAAAGGGCGCTGACGCAATGACAGCACTCCAGCGCTTTCCTGAGGGATGGCTATTATGATGATAGGCTAACTTCCCTTCAACAAATTCCTTGTCTTGCCAGCACGGTTAAGATAGGCTAGTTATACTGTACTTTTAAACACATGCCTACAGCAAACGTCCAGCGAGAGCTTCGGATGTTAAAGTAGGCTTATGTAATGTTAAGCCAAGTTTTCTCTTCCGCCTGACAACTCCTTCTTTTCCAAATAAGTCCGACTTTCCACAAGGACAAACGCCTGCCAAAATCAGGGAGGGCCAAAAGCCCCTACAATCAGCTGCGCCTCTGGCCAAAAATAGCCGGGTGGAGTGAGGAGAGAATTGTGTTGGGCCGGGGCTGTAACCGGACCCTACTTGTGTCCACGACACTTGTCGGTTTGAGTCAAAGCACTGTCAGTGTCGGTGTGGGAGCATAAGCAGTTACCGACCGATCAATGACAATTAACTTTACGTATGCGTAAAAGGGATGAGGCAGGACCTGAGGTCGCACTGTTGGATATTGGTATGGCCAGGCAGAACTCCCCTCTGTACACATTAGGCAATATAGTTCATGGTAAAGTAAAACACACTAGTTGGTTTTATTATAATACTTTAAGATAATGGACTAGATAACAAAATAACTAAACTGGAAAAAAAGAGTGCGTCTTATTCAATGGCACGCCTCTCTCTCTTTGTATATGTATAAGAGAGATACATTGCTTTACATTGCTTTGACAATGTAAACATTTGTTTCCCATGCCAATAAAGCCCCTTGAAGTGAATTGAATTGAATTGAGAGAGAGAGAGAGAGAGAGAGAGAGAGAGAGAGAGAGAGAGAGAGAGAGAGAGAGAGAGAGAGAGAGAGAGAGAGAGAGAGAGAGAGAGAGAGAGAGAGAGAGAGAGAGAGGCATTATGTGCTGTTTCACTGATGCATAAATTGGTGGACAGCGCAACCATGAGCGAAATAAACTATTGCTAAATTTGTATTGCTAAATTTAAAAAGGCCTATTGGTCCCATAGGCCTAAAAGTATTGTATGTATTTGGAATGCATTTATTTAATGCAATAACGTCAAATAAACTATACAAAATATGTAAACACAAAATAGCATATATACTGGTAGTAAACATTTTCTGAGGTCAAACATGGGCCACATGGTGGCAGCATTGCATATTGAACTGGCCTACAGCTGGAAGCAGATCAAATTGATTTGAATAGGTATTTTTGTAGGTATTTAACAACAATTAAATTAAATATTGCAGAACATGTATTTGCAATAAAACAAAATAGGAAACGAAATTCACACTGGTTAGACTGACCAGTTTTAGTGAAAAACGAGTTCTGTTTCGCCAATTACAGCCATGACTAACGAAATCGATAACAATAAATATAGCCTCACAATGACAAGATATTAAGTAATTCATATATGTTGCTGTTCAGAGGCCTATTTAGTCTATTTGCGAAGTAAGTCTGCGGAAAAAGGCTATTTATGCCTGGAATTTGAAATCTTTAGGTGCAATTATTTCCTCAGGCTATTTTGTTCTAATATATTACATATTTCGCAGTCAATTTCAAGGGGTAAATAAATGTGTTGAAGGAAATAAGTAATCAAAGACAGCAAAGAAAAACCTGACGGTATGGTCAAACATATTTATTGTTTCATTTCAATGTCGAAACATTCGGAAAAATCACAGTACAATGTAGGCCTATTTTCTTTACAATTGGCAACAGTGTTTCCACTTTTATTTCCACTTTCACATTGACACCATATTTTAACAAATATATTATCAGTCTTCTTATTTACATTAACTTCTTTTGACATATTCAACATGGAATGAACACAAATAACATGCAGTTTAAATCATTTCTCTGAGAAATGCGTAAACGTGCCTCCATTAGGCCTATATCATTTTATCTCTTAGACACAAATGTTTATTTGGTTATAGCTACAACAAACAAATACTTTAACAACGAGGGTAAGACATTTGGATACTCTCTGTTATCAAAGGAGCTGCGCTCAACATTGCGCTTGGGCAGAATGGAGTCCTTGGAGCTGGATGCATGCTAGGAACCAAACAACTAGCGGGGCCCGTGAGGAGATTACCATAGTCAATAGAACAATGGGGGTTGGAGTTCTGTGGATTTGTGCTCTGTGGTATAGAAGAAGAGGTTTTACTCATAATGCTGTCAATACTGAACGAACACTTTGTATGTGTATCGCGCGCAGGCTTCTGTTCTGCAGGTGTTGCTGCGTAAAGTTGCATTCTGAAGTCTATGGGGACAACAACCTTACCGCTGCTGCTTATACTCGGGTACGGTAAGTAGGAGGAAGGTGGCATCAGGAGCCCGTCCTGAACGGGCATATACCGGAGAGGGGCAGCCGGTGCGCTCACTTGGCCTTGGACGCAGTAAGGTCGCACATAAGGCCGGTAACAGCTGAAGTTTGGGTAAAACATGAGTCCATCTTTCACATACTCCGGCTGGTTTCTCTTAAACCTCTTCCTGCGCCGAAGAAAGCTGCCGTTGTCAAACATGTCCTCAGATGCAGGGTCCAGAGACCAGTAGTTGCCTTTGCCTGGGTTTCCAGGCTCCCTCGGAATCTTGATAAAGCAGTCGTTGAGTGACAGGTTGTGCCTGATAGAGTTCTGCCACGCCGGAAACTTCTCCCGGTAGTAGCGGAACTTGTTGCTAATGAAGTCGCAGATGCCACTCAGTGTCAGTTTCTTCAGAGGACTCTGTAGGATCGCCATGGTGATGAGAGCGATGTAGGAATACGGGGGCTTTACAGAACCGTTCTGAGGTCTCCCGGATGAAGGTGCGTCTGCACAGAAACTGTTCTCGCTCTCCCCGGACGAGTCGAACTCAGAGCAGTCCAGTTCGGCGCTGGACTCGGCGGAGGAGCTAGGTTCCGTGGTGTTCTCGGTCCGGTAGAGACGAAGCTGGTCATGGAGAGGCTCGTTGTCTCCCACTATGTCTACCTCATTTTCGTCCAGGGGCAAGCCAGTCTGCTGGGACGCTTCATACTCCTTGGAGAGGGTCATGACTGAGACCACAATGTCCACACACGCGTAAAAGCTCAACTTGACCACCTTATCATTAATTCTTAACATACGTAAAAGCGCATCTACCGATGCGTAAAAGCGCACACAGATATTCCTTCTCTGACTTTCTCGGCCCCTCCTGTGCCTGTGCTCCTGGTCAGCCTGTTTGTGGTGACCGTGGGAGTTTGGTGTTTTTATCAGGGGTGGGCTGTTGCCCCCCCCCCAGCTCAGTCCCATTCACACTCAGACCTATGACAGAAGCCCCTCGCTGCGGGGTGTTAGATGGACCAAGGGGAGGAGAATCCTTACATGCTAATTGATCTTGTATGCAGACACCTCAAAGTTCATGGAGTGAAGCTTCTGAATTAAGAGTGTTCAATGAAATACAATAATACAATGTATAGGCTATGGTTAGCAAAAAGCATTTATTTTCAGGGTAGAATCAGAATGGTGCTTTTAGAAAGATCCCCCGTGCTTATGCAGGTCTGTCTATCAAATATCGAGTTCCAGACATGGCACATTATTGGGTCTACATAAAATGGCTATTATCTTGAGTAGGGCTACTGTAGGCTATATAAAGCAGCCTACACTTGAGGCAAATGCATTGCGGTCAACTTTATAACCTTAATTGGTATGCAGTGTGGTCAACTTTATTCACAGGGTTTACTTTGAACCGTGGCACATTTCCTGTTCAATTAAGCCTATTAAAAGCAGCACAGTAGCTCGACTGGAGGCGGGGATGCAATGGGAAGTTTGAACACCACGCCTAACCCCTGATAAGAAACGCAGCGTTTTACCCCCCCTGACCCCCGTGGTTTCGTTTAGTTTGCCACCTTGGGATGCCCGCAGGTGATGTGGCCATGAAAATGGCCGTGGGACGGCTCCCCGTGGCAGGGAGAGAAAAGCAGCTATAGAGGCAACTTAACGAGCAAATCAGCATTAGAATCGGGTAGAACACGGCGCAGCTGTGGCCTACGGGACACGGCTGGGGTTTATGGTCGGAGTGAATGGCCACAGCCATCCTCAAAGCAAACCCCGGGCCTGTGCGAGAATATGTGTTAAAACCGTCTTCGGAAACTATCTCAATTGCAAATGCAAAGTTGGGAATTACCCACCTATTTCCTCACCTGTGTATTTATGTTTTCACAGGACGTGAGGAAATCGAAGGATGCACAGCCTACAAACTACCTGTAAACGCGCTAATATCGGTAATTAAGCCTAAAATAACAAACACAACCAACTCAAACCATCCACTTTTCTCCAACAAATCAGACACACACGTAGATGTATACCAGACAATGAGATAGAAAATGACATTTAAAGTCTAAAGTTTAACAGTTTATATCTGGGGTAAATTTAAAACGTACACCATAAGCCAACATTTATATTTGACTTAAGACAAAAGCATCCGATTTGATAGGGCCATTCTCCGTTTAATTAGCTGTTTTGTTATTTCACATTAACCCCCCCTAAAACGTCACTACTATTGCAAATTCCTTGACCGAGACTTGTCTGCATACTTCTTGGTGATTCAGAATATGAATGGGGACCCCATGCAATTCAGTCACTTCAAAACAATAAAACCAAGGTGTTAGTTAATATGCTTGGAGCATTTTATGCACATTGTGGAATATTCCATTGGATTTATGCACCTTAGTCAAACACCTTCAGACAAGACCACTCGATTTTCAACGTTTATATCAATTCATAGTTCACAATCATTGAACAAGCTAACTACAACAAAATGCCAGTCAATTTTTCTTGTAATAATAGTGAATTATAAACATTAAATATTGTAAACTCAAAACATTCAATCAGATTACTTAATAATGATTCTTTATTTCAATAATTGAAACACCCCATCTAGTAGTCAAGCATGTGGACATTTACAGACCAGCCTAATTTTGTGGTGCACCAGTTTTGAGATAAGATGTGATAAAAGCCTTAGCCAGTACAAAACCTTAACTTCCCCAACAATTTACAGATTTTAAAACACAGCAAAACTATTGATGAATACACTCAAGCTTTCAATTAATAGGTTATGGGTGTTAGGAGTTTCCAAAGTTAAAAATAATTCACAAAGAAAATGTCAATGATAGTAAGGGCACTACTTACTTCTCTATTTTCAAGTTGTCTCTTTATCTTGATTGAGCGGTGGGTGTATAACTGGGTAATGATGTTGATGATGGATTAAGTCCACTCACACACTAATTCCTCATAGCATTTGCCTCATCAGCAAGTGACCCAATTACACCCAAGAGTTAAGAGACTACACACTGTGTATAACCTGACTGTATTGTAGTCAATTAGATGCTTGTGCTGTGGAGGTTTGGCCTGTAATCATGGTTAATAGTAAATACCATAACGTTTTGAGGTCCCCTTGGACTAAAGTGGAACACTCCACAGTTATGAGGATTACTGCAGGTACAGTAGGTAGTTCATGGTGTGGAGTGTATCAGGAATAAACTGGAATAGTTCACTGTGAGGAGAGGTGGGGTTCTTGTTTAGTTCCTGTCCCCCACCTTCAGTACCGTTGAGATGAACTGTTCCTGTAGGACCTCTCTGTCCAGATGTCGCCCTGTAGAGGTGAGGGGGGATACAAAGGATGACTTGGTCATGCTTTATTGAGTAAAGCATTGAAGAATGCATGAACACACACACACACACACACACACAGCTGACCTATGAAGACGAGGCGGTTGACCCTTGGCTCCTCCCCCCACACCTGTGGGGTCTCATCCAGCTCGTAGAGTTCATGGACCCCCTGCAACATCACCTGGTTGGCTTTACCTGCGATGGACACGATCCCCTAGGATAGCCAACACACACACTATCATTCAGACTGAGACATAACTAAAGTGTCCAGAAATCAATACACACAAAGGGCTGAATCCTAACTTGAAATCTGCTGCCATATCAAATGTTTGTCCAATAACATCTCCCATTTACATCAATGAATGCATGCTTTACATGGAAGGCGTACTGCAAATAAATGTACACTGTATTACCACAGGGATGCCTATTGAAAACCACCGACAGAGGCTGAACTATGTGTTTCACCTTCAAGCGAATGACCTTCATGGGAAGTCCGGCTTTGTTCTTGAATGCTTTCTCCCACAGAAGATCCTGGAAAGAAGCAAGCTCTTGTAAAACAGAATGTTTCTGATGTGAAAAGATGAAGTTTATTTTGTTATGGACCTTATAGTCTTCATGAGAATGACCAGCTTTAAAAACAATGAGAGTTGTGTTTCCATCTTCTGATGAACCAGTGATTTTAGGAGGCACGTCAAACTCATGTTGGCAGAAAAGAAACTTCCATTGTAATGAACATGCTGAATAACAGTGTTAATGTGTATGCTAACCTGGATGAAGACATTCAAAAAGTCCTCTGAGAGACTCCCAGCTACCTCAAATGTCACCGTCAGAATACTCTGGAGAGGAAGAACCCATACAGCACAGGGTTAAAATTGTTGCATTTTTTGAAGCGTAAAAGCAACTAAACGTAAACTAGCTTTTGTGCTTGAAATTATTGCTCTGAAACAGACTCTCTTCGGAAAACAAAATCTTTGTATGCATATTGCAAAACAAAATAAAAATCCTACAATTCATATCAATAGAAACTGCTTAAGGAAAGTGCATCATAGTTAAATGGAACCAGCATTCTTAACCATTCAACCCAATGGTATTGTCACAGCACATTTTAAGTGCTGCTGATGACTGTCAACGAACGCATAAAAAAGCTCAACTCTATCGAACACCGTAAACCAGCTGACACCCTTCTTTATCCCACCACCCCTCCCTCCCTCCCTCTCTTCCCTGTATACTTCCTTACAGCATAACAAGGGCACTTAGCAGATATTTAGGGCATTGTGTGGGAGTGTTAAGGTTACACACTTCCTTTTTTATTTGGTATAACAACAGAAAAACAGCGCTCTCATTAGCATGAAAAGAGCAACTTGGGGGAGGGGGGGTTGGACCTACGGGGGAAGAAGGGGGGTACAAGGGCGGTTTAGCTTCATGCGGGAAAGGAGACCTGGCAAAAACAGATGACAATGCAGCCATTAAACCCATCGTGAGGTGCAAACAACATGACTGAAGAGTGAAGTACAATGCCAAACCAAGCCAGTCTAATTATACCTATGAGCAGACTACCCCAGTGTTTCCCCTAATGATGGATTGTGAGGCAGGATAATCAGGACGGATGTCTTTTGGGTCGCAGACTAAAAATGTATGCTGGTTTACTTGGTGCGTCACAAGCCGACTTCAAAAGCTTTAAAATGGGCCTCAGCACAAAAACTGTAGAGCAGGGTAGGGACTTTTCACTAGTGTGTCAGCCCCTGAAGGCATTAGGGACCACGCTCTGCCCCAGGACTGTCTCTCTGGCCCACTGCATACAGAGCAGGCCTGGGGCCTGGGGCCGATCCCATTACAATACAGGGGGTGAACACAAATGTAATTAATACATTGAAAAATCGCCCATTATTTTCTACTTTTCACCTCCTGAATTGAAATATAATTGACCGTAACCCTGTGGTTGTTGATTACACAACGACTGCTCATTCCTTTTCTATAAAACGCCTGACTCTGGGCAGTCGATGAAAAAAACTAGACCAAAAATATATTGTTCAAGATACGGATAGAGCAAGCATAATCAAAGCACAACATTACTTTCAGGAATCAGCGTTGACACTCATTACATCCTTACCTTGTCCAGATGTGGTCTTGTGGTTTTCACAAGCTGTAGCTTTTCTGCCAAGCTGTGAGATAAAGAACAAAAGGTTTGAAGTGTTTCTGTAATATCTTTGTTTACATGACAACTAACCATGCAGACACATGGCTTACTCTTCAATCTGGAAGCATCTACCTGTGAAATGAATATTGTATTTCTAGAGTTTGTTAACCATTCTGTGGTTTTATATGGCTACATGAAGAAAGTTATTTTCCGATGTCAAGGAGTACAGCAATGAAAAGTTGTAGTGTCAACACTTACAAAATAGGTTGTATACATGATTGGTTTGTGTGTGTGTGTGTGTTGGGGCATTTGAAGAGAGAGGAGATCGGCTGTAGACCCCGAACCCCCGTCACGTTGTCCCTCCACCTACCCCCCTTGACCCCTCAAGGAGGACAAACGATGTCCAGCAGCTTTAGCCCTCTCTGCTGCTAGTGCCACACATGTGGACCGGCGGGGGGTCGCTTCAAACAGCCAGCGTGTGCTCTGGGGGGCCAGAGGGGGGAGGAAGGCAGGGGAAAGGGCCTATCTGTGTACTTAGATGACTCTCCTCAGGGACCATCACACACACACACACACACACACACACACACACACACACACACACACACACACACACACACACACACAGAGCGAGCTCTAATCCTCTGCAGCTGGATGGGAGAAGAGAAAACACCAGTGACTGCATTCATGTGAAGAGAGGTTTACCACCAATGACTCCATTCATGTGTTGGAGCTTTTACTGCTGTTTTACTGTGGTAACAATGAGGAACCCCCTATGGTACTACAATACACCAACCCCTCTATAGCCTGGGCCCTTCATTACAGGGAAACATGGTCAACAACAACACCTCTGTACAGGCTGCTGCACTGCCATGTTTAGAAGGGCAGTGCAGCAGCTCATAACTACTGTAACCACAGAAACCTTTTCAGAGTAGAGAGTGGTTCAGAATGGAGTTGAGAGTGGTTTAGAATAGAGTTGAGAGTGGCTTAGAATGGGGTTGAGAGTGGTTTAGAATGGGGTTGAGAGTGGTTTAGAATGGGGTTGAGAGTGGTTTAGAATGGAGTTGAGAATGGAGTTGAGAGTGGCTTAGAATGGAGTTGAGAGAGGCTTAGAATGTGGTTGAGAGTGGCTTAGAGTGGTTTAGAATGTGGTTGAGAGATGGTTTAGAATGTGGTTGAGAAGGGTTTAAAATGGAGTTGAGAGGGGTTTAGAATGTGGTTGAGAGGGGTTTAGAATGTGGTTGAGAGTGGTATAGAATGTGGATAAGAGTGTTTTAGAATGGAGTTGAGAATGGAGTTGAGAGTGGTTTAGAATGGAGTTGAGAGTGGTTTAGAATGGAGTTGAGAGAGGCTTAGAATGTGCTTGAGAGTGGTTTAGAATGTGCTTGAGAGTGGTTTAGAATGTGATTGAGAGTGGTTTAGAATGGAGTTGAGAGTGGTTTAGAATGGAGTTGAGAGTGGTTCAGAATGGAGTTGAGAGTGGTTTAGAATGGAGTTGAGTGTGGTTCAGAATGAAGTTGAGAGTGGTTTAGAATGGAGTTGAGTGTGGTTTAGAATGGAGTTGAGAGTGGCTTAGAGTGGTTTAGAATGTGGTTGAGAGATGGTTTAGAATGTGGTTGAGAAGGGTTTAAAATGGAGTTGAGAGGGGTTTAGAATGTGGTTGAGAGGGGTTTAGAATGTGGTTGAGAGTGGTATAGAATGTGGATAAGAGTGTTTTAGAATGGAGTTGAGAGTGGTTTAGAATGGAGTTGAGAGTGGTTTAGAATGGAGTTGAGAGTGGTTTAGAATGGGGTTGAGAGTGGTTTAGAATGGAGTTGAGAGTGGTTTAGAATGTGGTTGAGAGTGGTTTAGAATGGAGTTGAGAGTGGTTTAGAATGGAGTTGAGAGTGGTTTAGAATGGGGTTGAGAGTGGTTTAGAATGGAGTTGAGAGTGGTTTAGAAGGAGATGTGAGAGTGGTTTGAATGTGGGAGGTTTAGAATGTGATATAGTGGTTTAGAATGGAGTTGAGTGTGGTTTAGAATGTGGTTGAGAGTGGTTTAGAATGGAGTTGAGAGTGGTTTAGAATGGAGTTGAGAGTGGTTTAGAATGGGGTTGAAAGTGGTTTATAATGGAGTTGAAAATGGAGTTGAGAGTGGTTTAGAATGGAGTTGAGTGTGGTTTAGAATGGAGTTGAGAGTGGCTTAGAATGGGGTTGAGAGTGGTTTAGAATGGGGTTGAGAGTGGTTTAGAATGGGGTTGAGAGTGGTTTAGAATGGAGTTGAGAATGGAGTTGAGAGTGGCTTAGAATGGAGTTGAGAGTGGTTTAGAATGTGGTTGAGAGATGGTTTAGAATGTGGTTGAGAAGGGTTTAAAATGGAGTTGAGAGGGGTTTAGAATGTGGTTGAGAGGGGTTTAGAATGTGGTTGAGAGTGGTATAGAATGTGGATAAGAGTGTTTTAGAATGGAGTTGAGAATGGAGTTGAGAGTGGTTTAGAATGGAGTTGAGAGTGGTTTAGAATGGGGTTGAGAGTGGTTTAGAATGGAGTTGAGAGTGGTTTAGAATGTGGTTGAGAGTGGTTTAGAATGTGGTTGAGTGGTTTAGAATGTGATATAGTGGTTTAGAATGGAGTTGAGTGTGGTTTAGAATGTGGTTGAGAGTGGTTTAGAATGGAGTTGAGAGTGGTTTAGAATGGAATTGTGAATGGAGTTGAGAGTGTTTTAGAATGTGGATGAGAGTGGTTTAGATTGTGGTTGAGAGTGGTTTAGAATGTGGTTGAGAGCGGTATAGAATGGAGTGGAGAACAGAGTTTAGAGTGGTTTAGAATGGAGTTGAGAATGTGGTTGAGAGTGGTTTAGAATGTGGTTACGACTGGATTAGAATGTGGTTGAGAGTGGTTTAGAATGGAGTTGAGAATGGAGTTGAGAGTGGTTTAGAATAGAATTGAGAGTGGTTTAGAATGGAGTTGAGAGTGGTTTAGAATGGAGTTGAGAGTGGTTCAGAATGGAGTTGAGAGTGGTTTAGAATGGAGTTGAGTGTGGTTCAGAATGAAGTTGAGAGTGGTTTAGAATGGAGTTGAGTGTGGTTTAGAATGGAGTTGAGAGTGGCTTAGAGTGGTTTAGAATGTGGTTGAGAGATGGTTTAGAATGTGGTTGAGAAGGGTTTAACATGGAGTTGAGAGGGATTTAGAATGTGGTTGAGAGGGGTTTAGAATGTGGTTGAGAGTGGTATAGAATGTGGATAAGAGTGTTTTAGAATGGAGTTGAGAATGGAGTTGAGAGTGGTTTAGAATGGAGTTGAGAGTGGTTTAGAATGGAGTTGAGAGTGGTTTAGAATGGAGTTGAGAGTGGTTTAGAATGGGGTTGAGAGTGGTTTAGAATGGAGTTCAGAGTGTTTTAGAATGTGGTTGAGAATGATTTAGAATGGAGATGAGAGTGGTATAGAATTAAGATGAGAGTGATTTAGAATGTGGTTGAGTGGTTTAGAATGTGATATAGTGGTTTAGAATGGAGTTGAGTGTGGTTTAGAATGTGGTTGAAAGTGGTTTATAATGGAGTTGAAAATGGAGTTGAGAGTGGTTTAGAATGGAATTGTGAATGGAGTTGAGAGTGTTTTAGAATGTGGATGAGAGTGGTTTAGATTGTGGTTGAGAGTGGTATAGAATGTGGTTGAGAGCGGTTTAGATGGAGTTGAGAATGGCATAGAATGGAGTTGAGTGGTTTAGAATGTGGTTGAGAATGGAGTTGAGAATGTAGTTGAGAGCGGTTTAGAATGGAGTTGAGAGTGGTTTAGAATGTAGTTGAGAGTGGATTAGAATGTGGTTGAGAGTGGTTTAGAATGTATTTAAGAGTGGTTTAGAATGTGGTTGAGAGCGGTTTAGAATGGAGTTGAGAGGGGTTTAGAATGTGGTTGAGAGGGGTTTAGAATGTGGTTGAGAGTGGTATAGAATGTGGATAAGAGTGTTTTAGAATGGAGTTGAGAATGGAGTTGAGAGTGGTTTAGAATGGAGTTGAGAGTGGTTTAGAATGGAGTTGAGAGTGGTTTAGAGTGGGGTTGAGAGTGGTTTAGAATGGAGTTGAGAGTGGTTTAGAATGGAGTTGAGAGTGGTTTAGAATGGGGTTGAGAGTGGTTTAGAATGGAGTTGAGAGTGGTTTAGAATGGGGTTGAGAATGATTTGGAATGGAGATTAGAGTGGTATAGAATTAAGTTGAGAGTGGTTTAGAATGTGGTTGAGTGGTTTAGAATGTGATATAGTGGTTTAGAATGGAGTTGAGTGTGGTTTAGAATGTGGTTGAGAGTGTTTTAGAATGGGGTTGAAAGTGGTTTATAATGGAGTTGAAAATGGAGTTGAGAGTGGTTTAGAATGGAATTGTGAATGGAGTTGAGAGTGTTTTAGAATGTGGATGAGAGTGGTTTAGATTGTGGTTGAGAGTGGTATAGAATGTGGTTGAGAGCGGGTTTAGAATGTGGTTGAGAATGGAGTTGAGAATGTAGTTGAGAATGTAGTTGAGAGTGGTTTAGAATGGAGTTGAGAGTGGTTTAGAATGTAGTTGAGAGTGGTTTAGAATGTGGTTGAGAGTGGTTTAGAATGGAGTTGAGAGTGGTTTAGAATGGAGTTGAGTGTGGTTCAGAATGAAGTTGAGAGTGGTTTAGAATGGAGTTGAGAGTGGTTTAGAATGGAGTTGAGAACGGAGTTGAGAGGTGTTTAGAATGTGGTTGAGAGTGATTTAGAATGGAGTTGAGTGGTTTAGATGGAGTTGAGAGTGGTTTAGAAAAGAGTTGAGAGTGGTTTAGAATGTGGTTGAGAGTGGTTTAGAATGGAGTTGAGAATGGTTTAGAATGGAGTTGAGAGTGGTATAGAATTAAGTTGAGAGTGGTTTAGAATGTGGTTGAGTTGTTTAGAATGTGATATAGTGGTTTAGAATGGAGTTGAGTGTGGTTTAGAATGTGGTTGAGAGTGGTTTAGAATGAAGTTGAGAGTGGTTTAGAATGGAGTTGAGTGTGGTTTAGAATGGAGTTGAGAGTGGTTTAGAGTGGTTTAGAATGTGGTTGAGAGTGGTTTAGAATGGAGTTGAGAATGGTTTAGAATGAAGTTGAGAGTGGTATAGAATGAAGTTGAGAGTGGTATAGAATGGAGTTGAGAGTGGTATAGAATGGAGTTGAGAGTGGTTTAGAATGGAGTTGAGAGTGGTTTAGAATGGGGTTGAGAGTGGTTTAGAATGGAGTTGAGAATGGAGTTGAGAGTGGCTTAGAATGGAGTTGAGAGTGGTTTAGAATGTGGTTGAGAGTGATTTAGAATGGAGTTGAGAGTGGTTTAGAATGGAGTTGAGAGTGGTTTAGAATGGAGTTGAGTGTGGTTCAGAATGAAGTTGAGAGTGGTTTAGAATGGAGTTGAGTGTGGTTTAGAATGGAGTTGAGAGTGGTTTAGAGTTGTTTAGAATGTGGTTGAGAGTGGTTTAGAATGGAGTTGAGAATGGTTTAGAATGAAGTTGAGAGTGGTATAGAATGAAGTTGAGAGTGGTATAGAATGGAGTTGAGAGTGGTATAGAATGGAGTTGAGAGTGGTTTAGAATGGAGTTGAGAGTGGTTTAGAATGGGGTTGAGAGTGGTTTAGAATGGAGTTGAGAATGGAGTTGAGAGTGGCTTAGAATGGAGTTGAGAGTGGTTTAGAATGTGGTTGAGAGTGATTTAGAATGGAGTTGAGAGTGGTTTAGAATGGAGTTGAGAGTGGTTTAGAATGGAGTTGAGTGTGGTTCAGAATGAAGTTGAGAGTGGTTTAGAATGGAGTTGAGTGTGGTTTAGAATGGAGTTGAGAGTGGTTTAGAGTGGTTTAGAATGTGGTTGAGAGATGGTTTAGAATGTGGTTGAGAAGGGTTTAAAATGGAGTTGAGAGGGGTTTAGAATGTGGTTGAGAGGGGTTTAGAATGTTGTTGAGAGTGGTATAGAATGTGGATAAGAGTGTTTTAGAATGGAGTTGAGAATGGAGTTGAGAGTGGTTTAGAATGGAGTTGAGAATGGTTTAGAATGGAGTTGAGAGTGGTATAGAATTAAGTTGAGAGTGGTATAGAATGAAGTTGAGAGTGGTTTAGAATGGAGTTGAGAGTGGTATAGAATGGAGTTGAGAGTGGTTTAGAATGGGATTGAGAGTGGTTTAGAATGGAGTTGAGAATGGAGTTGAGAGTGGCTTAGAATGGAGTTGAGAGTGGTTTAGAATGTGGTTGAGAGTGATTTAGAATGGAGTTGAGAGTGGTTTAGAATGGAGTTGAGAGTGGTTTAGAATGGAGTTGAGAGTGGTTTAGAATGGAGTTGAGTGTGGTTCAGAATGAAGTTGAGAGTGGTTTAGAATGGAGTTGAGTGTGGTTTAGAATGGAGTTGAGAGTGGTTTAAAGTGGTTTAGAATGTGGTTGAGAGATGGTTTAGAATGTGGTTGAGAAGGGTTTAAAATGGAGTTGAGAGGGGTTTAGAATGTGGTTGAGAGGGGTTTAGAATGTGGTTGAGAGTGGTATAGAATGTGGATAAGAGTGTTTTAGAATGGAGTTGAGAATGGAGTTGAGAGTGGTTTAGAATGGAGTTGAGAGTGGTTTAGAATGGGGTTGAGAGTGGTTTAGAATGGAGTTGAGAGTGGTTTAGAATGGAGTTGAGAGTGATTTAGAATGGAGTTGAGAGTGGTTTAGAATGGGGTTGAGAGTGGTTTAGAATGGAGTTGAGAGTGGTTTAGAATGTGGTTGAGAATGATTTAGAATGGAGATGAGAGTGGTATAGAATTAAGTTGAGAGTGGTTTAGAATGTGGTTGAGTGGTTTAGAATGTGATATAGTGGTTTAGAATGGAGTTGAGTGTGGTTTAGAATGTGGTTGAGAGTGGTTTAGAATGGAGTTGAGAGTGGTTTAGAATGGAGTTGAGAGTGGTTTAGAATGGGGTTGAAAGTGGTTTATAATGGAGTTGAAAATGGAGTTGAGAGTGGTTTAGAATGGAGTTGAGTGTGGTTTAGAATGGAGTTGAGAGTGGCTTAGAATGGGGTTGAGAGTGGTTTAGAATGGGGTTGAGAGTGGTTGAGAATGGAGTTGAGAATGGAGTTGAGAGTGGCTTAGCATGGAGTTGAGAGAGGCTTAGAATGTGGTTGAGAGTGGTTTAGAATGTGATTGAGAGTGGTTTAGAATGGAGTTGAGAGTGGTTTAGAATGGAGTTGAGAGTGGTTTAGAATGGAGTTGAGTGTGGTTCAGAATGAAGTTGAGAGTGGTTTAGAATGGAGTTGAGTGTGGTTTAGAATGGAGTTGAGAGTGGCTTAGAGTGGTTTAGAATGTGGCTGAGAGATGGTTTAGAATGTGGTTGAGAAGGGTTTAAAATGGAGTTGAGAGGGGTTTAGAATGTGGTTGAGAGGGGTTTAGAATGTGGTTGAGAGTGGTATAGAATGTGGATAAGAGTGTTTTAGAATGGAGTTGAGAGTGGTTTAGAATGGAGTTGAGAGTGGTTTAGAATGGAGTTTAGAGTGGTTTAGAATGGGATTGAGAGTGGTTTAGAATGGAGTTGAGAGTGGTTTAGAATGTGGTTGAGAGTGGTTTAGAATGGAGTTGAGAGTGGTTTAGAATGTGGTTGAGAATGATTTAGAATGGAGATGAGAGTGGTATAGAATTAAGTTGAGAGTGGTTTAGAATGTGGTTGAGTGGTTTAGAATGTGATATAGTGGTTTAGAATGGAGTTGAGTGTGGTTTAGAATGTGGTTGAGAGTGGTTTAGAATGGAGTTGAGAGTGGTTTAGAATGGAGTTGAGAGTGGTTTAGAATGGGGTTGAAAGTGGTTTATAATGGAGTTGAAAATGGAGTTGAGAGTGGTTTAGAATGGAATTGTGAATGGAGTTGAGAGTGTTTTAGAATGTGGATGAGAGTGGATTAGATTGTGGTTGAGAGTGGTTTAGAATGGAGTTGAGAATGGAGTTGAGAGTGGTTTAGAATGGAATTGAGAGTGGTTTAGAATGGAGTTGAGAGTGGTTTAGAATGGAGTTGAGAGTGGTTCAGAATGGAGTTGAGAGTGGTTTAGAATGGAGTTGAGTGTGGTTCAGAATGAAGTTGAGAGTGGTTTAGAATGGAGTTGAGTGTGGTTTAGAATGTGGTTGAGAATGATTTAGAATGGAGATGAGAGTGGTATAGAATTAAGATGAGAGTGATTTAGAATGTGGTTGAGTGGTTTAGAATGTGATATAGTGGTTTAGAATGGAGTTGAGTGTGGTTTAGAATGTGGTTGAAAGTGGTTTATAATGGAGTTGAAAATGGAGTTGAGAGTGGTTTAGAATGGAATTGTGAATGGAGTTGAGAGTGTTTTAGAATTTTGATGAGAGTGGTTTAGATTGTGGTTGAGAGTGGTATAGAATGTGGTTGAGAGCGGTTTAGATGGAGTTGAGAATGGCATAGAATGGAGTTGAGTGGTTTAGAATGTGGTTGAGAATGGAGTTGAGAATGTAGTTGAGAGCGGTTTAGAATGGAGTTGAGAGTGGTTTAGAATGTAGTTGAGAGTGGATTAGAATGTGGTTGAGAGTGGTTTAGAATGTATTTAAGAGTGGTTTAGAATGTGGTTGAGAGCGGTTTAGAATGGAGTTGAGAGGGGTTTAGAATGTGGTTGAGAGGGGTTTAGAATGTGGTTGAGAGTGGTATAGAATGTGGATAAGAGTGGTTTAGAATGGAGTTGAGAGTGGTTTAGAATGGAGTTGAGAGTGGTTTAGAGTGGGGTTGAGAGTGGTTTAGAATGGAGTTGAGAGTGGTTTAGAATGGAGTTGAGAGTGGTTTAGAATGGGGTTGAGAGTGGTTTAGAATGGAGTTGAGAGTGGTTTAGAATGGGGTTGAGAATGATTTGGAATGGAGATTAGAGTGGTATAGAATTAAGTTGAGAGTGGTTTAGAATGTGGTTGAGTGGTTTAGAATGTGATATAGTGGTTTAGAATGGAGTTGAGTGTGGTTTAGAATGTGGTTGAGAGTGGTTTAGAATGGGGTTGAAAGTGGTTTATAATGGAGTTGAAAATGGAGTTGAGAGTGGTTTAGAATGGAATTGTGAATGGAGTTGAGAGTGTTTTAGAATGTGGATGAGAGTGGTTTAGATTGTGGTTGAGAGTGGTATAGAATGTGGTTGAGAGCGGTTTAGAATGTGGTTGAGAATGGAGTTGAGAATGTAGTTGAGAATGTAGTTGAGAGCGGTTTAGAATGGAGTTGAGAGTGGTTTAGAATGTAGTTGAGAGTGGTTTAGAATGTGGTTGAGAGTGGTTTAGAATGGAGTTGAGAGTGGTTTAGAATGGAGTTGAGTGTGGTTCAGAATGAAGTTGAGAGTGGTTTAGAATGGAGTTGAGAGTGGTTTAGAATGGAGTTGAGAACGGAGTTGAGAGGTGTTTAGAATGTGGTTGAGAGTGATTTAGAATGGAGTTGAGTGGTTTAGATGGAGTTGAGAGTGGTTTAGAAAAGAGTTGAGAGTGGTTTAGAATGTGGTTGAGAGTGGTTTAGAATGGAGTTGAGAATGGTTTAGAATGGAGTTGAGAGTGGTTTAGAATGGGGTTGAGAGTGGTTTAGAATGGAGTTGAGAATGGAGTTGAGAGTGGCTTAGAATGGAGTTGAGAGTGGTTTAGAATGTGGTTGAGAGTGATTTAGAATGGAGTTGAGAGTGGTTTAGAATGGAGTTGAGAGTGGTTTAGAATGGAGTTGAGTGTGGTTCAGAATGAAGTTGAGAGTGGTATAGAATGAAGTTGAGAGTGGTATAGAATGAAGTTGAGAGTGGTTTAGAATGGAGTTGAGAGTGGTATAGAATGGAGTTGAGAGTGGTTTAGAATGGGATTGAGAGTGGTTTAGAATGGAGTTGAGAATGGAGTTGAGAGTGGCTTAGAATGGAGTTGAGAGTGGTTTAGAATGTGGTTGAGAGTGATTTAGAATGGAGTTGAGAGTGGTTTAGAATGGAGTTGAGAGTGGTTTAGAATGGAGTTGAGTGTGGTTCAGAATGAAGTTGAGAGTGGTTTAGAATGGAGTTGAGTGTGGTTTAGAATGGAGTTGAGAGTGGTTTAGAGTGGTTTAGAATGTGGTTGAGAGATGGTTTAGAATGGGGTTGAGAAGGGTTTAAAATGGAGTTGAGAGTGGTTTAGAATGGGGTTGAGAGTGGGTTTAGAATGGAGTTGAGAGTGGTATAGAATGGAGTTGAGAGTGGTTTTAGAATGGAGTTGAGAGTGGTTTAGAATGGGGTTGAGAGTGGTTTAGAATGGAGTTGAGGTTATTTAGAATGGAGTTGAGAGTGGTTTAGAATGGAGTTGAGAGTGGTTTAGAATGTGGTTGAGAGTGATTTAGAATGGAGTTGAGAGTGGTTTAGAATGGAGTTGAGAGTGGTTTAGAATGGAGTTGAGAGTGGTTTAGAATGGAGTTGAGAGTGGTTTAGAATGGAGTTGAGAGTGGTTTAGAATGGAGTTGAGAGTGGTTTAGAGTGGTTTAGAATGTGGTTGAGAGTGGTTTAGAATGTGGTTGAGAGTGGTTTAGAATGGAGTTGAGAGTGGTTTAGAATGGAGTTGAGAGTGGTTTAGAATGGAGTTGAGAGTGGTTTAGAATGGAGTTGAGAGTGGTTTAGAATGGAGTTGAGAGTGGTTTAGATGGAGTGAGGTTTAGAATGTGGTTGAGAGTGGTTTAGAATGGAGTTGAGAATGGTTTAAAATGGAGTTGAGAGTGGTTTAGAATGGAGTTGAGAGTGGTATAGAATGAAGTTGAGAGTGGTTTAGAATGGAGTTGAGAGTGGTTTAGAATGGAGTTGAGAGTGGTTTAGAATGGGGTTGAGAGTGGTTTAGAATGGAGTTGAGAATGGAGTTGAGAGTGGCTTAGAATGGAGTTGAGAGTGGTTTAGAATGTGGTTGAGAGTGATTTAGAATGGAGTTGAGAGTGGTTTAGAATGGAGTTGAGAGTGGTTTAGAATGGAGTTGAGAGTGGTTAGAATGGAGTTGAGAGTGGTTTAGAATGGAGTTGAGTGTGGTTTAGAATGGAGTTGAGAGTGGTTTAGAATGGAGTTGAGTGTGGTTCAGAATGGAGTTGAGAGTGGTTTAGAATGAAGTTGAGAGTGGTTTAGAATGGAGTTGAGAGTGGTTTAGAATGGAGTTGAGAGTGGTATAGAATGAAGTTGAGAGTGGTTTAGAATGGGATTGAGAGTGGTTTAGAATGGAGTTGAGAATGGAGTTGAGAGTGGTTTAGAATGGAGTTGAGAGTGGTTTAGAATGTGGTTGAGAGTGGTTTAGAATGGAGTTGAGAGTGGTTTAGAATGGAGTTGAGAGTGGTTTAGAATGGAGTTGAGTGTGGTTTAGAATGGAGTTGAGAGTGGTTTAGAATGGAGTTGAGTGTGGTTTAGAATGGAGTTGAGAGTGGTTTAGAGTTGTTTAGAATGTGGTTGAGAGTGGTTTAGAATGAAGTTGAGAGTGGTATAGAATGGAGTTGAGAGTGGTATAGAATGGAGTTGAGAGTGGTATAGAATGGAGTTGAGAGTGGTTTAGAATGGAGTTGAGAGTGGTTTAGAATGGGGTTGAGAGTGGTTTAGAATGGAGTTGAGAGAATGGAGTTGAGAGTGGTTTAGAATGGAGTTGAGAGTGGTTTAGAATGTGGTTGAGAGTGGTTTAGAATGGAGTTGAGAGTGGTTTAGAATGGAGTTGAGAGTGGTTTAGAATGGAGTTGAGAGTGGTTTAGAATGAAGTTGAGAGTGGTTTAGAATGGAGTTGAGAGTGGTTTAGAATGGAGTTGAGAGTGGTTTAGAGTGGTTTAGAATGTGGTTGAGAGTGGTTTAGAATGTGGTTGAGAAGGGTTTAAAATGGAGTTGAGAGGGGTTTAGAATGTGGTTGAGAGGGGTTTAGAATGTTGTTGAGAGTGGTATAGAATGTGGATAAGAGTGTTTTAGAATGGAGTTGAAGTGGTTTAGAATGGAGTTGAGAGTGGTTTAGAATGGAGTTGAGAGTGGTTTAGAATGGAGTTGAGAGTGGTATAGAATGAAGTTGAGAGTGGTATAGAATGGAGTTGAGAGTGGTTTAGAATGGAGTTGAGAGTGGTATAGAATGGAGTTGAGAGTGGTTTAGAATGGGATTGAGAGTGGTTTAGAATGGAGTTGAGAATGGAGTTGAGAGTGGCTTAGAATGGAGTTGAGAGTGGTTTAGAATGTGGTTGAGAGTGATTTAGAATGGAGTTGAGAGTGGTTTAGAATGGAGTTGAGAGTGGTTTAGAATGGAGTTGAGAGTGGTTTAGAATGGAGTTGAGTGTGGTTCAGAATGAAGTTGAGAGTGGTTTAGAATGGAGTTGAGAGTGGTTTAGAATGGAGTTGAGAGTGGTTTAAAGTGGTTTAGAATGTGGTTGAGAGATGGTTTAGAATGTGGTTGAGAAGGGTTTAAAATGGAGTTGAGAGGGGTTTAGAATGTGGTTGAGAGGGGTTTAGAATGTGGTTGAGAGTGGTATAGAATGTGGATAAGAGTGTTTTAGAATGGAGTTGAGAATGGAGTTGAGAGTGGTTTAGAATGGAGTTGAGAGTGGTTTAGAATGGGGTTGAGAGTGGTTTAGAATGGAGTTGAGAGTGGTTTAGAATGGAGTTGAGAGTGGTTTAGAATGGAGTTGAGAGTGGTTTAGAATGGGGTTGAGAGTGGTTTAGAATGGAGTTGAGAGTGGTTTAGAATGTGGTTGAGAATGATTTAGAATGGAGATGAGAGTGGTATAGAATTAAGTTGAGAGTGGTTTAGAATGTGGTTGAGTGGTTTAGAATGTGATATAGTGGTTTAGAATGGAGTTGAGTGTGGTTTAGGTTTGGTTTAGAATGGAGTTGAGAGGTTTTAGAAGGGTAGAAAGGGTTAGAATGGAGTTGAGAGTGGCTTAGAATGGGGTTGAGAGTGGTTTAGAATGGGGTTGAGAGTGGTTGAGAATGGAGTTGAGAATGGAGTTGAGAGTGGCTTAGCATGGAGTTGAGAGAGGCTTAGAATGTGGTTGAGAGTGGTTTAGAATGTGCTTGAGAGTGGTTTAGAATGTGATTGAGAGTGGTTTAGAATGGAGTTGAGAGTGGTTTAGAATGGAGTTGAGAGTGGTTTAGAATGGAGTTGAGTGTGGTTTCAGAATGAAGTTGAGAGTGGTTTAGAATGGAGTTGAGTGTGGTTTAGAATGGAGTTGAGAGTGGCTTAGAGTGGTTTAGAATGTGGCTGAGAGATGGTTTAGAATGTGGTTGAGAAGGGTTTAAAATGGAGTTGAGAGGGGTTTAGAATGTGGTTGAGAGGGGTTTAGAATGTGGTTGAGAGTGGTATAGAATGTGGATAAGAGTGTTTTAGAATGGAGTTGAGAGTGGTTTAGAATGGAGTTGAGAGTGGTTTAGAATGGAGTTGAGAGTGGTTTAGAATGGGATTGAGAGTGGTTTAGAAATGGAGTTGAGAGTGGTTTAGAATGTGGTTGAGAGTGGTTTAGAATGGAGTTGAGAGTGGTTTAGAATGTGGTTGAGACTGATTTAGAATGGGGTTGAGAGTGGTATAGAATTGAGTTGAGAGTGGTTTAGAATGTGGTTGAGTGGTTTAGAATGTGATATAGTGGTTTAGAATGGAGTTGAGTGTGGTTTAGAATGTGGTTGAGAGTGGTTTAGAATGGAGTTGAGAGTGGTTTAGAATGGAGTTGAGAGTGGTTTAGAATGGAGTTGAGAGTGGAGTTGAGAGTGGTTTAGAAATGGAGTTGAGAGTGGTTTAGAATGGAGTTGAGAGTGGTTTAGAATGGAGTTGAGAGTGGATAGAATGGAGTTGAGAGTGGTATAGAATGGAGTTGAGAGTGGTATAGAATGGAGTTGAGAGTGGTTTAGAATGGGATTGAGAGTGGTTTAGAATGGAGTTGAGAATGGAGTTGAGAGTGGTTTAGAATGGAGTTGAGAGTGGTTTAGAATGTGGTTGAGAGTGGTTTAGAATGGAGTTGAGAGTGGTTTAGAAATGGAGTTGAGAGTGGTTTAGAAATGGAGTTGAGAGTGGTTTAGAATGGAGTTGAGAGTGGTTTCAGAAATGGAGTTGAGAGTGGTTTAGAATGGAGTTGAGTGTGGTTTAGAATGGAGTTGAGAGTGGCTTAAAGTGGTTTAGAATGTGGTTGAGAGATGGTTTAGAATGTGGTTGAGAAGGGTTTAAAATGGAGTTGAGAGGGGTTTAGAATGTGGTTGAGAGGGGTTTAGAATGTGGTTGAGAGTGGTATAGAATGTGGATAAGAGTGTTTTAGAATGGAGTTGAGAATGGAGTTGAGAGTGGTTTAGAATGGAGTTGAGAGTGGTTTAGAATGGTTGAGAGTGGTTTAGAATGGAGTTGAGAGTGGTTTAGAAATGGAGTTGAGAGTGGTTTAGAATGGAGTTGAGAGTGGTTTAGAATGGGGTTGAGAGTGGTTTAGAAATGGAGTTGAGAGTGGTTTAGAATGTGGTTGAGAATGATTTAGAATGGAGATGAGAGTGGTATAGAATGTTGAGAGTGGTTTAGAATGTGGTTGAGTGGTTTAGAATGTGATATAGTGGTTTAGAATGGAGTTGAGTGTGGTTTAGAATGTGGTTGAGAGTGGTTTAGAATGGAGTTGAGAGTGGTTTAGAATGGAGTTGAGAGTGGTTTAGAATGGGGTTGAAGTGGTTTATAATGGAGTTGAAATGGAGTTGAGAGTGGTTTAGAATGGAGTTGAGTGTGGTTTAGAATGGAGTTGAGAGTGGTTTAGAATGTGGTTGAGAGTGGTTTAGAATGGGGTTGAGAGTGGTTGAGAATGGAGTTGAGAATGGAGTTGAGAGTGGTTAGAATGGAGTTGAGAGAGGTTAGAATGTGGTTGAGAGTGGTTTAGAATGGTTGAGAGTGGTTTAGAATGTGATTGAGAGTGGTTTAGAATGGAGTTGAGAGTGGTTTAGAATGGAGTTGAGAGTGGTTTAGAATGGAGTTGAGTGTGGTTTAGAATGAAGTTGAGAGTGGTTTAGAAATGGAGTTGAGTGTGGTTTAGAATGGAGTTGAGAGTGGCTTAGAGTGGTTTAGAATGTGGTTGAGAGATGGTTTAGAATGTGGTTGAGAAGGGTTTAAAATGGAGTTGAGAGGGGTTTAGAATGTGGTTGAGAGGGGTTTAGAAATGTGGTTGAGAGTGGTATAGAATGTGGATAAGAGTGTTTTAGAATGGAGTTGAGAGTGGTTTAGAATGGAGTTGAGAGTGGTTTAGAATGGAGTTGAGAGTGGTTTAGAATGGGATTGAGAGTGGTTTAGAATGGAGTTGAGAGTGGTTTAGAATGGAGTTGAGAGTGGTTTAGAATGGAGTTGAGAGTGGTTTAGAATGTGGTTGAGAATGATTTAGAATGGAGATGAGAGTGGTATAGAATTAAGTTGAGAGTGGTTTAGAATGTGGTTGAGTGGTTTAGAATGTGATATAGTGGTTTAGAATGGAGTTGAGTGTGGTTTAGAAATGTGGTTGAGAGTGGTTTAGAATGGAGTTGAGAGTGGTTTAGAATGGAGTTGAGAGTGGTTTAGAATGGGGTTGAAAGTGGTTTATAATGGAGTTGAAAATGGAGTTGAGAGTGGTTTAGAATGGATGTGAATGGAGTTGAGAGTGTTTTAGAATGTGGATGAGAGTGGATTAGATTGTGGTTGAGAGTGGTTTAGAAATGGAGTTGAGAATGGAGTTGAGAGTGGTTTAGAATGGAATTGAGAGTGGTTTAGAATGGAGTTGAGAGTGGTTTAGAATGGAGTTGAGAATGGTTTAGAATGGAGTTGAGAGTGGTATAGAATGAAGTTGAGAGTGGTTTAGAATGAAGTTGAGAGTGGTTTAGAATGGAGTTGAGAGTGGTTTAGAATGTGGTTGAGAGTGATTTAGAATGGAGATGAGAGTGGTATAGAATTAAGTTGAGAGTGGTTTAGAATGTGGTTGAGTGGTTTAGATTGTGGTTGAAAGTGGTTTATAATGGAGTTGAAAATGGAGTTGACAGTGGTTTAGAATGGAATTGTGAATGGAGTTGAGAGTGTTTTAGAATGTGGATGAGAGTGGTTTAGATTGTGGTTGAGAGTGGTATAGAATGTGGTTGAGAGCGGTTTAGATGGAGTTGAGAATGGCATAGAATGGAGTTGAGTGGTTTAGAATGTGGTTGAGAATGGAGTTGAGAATGTAGTTGAGAGTGGATTAGAATGTGGTTGAGAGTGGTTTAGAATGTATTTGAGAGTGGTTTAGAATGTGGTTGAGAGCGGTTTAGAATGGAGTTGAGAGTGGTTTAGAAATGTGGTTGAGAGTGGTTTAGAATGGAGTTGAGAGGGGTTTAGAATGTGGTTGAGAGGGGTTTAGAATGTGGTTGAGAGTGGTATAGAATGATGGATGAGAGTGGTTTAGAATGGAGTTGAGAGTGGTTTAGAATGGAGTTGAGAGTGGTTTAGAATGGGGTTGAGAGTGGTTTAGAATGGAGTTGAGAGTGGTTTAGAAATGGAGTTGAGAGTGGTTTAGAATGGGGTTGAGAGTGGTTTAGAATGGAGTTGAGAGTGGTTTAGAATGGGGTTGAGAGTGGTTTAGAATGGAGATTAGAGTGGTATAGAATTGAGTTGAGAGTGGTTTAGAATGTGGTTGAGAGTGGTTTAGAATGTGATATAGTGGTTTAGAATGGAGTTGAGTGTGGTTTAGAATGGAGTTGAGAGTGTTTTAGAATGGGGTTGAAAGTGGTTTATAATGGAGTTGAGAAATGGAGTTGAGAGTGGTTTAGAATGGAATTGTGAATGGAGTTGAGAGTGGTTTAGAATGTGGAGTTGAGAGTGGTTTAGAATGTGGTTGAGAGTGGTTTAGAATGGGGTTGAGAGTGGTTTAGAATGGAGTTGAGAGTGGAGTTCAGAATGAAGTTGAGAGTGGTTTAGAATGGAGTTGAGAGTGGTTTAGAATGGAGTTGAGAGTGGTTTAGAATGGAGTTGAGAGTGGTTTAGAATGGAGTTGAGAGTGGTTTAGAATGGAGTTGAGAGTGGTTTAGAATGAAGTTGAGAGTGTTTAGAATGGAGTTGAGAGTGGTTTAGAATGGAGTTGAGAAATGGAGTTGAGAGGGGTTTAGAATGTGGTTGAGAGTGATTTAGAATGGAGTTGGAGTGGTTTAGAAATGGAGTTGAGAGTGGTTTAGAAATGGAGTTGAGAGTGGTTTAGAATGTGGTTGAGAGTGGTTTAGAATGGAGTTGAGAGTGGTTTAGAATGGAGTTGAGAGTGGTATAGAATTAAGTTGAGAGTGGTTTAGAATGTGGTTGAGTTGTTTAGAATGTGGTTGAGAGTGGTTTAGAATGGAGTTGAGAGTGGTTTAGAATGGAGTTGAGAGTGGTTTAGAATGGGGTTGAGAGTGGTTTAGAATGGAGTTGAGAATGGAGTTGAGAGTGGCTTAGAATGGAGTTGAGAGTGGTTTAGAAATGTGGTTGAGAGTGGTTTAGAATGGAGTTGAGAGTGGTTTAGAATGGAGTTGAGAGTGGTTTAGAAATGGAGTTGAGAGTGGTTTAGAATGGAGTTGAGAGTGGTTTAGAATGGAGTTGAGAGTGGTATAGAATGGAGTTGAGAGTGGTTTAGAATGGAGTTGAGAGTGGTATAGAATGGAGTTGAGAGTGGTTTAGAATGGGATTGAGAGTGGTTTAGAATGGAGTTGAGAATGGAGTTGAGAGTGGCTTAGAATGGAGTTGAGAGTGGTTTAGAAATGTGGTTGAGAGTGATTTAGAATGGAGTTGAGAGTGGTTTAGAATGGAGTTGAGAGTGGTTTAGAATGGAGTTGAGAGTGGTTTAGAATGGAGTTGAGAGTGGTTCAGAATGAAGTTGAGAGTGGTTTAGAATGGAGTTGAGTGTGGTTTAGAATGGAGTTGAGAGTGGTTTAGAAGTGGTTTAGAATGTGGTTGAGAGATGGTTTAGAATGTGGTTGAGAAGGGTTTAAAATGGAGTTGAGAGGGGTTTAGAATGTGGTTGAGAGGGGTTTAGAAATGTGGTTGAGAGTGGTATAGAATGTGGATAAGAGTGTTTTAGAATGGAGTTGAGAATGGAGTTGAGAGTGGTTTAGAATGGAGTTGAGAGTGGTTTAGAATGGGGTTGAGAGTGGTTTAGAAATGGAGTTGAGAGTGGTTTAGAATGGAGTTGAGAGTGGTTTAGAATGGAGTTGAGAGTGGTTTAGAATGGGGTTGAGAGTGGTTTAGAATGGAGTTGAGAGTGGTTTAGAATGTGGTTGAGAATGATTTAGAATGGAGATGAGAGTGGTATAGAAATAAGTTGAGAGTGGTTTAGAATGTGGTTGAGTGGTTTAGAATGTGATATAGTGGTTTAGAATGGAGTTGAGTGTGGTTTAGAATGTGGTTGAGAGTGGTTTAGAATGGAGTTGAGAGTGGTTTAGAATGGAGTTGAGAGTGGTTTAGAATGGGGTTGAAAGTGGTTTATAATGGAGTTGAAAATGGAGTTGAGAGTGGTTTAGAATGGAGTTGAGTGTGGTTTAGAATGGAGTTGAGAGTGGCTTAGAATGGGGTTGAGAGTGGTTTAGAATGGGGTTGAGAGTGGTTGAGAATGGAGTTGAGAATGGAGTTGAGAGTGGCTTAGCATGGAGTTGAGAGAGGCTTAGAATGTGGTTGAGAGTGGTTTAGAATGTGCTTGAGAGTGGTTTAGAATGTGATTGAGAGTGGTTTAGAATGGAGTTGAGAGTGGTTTAGAATGGAGTTGAGAGTGGTTTAGAATGGAGTTGAGTGTGGTTCAGAATGAAGTTGAGAGTGGTTTAGAATGGAGTTGAGTGTGGTTTAGAATGGAGTTGAGAGTGGCTTAGAGTGGTTTAGAATGTGGCTGAGAGATGGTTTAGAATGTGGTTGAGAAGGGTTTAAAATGGAGTTGAGAGGGGTTTAGAATGTGGTTGAGAGGGGTTTAGAATGTGGTTGAGAGTGGTATAGAATGTGGATAAGAGTGTTTTAGAATGGAGTTGAGAGTGGTTTAGAATGGAGTTGAGAGTGGTTTAGAATGGAGTTGAGAGTGGTTTAGAATGGGATTGAGAGTGGTTTAGAATGGAGTTGAGAGTGGTTTAGAATGTGGTTGAGAGTGGTTTAGAATGGAGTTGAGAGTGGTTTAGAATGTGGTTGAGAATGATTTAGAATGGAGATGAGAGTGGTATAGAATTAAGTTGAGAGTGGTTTAGAATGTGGTTGAGTGGTTTAGAATGTGATATAGTGGTTTAGAATGGAGTTGAGTGTGGTTTAGAATGTGGTTGAGAGTGGTTTAGAATGGAGTTGAGAGTGGTTTAGAATGGAGTTGAGAGTGGTTTAGAATGGGGTTGAAAGTGGTTTATAATGGAGTTGAAAATGGAGTTGAGAGTGGTTTAGAATGGAATTGTGAATGGAGTTGAGAGTGTTTTAGAATGTGGATGAGAGTGGATTAGATTGTGGTTGAGAGTGGTTTAGAATGGAGTTGAGAATGGAGTTGAGAGTGGTTTAGAATGGAATTGAGAGTGGTTTAGAATGGAGTTGAGAGTGGTTTAGAATGGAG
Source organism: Coregonus clupeaformis (assembly GCF_020615455.1). NCBI lineage: Eukaryota > Metazoa > Chordata > Actinopteri > Salmoniformes > Salmonidae > Coregonus > Coregonus clupeaformis. The sequence continues at coordinate 31,663,491 of NC_059209.1, read as the reverse complement.
TTGAGAGTGGTTCAGAATGGAGTTGAGAGTGGTTTAGAATGGAGTTGAGTGTGGTTCAGAATGAAGTTGAGAGTGGTTTAGAATGGAGTTGAGTGTGGTTTAGAATGGAGTTGAGAGTGGCTTAGAGTGGTTTAGAAATGTGGTTGAGAGATGGTTTAGAATGTGGTTGAGAAGGGTTTAATATGGAGTTGAGAGGGGTTTAGAATGTGGTTGAGAGGGGTTTAGAATGTGGTTGAGTGGTTTAGAATGTGATAAAGTGTTTAGAATGGAGTTGAGAGTGGTTTAGAATGGAGTTGAGAGTGGTTTAGAATGGAGTTGAGAGTGGTTTAGAAATGGAGTTGAGACTGGTTTAGAATGGAGTTGAGAGTGGTTTAGAATGGAGTTGAGAGTGGTTTAGAATGGGGTTGAGAGTGGTTTAGAATGGAGTTGAGAGTGGTTTAGAATTAAGATGAAAGTGGTTTAGAATGTGGTTGAGTGGTTTAGAATGTGATATAGTGGTTTAGAATGGAGTTGAGTGTGGTTTAGAATGTGGTTGAAAGTGGTTTATAATGGAGTTGAAAATGGAGTTGAGAGTGGTTTAGAATGGAATTGTGAATGGAGTTGAGAGTGTTTTAGAATGTGGATGAGAGTGGTTTAGATTGTGGTTGAGAGTGGTATAGAATGTGGTTGAGAGCGGTTTAGATGGAGTTGAGAATGGCATAGAATGGAGTTGAGTGGTTTAGAATGTGGTTGAGAATGGAGTTGAGAATGTAGTTGAGAGCGGTTTAGAATGGAGTTGAGAGTGGTTTAGAATGTAGTTGAGAGTGGTTTAGAATGTGGTTGAGAGTGGTTTAGAATGGAGTTGAGAGTGGTTTAGAATGGAGTTGAGAGTGGTTTAGAATGTAGTTGAGAGTGGTTTAGAATGTGGTTGAGAGTGGTTTAGAATGGAGTTGAGAGTGGTTTAGAATTAAGATGAAAGTGGTTTAGAATGTGGTTGAGTGGTTTAGAATGTGATATAGTGGTTTAGAATGGAGTTGAGTGTGGTTTAGAATGTGGTTGAAAGTGGTTTATAATGGAGTTGAAAATGGAGTTGAGAGTGGTTTAGAATGGAATTGTGAATGGAGTTGAGAGTGTTTTAGAATGTGGATGAGAGTGGTTTAGATTGTGGTTGAGAGTGGTATAGAATGTGGTTGAGAGCGGTTTAGATGGAGTTGAGAATGGCATAGAATGGAGTTGAGTGGTTTAGAATGTGGTTGAGAATGGAGTTGAGAATGTAGTTGAGAGCGGTTTAGAATGGAGTTGAGAGTGGTTTAGAATGTAGTTGAGAGTGGTTTAGAATGTGGTTGAGAGTGGTTTAGAATGGAGTTGAGAGTGGTTTAGAATGGGGTTGAGAGTGGTTTAGAATGGAGTTGAGAGTGGTTTAGAATGTGGTTGAGAATGATTTAGAATGGAGATGAGAGTGGTATAGAATTAAGTTGAGAGTGGTTTAGAATGTGGTTGAGTGGTTTAGAATGTGATATAGTGGTTTAGAATGGAGTTGAGTGTGGTTTAGAATGTGGTTGAGAGTGGTTTAGAATGGAGTTGAGAGTGGTTTAGAATGGAGTTGAGAGTGGTTTAGAATGGGGTTGAAAGTGGTTTATAATGGAGTTGAAAATGGAGTTGAGAGTGGTTTAGAATGGAATTGTGAATGGAGTTGAGAGTGTTTTAGAATGTGGATGAGAGTGGTTTAGATTGTGGTTGAGAGTGGTTTAGAATGGAGTTGAGAATGGAGTTGAGAGTGGTTTAGAATGGAGTTGAGAGTGGTTTAGAATGGAGTTGAGAGTGGTTTAGAATGGAGTTGAGAGTGGTTTAGAATGGAGTTGAGAGTGGTTTAGAATGGAGTTGAGTGTGGTTCAGAATGAAGTTGAGAGTGGTTTAGAATGGAGTTGAGTGTGGTTTAGAATGGAGTTGAGAGTGGCTTAGAGTGGTTTAGAATGTGGTTGAGAGATGGTTTAGAATGTGGTTGAGAAGGGTTTAAAATGGAGTTGAGAGGGGTTTAGAATGTGGTTGAGAGGGGTTTAGAAATGTGGTTGAGAGTGGTATAGAATGTGGATAAGAGTGTTTTAGAATGGAGTTGAGAATGGAGTTGAGAGTGGTTTAGAATGGAGTTGAGAGTGGTTTAGAAATGGAGTTGAGAGTGGTTTAGAATGGAGTTGAGAGTGGTTTAGAATGGAGTTGAGAGTGGTTTAGAATGGAGTTGAGAGTGGTTTAGAATGGAGTTGAGAGTGGTTTAGAATGGGGTTGAGAGTGGTTTAGAATGGAGTTGAGAGTGGTATAGAATTAAGTTGAGAGTGGTTTAGAAATGTGGTTGAGTGGTTTAGAATGTGATAGAGTGGTTTAGAATGGAGTTGAGTGTGGTTTAGAAATGTGGTTGAAAGTGGTTTATAATGGAGTTGAAAATGGAGTTGAGAGTGGTTTAGAATATTGAATGGAGTTGAGAGTGTTTAGAATGTGGATGAGAGTGGTTTAGATTGTGGTTGAGAGTGGTATAGAATGTGAGTTGAGAGTGGTTTAGAAATGTGGTTGAGAATGGAGTTGAGAATGTAGTTGAGAGCGGTTTAGAAATGGAGTTGAGAGTGGTTTAGAATGTAGTTGAGAGTGGTTAGAATGTGGTTGAGAGTGGTTTAGAAATGTAGGTTGAGAGTGGTTTAGAATGTGGTTGAGAGTGGTTTAGAAATGGAGTTGAGAGGGGTTTAGAATGTGGTTGAGAGGGGTTTAGAATGTGGTTGAGAGTGGTATAGAATGTGGATAAGAGTGTTTTAGAATGGAGTTGAGAATGGAGTTGAGAGTGGTTTAGAATGGAGTTGAGAGTGGTTTAGAATGGAGTTGAGAGTGGTTTAGAATGGAGTTGAGAGTGGTTTAGAATGGAGTTGAGAGTGGTTTAGAATGGGGTTGAGAGTGGTTTAGAATGGAGTTGAGAGTGGTTTAGAATGTGGTTGAGAATGATTTAGAATGGAGATGAGAGTGGTATAGAAATAAGTTGAGAGTGGTTTAGAATGTGGTTGAGTGGTTTAGAATGTGATATAGTGGTTTAGAATGGAGTTGAGTGTGGTTTAGAATGTGGTTGAGAGTGGTTTAGAATGGAGTTGAGAGTGGTTTAGAATGGAGTTGAGAGTGGTTTAGAATGGGGTTGAAAGTGGTTTATAATGGAGTTGAAAATGGAGTTGAGAGTGGTTTAGAAATGGAGTTGAGTGTGGTTTAGAATGGAGTTGAGAGTGGCTTAGAATGGGGTTGAGAGTGGTTTAGAATGGGGTTGAGAGTGGTTGAGAATGGAGTTGAGAATGGAGTTGAGAGTGGCTTAGCATGGAGTTGAGAGAGGCTTAGAATGTGGTTGAGAGTGGTTTAGAATGTGCTTGAGAGTGGTTTAGAATGTGATTGAGAGTGGTTTAGAATGGAGTTGAGAGTGGTTTAGAATGGAGTTGAGAGTGGTTTAGAATGGAGTTGAGTGTGGTTCAGAATGAAGTTGAGAGTGGTTTAGAATGGAGTTGAGTGTGGTTTAGAATGGAGTTGAGAGTGGCTTAGAGTGGTTTAGAATGTGGCTGAGAGATGGTTTAGAATGTGGTTGAGAAGGGTTTAAAATGGAGTTGAGAGGGGTTTAGGAATGTGGTTGAGAGGGGTTTAGAATGTGGTTGAGAGTGGTATAGAATGTGGATAAGAGTGTTTTAGAATGGAGTTGAGAGTGGTTTAGAATGGAGTTGAGAGTGGTTTAGAATGGAGTTGAGAGTGGTTTAGAATGGGATTGAGAGTGGTTTAGAATGGAGTTGAGAGTGGTTTAGAATGTGGTTGAGAGTGGTTTAGAATGGAGTTGAGAGTGGTTTAGAATGTGGTTGAGAATGATTTAGAATGGAGATGAGAGTGGTATAGAATTAGGTTGAGAGTGGTTTAGAATGTGGTTGAGTGGTTTAGAATGTGATATAGTGGTTTAGAATGGAGTTGAGTGTGGTTTAGAATGTGGTTGAGAGTGGTTTAGAATGGAGTTGAGAGTGGTTTAGAATGGAGTTGAGAGTGGTTTAGAATGGGGTTGAAAGTGGTTTATAATGGAGTTGAAAAATGGAGTTGAGAGTGGTTTAGAATGGAATTGTGAATGGAGTTGAGAGTGTTTTAGAATGTGGATGAGAGTGGATTAGATTGTGGTTGAGAGTGGTTTAGAATGGAGTTGAGAATGGAGTTGAGAGTGGTTTAGAATGGAATTGAGAGTGGTTTAGAGTGGAGTTGAGAGTGGTTTAGAATGGAGTTGAGAGTGGTTCAGAATGGAGTTGAGAGTGGTTTAGAATGGAGTTGAGTGTGGTTCAGAATGAAGTTGAGAGTGGTTTAGAATGGAGTTGAGTGTGGTTTAGAATGGAGTTGAGAGTGGCTTAGAGTGGTTTAGAATGTGGTTGAGAGATGGTTTAGAATGTGGTTGAGAAGGGTTTAACATGGAGTTGAGAGGGGTTTAGAATGTGGTTGAGAGGGGTTTAGAATGTGGTTGAGAGTGGTATAGAATGTGGATAAGAGTGTTTTAGAATGGAGTTGAGAATGGAGTTGAGAGTGGTTTAGAATGGAGTTGAGAGTGGTTTAGAATGGAGTTGAGAGTGGTTTAGAATGGAGTTGAGACTGGTTTAGAATGGAGTTGAGAGTGGTTTAGAATGGAGTTGAGAGTGGTTTAGAATGGGGTTGAGAGTGGTTTAGAATGGAGTTGAGAGTGGTTTAGAATTAAGATGAAAGTGGTTTAGAATGTGGTTGAGTGGTTTAGAATGTGATATAGTGGTTTAGAATGGAGTTGAGTGTGGTTTAGAATGTGGTTGAAAGTGGTTTATAATGGAGTTGAAAATGGAGTTGAGAGTGGTTTAGAATGGAATTGTGAATGGAGTTGAGAGTGTTTTAGAATGTGGATGAGAGTGGTTTAGATTGTGGTTGAGAGTGGTATAGAATGTGGTTGAGAGCGGTTTAGATGGAGTTGAGAATGGCATAGAATGGAGTTGAGTGGTTTAGAATGTGGTTGAGAATGGAGTTGAGAATGTAGTTGAGAGCGGTTTAGAATGGAGTTGAGAGTGGTTTAGAATGTAGTTGAGAGTGGTTTAGAATGTGGTTGAGAGTGGTTTAGAATGGAGTTGAGAGTGGTTTAGAATGGGGTTGAGAGTGGTTTAGAATGGAGTTGAGAGTGGTTTAGAATGTGGTTGAGAATGATTTAGAATGGAGATGAGAGTGGTATAGAATTAAGATGAAAGTGGTTTAGAATGTGGTTGAGTGGTTTAGAATGTGATATAGTGGTTTAGAATGGAGTTGAGTGTGGTTTAGAATGTGGTTGAAAGTGGTTTATAATGGAGTTGAAAATGGAGTTGAGAGTGGTTTAGAATGTGGATGACAGTGGCTTAGATTGTGGTTGAGAGTGGTATAGAATGTGGTTGAGAGCGGTTTAGATGGAGTTGAGAATGGCATAGAATGGAGTTGAGTGGTTTAGAATGTGGTTGAGAATGGAGTTGAGAATGTAGTTGAGAGCGGTTTAGAATGGAGTTGAGAGTGGTTTAGAATGTAGTTGAGAGTGGTTTAGAATGGAGTTGAGAGTGGTTTAGAATGGGGTTGAGAGTGGTTTAGAATGGAGTTGAGAGTGGTTTAGAATGTGGTTGAGAATGATTTAGAATGGAGATGAGAGTGGTATAGAATTAAGTTGAGAGTGGTTTAGAATGTGGTTGAGTGGTTTAGAATGTGATATAGTGGTTTAGAATGGAGTTGAGTGTGGTTTAGAATGTGGTTGAGAGTGGTTTAGAATGGAGTTGAGAGTGGTTTAGAATGGAGTTGAGAGTGGTTTAGAATGGGGTTGAAAGTGGTTTATAATGGAGTTGAAAATGGAGTTGAGAGTGGTTTAGAAATGGAATTGTGTGAATGGAGTTGAGAGTGTTTTAGAATGTGGATGAGAGTGGTTTAGATTGTGGTTGAGAGTGGTTTAGAATGGAGTTGAGAATGGAGTTGAGAGTGGTTTAGAATGGAGTTGAGAGTGGTTTAGAATGGAATTGAGAGTGGTTTAGAATGGAGTTGAGAGTGGTTTAGAATGGAGTTGAGAGTGGTTTAGAATGGAGTTGAGTGTGGTTCAGAATGAAGTTGAGAGTGGTTTAGAATGGAGTTGAGTGTGGTTTAGAATGGAGTTGAGAGTGGCTTAGAGTGGTTTAGAATGTGGTTGAGAGATGGTTTAGAATGTGGTTGAGAAGGGTTTAACATGGAGTTGAGAGGGGTTTAGAATGTGGTTGAGAGGGGTTTAGAATGTGGTTGAGAGTGGTATAGAATGTGGATAAGAGTGTTTTAGAATGGAGTTGAGAATGGAGTTGAGAGTGGTTTAGAATGGAGTTGAGAGTGGTTTAGAATGGAGTTGAGAGTGGTTTAGAATGGAGTTGAGAGTGGTTTAGAATGGAGTTGAGACTGGTTTAGAATGGAGTTGAGAGTGGTTTAGAATGGAGTTGAGAGTGGTTTAGAATGGGGTTGAGAGTGGTTTAGAATGGAGTTGAGAGTGGTTTAGAATTAAGATGAGAGTGGTTTAGAATGTGGTTGAGTGGTTTAGAATGTGATATAGTGGTTTAGAATGGAGTTGAGTGTGGTTTAGAATGTGGTTAAAAGTGGTTTATAATGGAGTTGAAAATGGAGTTGAGAGTGGTTTAGAATGGAATTGTGAATGGAGTTGAGAGTGTTAGAATGTGGATGAGAGTGGTTTAGATTGTGGTTGAGAGTGGTATAGAATGAGTTGAGAGTGGTTTAGAATGGAGTTGAGAATGGAGTTGAGAAATGAGTTGAGAGTGGTTTAGAATGGAGTTGAGAGTGGTTTAGAATGGAGTTGAGAGTGGTTTAGAATGTGGTTGAGAGTGGTTTAGAAGTAGTTGAGAGTGGTTTAGAATGTGGTTGAGAGCGGTTTAGAATGGAGTTGAGAGGGGTTTAGAAATGTGGGTTGAGAGGGGTTTAGAATGTGGTTGAGAGTGGTATAGAATGTGGATAAGAGTGTTTTAGAATGGAGTTGAGAATGGAGTTGAGAGTGGTTTAGAATGGAGTTGAGAGTGGTTTAGAATGGAGTTGAGAGTGGTTTAGAATGGGGTTGAGAGTGGTTTAGAATGGAGTTGAGAGTGGTTTAGAATGGGGTTGAGAGTGGTTTAGAATGGAGTTGAGAGTGGTTTAGAATGTGGTTGAGAATGATTTAGAATGGAGATGAGAGTGGTATAGAAATAAGTTGAGAGTGGTTTAGAATGTGGTTGAGAGTGGTTTAGAATGTGATATAGTGGTTTAGAATGGAGTTGAGTGTGGTTTAGAATGTGGTTGAGAGTGGTTTAGAATGGAGTTGAGAGTGGTTTAGAATGGAGTTGAGAGTGGTTTAGAATGGGGTTGAAAGTGGTTTATAATGGAGTTGAAAATGGAGTTGAGAGTGGTTTAGAATGGAGTTGAGTGTGGTTTAGAATGGAGTTGAGAGTGGCTTAGAATGGGGTTGAGAGTGGTTTAGAATGGGGTTGAGAGTGGTTGAGAATGGAGTTGAGAATGGAGTTGAGAGTGGCTTAGCATGGAGTTGAGAGAGGCTTAGAATGTGGTTGAGAGTGGTTTAGAATGTGCTTGAGAGTGGTTTAGAATGTGATTGAGAGTGGTTTAGAATGGAGTTGAGAGTGGTTTAGAATGGAGTTGAGAGTGGTTTAGAATGGAGTTGAGTGTGGTTCAGAAATGAAGTTGAGAGTGGTTTAGAATGGAGTTGAGTGTGGTTTAGAATGGAGTTGAGAGTGGCTTAGAGGGTTTAGAATGTGGCTGAGAGATGGTTTAGAATGTGGTTGAGAAGGGTTTAAAATGGAGTTGAGAGGGGTTTAGAATGTGGTTGAGAGGGGTTTAGAAATGTGGTTGAGAGTGGTATAGAATGTGGATAAGAGTGTTTTAGAATGGAGTTGAGAGTGGTTTAGAATGGAGTTGAGAGTGGTTTAGAATGGAGTTGAGAGTGGTTTAGAAATGGGGTTGAGAGTGGTTTAGAATGGAGTTGAGAGTGGTTTAGAAATGTGGTTGAGAGTGGTTTAGAATGGAGTTGAGAGTGGTTTAGAATGTGGTTGAGAATGATTTAGAATGGAGATGAGAGTGGTATAGAATTAGTTGAGAGTGGTTTAGAATGTGGTTGAGTGGTTTAGAATGTGATATAGTGGTTTAGAATGGAGTTGAGTGTGGTTTAGAATGTGGTTGAGAGTGGTTTAGAATGGAGTTGAGAGTGGTTTAGGAATGGAGTTGAGAGTGGTTTAGAATGGGGTTGAAAGTGGTTTATAATGGAGTTGAAAATGGAGTTGAGAGTGGTTTAGAATGGAATTGTGAATGGAGTTGAGAGTGTTTTAGAATGTGGATGAGAGTGGATTAGATTGTGGTTGAGAGTGGTTTAGAATGGAGTTGAGAATGGAGTTGAGAGTGGTTTAGAATGGAATTGAGAGTGGTTTAGAGTGGAGTTGAGAGTGGTTTAGAATGGAGTTGAGAGTGGTTCAGAATGGAGTTGAGAGTGGTTTAGAATGGAGTTGAGTGTGGTTCAGAAATGAAGTTGAGAGTGGTTTAGAATGGAGTTGAGAGTGGTTTAGAAATGGAGTTGAGAGTGGCTTAGAGTGGTTTAGAAATGTGGTTGAGAGATGGTTTAGAATGTGGTTGAGAAGGGTTTAACATGGAGTTGAGAGGGGTTTAGAATGTGGTTGAGAGGGGTTTAGAATGTGGTTGAGAGTGGTATAGAATGTGGATAAGAGTGTTTTAGAATGGAGTTGAGAATGGAGTTGAGAGTGGTTTAGAATGGAGTTGAGAGTGGTTTAGAATGGAGTTGAGAGTGGTTTAGAATGGAGTTGAGACTGGTTTAGAATGGAGTTGAGAGTGGTTTAGAATGGAGTTGAGAGTGGTTTAGAATGGGGTTGAGAGTGGTTTAGAATGGAGTTGAGAGTGGTTTAGAATTAAGATGAGAGTGGTTTAGAATGTGGTTGAGTGGTTTAGAATGTGATATAGTGGTTTAGAATGGAGTTGAGTGTGGTTTAGAATGGAGTTGAGAGTGGTTTAGAATGGGGAGAAGATTTGAAGAATGAGAGTGGTTTAGAAATGGGTTGAGAGTGGTTTAGAATGGAGATGAGAGTGGTTGAGAATGGGAGTTGAGAGTGGTTTAGAATGGAGTTGAGAGTGGTTTAGAAATGTGGTTGAGAGTGGTTTAGAATGGAGTTGAGAGTGGTTTAGAATGGGAGTTGAGAGTGGTTTAGAATGGAGTTGAGAGTGGTTTAGAAATGTGGTTGAGAATGGATTTAGAATGGAGATGAGAGTGGTTTAGAAATGAGTTGAGAGTGGTTTAGAAATGTGGTTGAGAGTGGTTTAGAATGTGATAGAGTGGTTTAGAATGGAGTTGAGAGTGGTTTAGAATGTGGTTGAGAGTGGTTTAGAATGGAGTTGAGAGTGGTTTAGAATGGAGTTGAGAGTGGTTTAGAATGGAGTTGAGAGTGGTTTAGAATGGAGTTGAGTGTGGTTTAGAATGGAGTTGAGAGTGGCTTAGAATGGAGTTGAGAGTGGTTTAGAATGGGGTTGAGAGTGGTTGAGAATGGAGTTGAGAATGGAGTTGAGAGTGGCTTAGCATGGAGTTGAGAATGGAGTTGAGAGTGGTTGAGAGCGGTTTAGAATAGAGTTGAGAGTGGTTTAGAATGGGGTTGAGAGTGGTTTAGAAATGTGATTTAGAGTGGTGTACAATGGGGTGAGAGTGGGTGTAGAATGGGGTTGAGAATGGTTTAGAATGGAGTTGAGAATGGAGTTGAGAGTGGTTTAGAAAGGAGTTGAGAGTGGTTAGAATGAGTTGAGAATGGTTGAGAATGGAGTTGAGTGTGGTTTAGAATGGGGTTGAGAGTGGTTTAGAATATGGTGAGAGTAGTTTAGAAATGGAGTTGAGAGTGGTTTAGAATGGAGTGAGAGTGGTTTAGAATGGAGTTGAGAGTGGTTTAGAATGGAGTTGAGAGTGGTTTAGAATGGAGTTGAGAGCCGTTAGAATGGAGTTGAGAGTGGTTTAGAAATGGAGTTGAGAGTGGTTTAGAATGTGGTGAGAATGATTTAGAATGGAGATGAGAGTGGTATAGAATGAGTTGAGAGTGGTTAGAATGTGGTTGAGAGGGGTTTAGAATGTGGTTGAGAGTGGTATAGAATGTGGATAAGAGGGTTTTAGAATGGAGCTGAGAATGGAGCTGAGAGTGTTAGAATGGAGTTGAGAGTGGTTTAGAATGGGAGTTGAGAGTGGTTTTAGAATGGAGTTGAGAGTGGTTTAGAAAGGAGTTGAGAGTGGATTAGAATGGAATTGAGAGTGGTTTAGAATGGAGTTGAGAGTGGATTAGTGGTTTAGAATGGAGTTGAGAGTGGTTTAGAATGGAGTTGAGATGGTTTAGAATGGAGTTTGAGAGGGTTTAGAAATGGGGTTGAGAGTGGTTTAGAATGGGGTTGAGAGGGTTTAGAATGGAGTTGAGAGTGGTTTAGAAATGGAGTTGAGAGTGGTTTAGAATGGAGTTGAGAGTCGTTTAGAATGGAGTTGAGAGATGGTTTAGAATGGAGATGAGAGTGGTTTAGAAATGGAGTTGAGTCGTTTAGAATGGAGTTGAGAGAGGTTTAGAAATGGAGTTGAGAGTGGTTTAGAAATGGATTGAGAGTGGTTGAGAATGGAGTTGAAAATGGAGTTGAGAGTGGTTTAGAATGGAGTTGAGAGTGGTTTAGAATGGGGTTGAGAGTAGTTTAGAATGGGGTTGAGAGTGGTTTAGAATGGAGTTGAGAGTGGTTTAGAAAGGGGTTGAGAGTGGTTTAGAAATGGAGTTGAGAGTCATTTAGAATGGAGTTGAGAGTGGTTTAGAATGGAGTTGAGAGTGGTTTAGAATGGAGTTGAGGAGTGGAGAGGTTTAGAATGGAGTTGAGAGTGGTTAGAATGGAGTTGAGAGTGGTTGAAATGGAGTTGAAATGGAGTTGAGAGTGGTTTAGAATGGAGTTTGAGAGTGGTTTAGAATGGGGCTGAGAATGGTTTAGAATGGGGTTGAGAGTGGTTTAGAATGGAGTGAGAGTGGTTTAGAATGGAGTTGAGAGTGATTTAGAATGGAGTAGAGGGGTTTAGAATGGAGGTGAGAGTGGTTTAGAAATGGAGTTGAAGTGGTTTAGAATGGAGTTGAGAGGTTTAGAATGGAGTTGAGAGTAGTTTAGAATGGATTGAGAGTGGTTTAGAATGGAGTTGAAAATGGAGTTGAGAGTGGTTTAGAATGGAGTTGAGAGTGGTTTAGAATGGAGTTGAGAGTGGTTTAGAATGGAGTTGAGAGTGGTTTGAAGTGGTGAGAGTGGTTTAGAATGGAGTTAAGAATGGAGTTGAGAGGGTTTAGAATGGAGTTGAGAGGGGTTAGAATGGGGTTGAGAGTGGTTTAGAATGTGAGTTTAGAGTGGTGTAAATGGGGTTGAGAGGGTGTAGAATGGGGTTGAGAATGGTTTAGAATGGAGTTGAGAATGGAGTTGAGAGTGGTTTACAAAGGAGTTTAGAGTGGTTTAGAATGGGTTGAGAATGGTTTAGAATGTGGTTGAGTGTGGTTTAGAATGTGGTTGAGAGTGGTTTAGAATATGGTTGAGAGTAGTTTACAATGGAGTTGAGAGTGGTTTAGAATGGAGTTGACAGTGGTTTAGAATGGAGTTGACAGTGGTTTAGAATGGAGTTGAGCGTCGTTTAGAATGGAGTTGAGAGTGGTTTAGAATGGAGTTGAGAGTGGTTTAGAATGTGGTTGAGAATGATTTAGAATGGAGATGAGAGTGGTATAGAATTGAGTTGAGAGTGGTTTAGGAATGGGGTTGAGAGTGGGTTTAGAATGTGGTTGAGAGTGGTTTAGAATGGGGTTAAGAGTGGTTTTAGAATGGAGTTGAGAATGGAGTTGAGAGTGGTTTAGAATGGAGTTGAGAGTGGTTTAGAATGGGGTTGAGAGTGGTTTAGAATGGAGTTGAGAGTGGTTTAGAATGGAGTTGAGAGTGGTTTAGAATGGGGTTGAGAGTGGTTTAGAATGGAGATGAGAGTGGTTTAGAAAGGGGTTGAGATTGGTTTAGAAAGGAGTTGAGAGAGGTGTTTATAATGGAGTTGAGAGTGGTTTAGAATGGAGTTGAGAGTGGTTTAGAATGTAATTGAAAGTGGTTTAGAATGGAGTTGAGAGTGGTTTAGAATGGAGTTGAGAGTGGTTTAGAATGGAGTTGAGAATGGAGTTGAGAGTGGTTTAGAATGGAGTTGAGAGTGGTTTAGAATGGAGTTGAGAGTGGTTTAGAATGGAGTTGAGAGTGGTTTAGAATGGGAGTTGAGAGTGGTTTAGAATGGAGTTGAGAGTGGTTTAGAATGGAGTTGAGAGTGGTTTAGAATGGAGTTGAGAGTGGCTTAGAGTGGTTTAGAATGTGGTTGAGAGATGGTTTAGAATGTGGTTGAGAAGGGGTTTAAAATGGAGTTGAGAGGGGTTTAGGAATGTGGTTGAGAGGGGTTTAGAAATGTGGTTGAGAGTGGTATAGAATGTGGAAAGAGTGTTTTAGAATGGAGTTGAGAATGGAGTTGAGAGTGGTTTAGAATGGAGTTGAGAGTGGTTTAGAATGGAGTTGAGAGTGGTTTAGAAATGGAGTTGAGACTGGTTTAGAATGGAGTTGAGAGTGGTTTAGAATGGAGTTGAGAGTGGTTTAGAAATGGGAGTTGAGAGTGGTTTAGAATGGAGTTGAGAGTGGTTTAGAATTAAGATGAAAGTGGTTTAGAATGTGGTTGAGTGGTTTAGAATGTGATATAGTGGTTTAGAATGGAGTTGAGTGTGGTTTAGAATGTGGTTGAAAGTGGTTTATAATGGAGTTGAAAATGGAGTTGAGAGTGGTTTAGAATGGAGTTGAGAGTGGTTTAGAATGGAGTTGAGAGTGGTTTAGAATGGGGTTGAGAGTGGTTTAGAATGGAGTTGAGAGTGGTTTAGAAATGGGGTTGAGAATGATTTAGAAATGGAGATGAGAGTGGTATAGAAATAAGTTGAGAGTGGTTTAGAATGTGGTTGAGTGGTTTAGAATGTTGATAGAGTGGTTTAGAATGGAGTTGAGAGTGGTTTAGAATGTGGTTGAGAGTGGTTTAGAATGGAGTTGAGAGTGGTTTAGAATGGAGTTGAGAGTGGTTTAGAATGGAGTTGAGAGTGGTTTAGAATGGAGTTGGAGAGTGGTTTAGAATGGAGTTGAGAGTGGTTTAGAATGAGTTGAGAGTGGTTGAGAATGGAGTTGAGAATGGAGTTGAGAGTGGTTTAGAATGGAGTTGAGAATGGAGTTGAGAGTGGTTGAGAGCCGGTTTAGAATGGAGTTGAGAGTGGTTTAGAATGGGGTTGAGAGTGGTTTAGAATGGGAGTTAGAGTGGTGTAAATGGAGTGGAGAGGGGTAGAATGGGAGTGAGAATGGTTTAGAATGGAGTTGAGAATGGAGTTGAGAGTGGTTTAGAATGGAGTTTAGAGTGGTTTAGAATGGGGTTGAGAATTTAGAAGTGGTGAGAGTGGTTTAGAATGTGGTTGAGAGTGGTTTAGAAAGGTTGAGAGTAGTTTAGAAATGGAGTTGAGAGTGGTTTAGAAATGGAGTTGAGAGTGGTTTAGAAATGGAGTTGAGAGTGGTTTAGAATGGAGTTGAGCGCATTTAGAATGGAGTTGAGGAGAATGGAGTTGAGAGTGGTTTAGAATGGAGTTGAGAGTGGTTTAGAATGTGGTTGAGAATGATTTAGAATGGAGATGAGAGTGGTAAGAGTGGTTTAGAATGTGGTTGAGAGGGGTTTAGAATGTGGTTGAGAGTGGTATAGAATGGATAAGAGTGTTTTAGAATGGAGTTGTGTAGAATGGAGTTGAGAGTGGTTTAGAATGGAGTTGAGAGTGGTTTAGAATGGAAGTTGAGAGTGGTTTAGAATGGAGTTGAGAGTGGTTTAGAAAGGAGTTGAGAGTGAATTAGAATGGAATGAGAGTGGTTTAGAATGGAGTTGGAAATGGATTTGAGAGTGGTTTAGAATGGAGTTGAGAGTGGTTTAGAATGGGGTTGAGAATGGTTTAGAATGGGGTTGAGAGTGGTTTAGAAATGAGATTGAGAGTGGTTTAGGAATGTGGTTGAGAGTGGTATAGAATATGGTTGAGAGTAGTTTAGAATGGAGTTGAGAGTGGTTTAGAAAGGAGTTGAGAGTGGTTTAGAATGGAGTTGAGAGTACAAATTTAGAATGGAGTTGAGAGTGTGTTTAGAATGGAGGTGAGAGTGGTTTAGAATGGAGTTGAGTCGTTTAGAATGGAGTTGAGAGTGGTTTAGAATGGAGTTGAGAGTAGTTTAGAATGGATTGAGAGTGATTTAGAATGGAGTTGAAAATGGAGTTGAGAGTGGTTTAAATGGAGTTTAGAGTGGTTTAGAATGGGGTTGAGAATAGTTTAGAATGTGGTTGAGAGTGGTTTAGAATGGAGTTGACAGTGGTTTAGAAAGGAGTTGACAGTGGTTTAGAATGGAGTTGAGCGTCATTTAGAATGGAGTTGAGAGAGGTGTTTAGAATGGAGGTGAGAGTGGTTTAGAATGGAGTTGAGTCGTTTAGAATGGAGTTGAGAGGTTTAGAATGGAGTTGAGAGTAGTTTAGAATGGATTGAGAGTGGTTTAGAATGGAGTTGAAAATGGAGTTGAGAGTGGTTTAGCATGGAGTTTAGAGTGGTTTAGAATGGGGTTGAGAATAGTTTAGAATATGGTTGAGAGTAGTTTAGAATGGAGTTGACAGTGGTTTAGAAAGGAGTTGACAGTGGTTTAGAATGGAGTTGAGCGTCATTTAGAATGGAGTTGAGAGAGGTGTTTAGAATGGAGGTGAGAGTGGTTTAGAAATGGAGTTGAGTGGTTAGAATGGAGTTGAGAGTGGTTTAGAATGGAGTTGAGAGTAGTTTAGAATGGAGTTGAGAGTGGTTTAGAATGGAGTTGGGGAGAATGGAGTTGAGAGTGGTTTAGAATGGAGTTGAGAGTGGTTTAGAATGGAGTTGAGAGTGGTTTAGAATGGAGTTGAGAGTAGTTTAGAATGTGGTTGAGAGTGGTTTAGAATGGAGTTAAGAATGGAGTTGAGAGTGGGAGAGGGTTTAGAATAGAGTTGAGAGTGGTTTAGAATGGGGTTGAGAGTGGTTTAGAATGTGATTTAGAGTGGTGTACAATGGGGTTGAGAGGGGGTAGAATGGGGTTGAGAATGGTTTAGAATGGAGTTGAGAATGGAGTTGAGAGTGGTTTCATGGAGTAGAGTGGTTTAGAATGGGTTGAGAATGGTTTAGAAGTGGTTGAAAGTGGTTTAGAAATGTGGTTGAGAGTGGTTTAGAATATGGTTGAGAGTAGTTTAGAAATGGAGTTGAGAGTGGTTTAGAAATGGAGTTGACAGTGGTTTAGAAATGGAGTTGAGAGTGGTTTAGAAATGGAGTTGAGCGTTGTTTAGAATGGAGTTGAGAGTGGTTTAGAATGGAGTTGAGAGTGGTTTAGAATGGGGTTGAGAATGATTTAGAATGGAGATGAGAGTGGTATAGAATTAAGTTGAGAGTGGTTTAGAATGTGGTTGAGAGGGGTTTAGAATGTGGTTGAGAGTGGTATAGAATGTGGATAAGAGTGTTTTAGAATGGAGTTGAGAATGGAGTTGAGAGTGGTTTAGAATGGAGTTGAGAGTGGTTTAGAATGGGGTTGAGAGTGGTTTAGAATGGAGTTGAGAGTGGTTTAGAATGGAGTTGAGAGTGGTTTAGAATGGGGTTGAGAGTGGTTTAGAATGGAGATGAGAGTGGTTTAGAAAGGGGTTGAGATTGGTTTAGAAAGGAGTTGAGAGAGGTGTTTATAATGGAGTTGAGAGGTGTTTATAATGGAGTTGAGAGTGGTTTAGAATGGAGTTGAGAGTGGTTTAGAATGGAGTTGAGAGTGGTTTAGAATGGAGTTGAGAGTGGTTTAGAATGGAGTTGAGAGTGGTTTAGAATGGAGTTGAGTGTGGTTTAGAATGGAGTTGAGAGAAGTTTAGAAAGTGGTTGAGAGTGGTTTAGAATGGAGTTGAGAATGGAGTTGAGAGTGGTTGAGAGTGGTTTAGAATAGAGTTGAGAGTGGTTTAGGAATGTAATTGAAAGTGGTTTAGAATGGAGTTGGAGTGTGGTTTAGGAAATGGAGTTGAGAGTGGTTTAGAAAGTGGTTGAGAGTGGTTTAGAATGGAGTTGAGAATGGAGTTGAGAGTGGTTTAGAATTGGGTTGAGAGTGGTTTAGAATGTGGTTGAGAGTGGTTTAGAATGTGGTTGAGAGTGGATTAGAATGTGGTTGAGAGTGGTTTAGAATGTGGTTGAGAGTGGTTTACAATGGAGTTGAGAGTGGTATAGAATGGAGTTGAGTGCGGTTTAGAATGTGGTTGAGAGTGGTTTAGAATGTGGTTGAGAGTGGTTTACAATGGAGTTGAGAGTGGTATAGAATGGAGTTGAGAGTGCTTTAGAATGGAATTGAGAGTGGTTTAGAATGGAGTTGAAAATGGATTTGAGAGTGGTTTAGCATGGAGTTTAGAGTGGTTTAGAATGGGGTTGAGAATGGTTTAGAATGTGGTTGAGAGTGGTTTAGAATGTGTTTGAGAGTGGTTTAGAATGTGGTTGAGAGTGGTATAGAATATGGTTGAGAGTAGTTTAGAATGGAGTTGACAGTGGTTTAGAAAGGAGTTGACAGTGGTTTAGAATGGAGTTGAGAGTCATTTAGAATGGAGTGAGAGGGTGTTTAGAATGGAGGTGAGAGTGGTTTAGAATGGAGTTGAGGTTTAGAATGAGGAGAGGTAGAATGGAGTTGAAAATGGAGTTGAGAGTGGTTTAGGATGGAGTTGAGAGTGGTTTAGAATGGGGTTGAGAATAGTTTAGAATGTGGTTGAGAGTGGTAGAATGGGGTTGAGAGTGTTTAGAATGGGGTTGAGAGTGGTTTAGAAATGGGGTTGAGAATGGTTTAGAATGGAGTTGAGAGTGTTAGAATGGGGTTGAGAGTGGTTTAGAATGGAGTTGAGAGTGGTTTAGAATGGAGTTGAGAGTGGTTTAGAATGGGGTTGAGAGTGGTTTAGAATGGAGATGAGAGTGGTTTAGAAAGGGGTTGAGATTGGTTTAGAAAGGAGTTGAGAGAGGTGTTTATAATGGAGTTGAGAGTGGTTTAGAATGGAGTTGAGAGTGGTTTAGAATGTAATTGAAAGTGGTTTAGAATGGAGTTGAGAGTGGTTTAGAATGGAGTTGAGAGTGGTTTAGAATGGAGTTGAGTGTGGTTTAGAATGGAGTTGGAGTGTGGTTTAGAATGGAGTTGAGAGAAGTTTAGGAAAGTGGTTGAGAGTGGTTTAGAAATGGAGTTGAGAATGGAGTTGAGAGTGGTTGAGAGTGGTTTAGAATAGAGTTGAGAGTGGTTTAGAATGTAACTGAAAGTGGTTTAGAATGGAGTTGAGTGTGGTTTAGAATGGAGTTGAGAGTGGTTTAGAAAGTGGTTGAGAGTGGTTTAGAAATGGAGTTGAGAATGGAGTTGAGAGTGGTTGAGAATTGGGCTGAGAGTGGTTTAGAATGTGGTTGAGAGTGGTTTAGAATGTGGTTGAGAGTGGATTAGAATGTGGTGAGAGTGGTTTAGAATGGTGAGAGTGGTTTAGAATGGAGTTGAGAGTGGTATAGAAATGGAGTTGAGAGTGGTTTAGAAGTGGTTGAGAGTGGTTTAGAAGGGAGTTGAGAGTGGGAGGTTTAGAATGGAGTGGAGAGGGAGAAGGAATTGAGAGTGGTTTAGAATGGAGTTGAGAGTGGTTTAGAATGGGGTTGAGAATGATTTAGAATGGAGATGAGAGTGGTATAGAAATAAGTTGAGAGTGGTTTAGAATGTGGTTGAGTGGTTTAGAATGTGATATAGTGGTTTAGAATGGAGTTGAGTGTGGTTTAGAATGTGGTTGAGAGTGGTTTAGAATGGAGTTGAGAGTGGTTTAGAATGGAGTTGAGAGTGGTTTAGAATGGAGTTGAGAGTGGTTTAGAATGGAGTTGAGTGTGGTTTAGAATGGAGTTGAGAGTGGCTTAGAAGGAGTTGAGAGTGTTAGAATGGGGTGAGAGTGGTTGAGAATGGAGTTGAGAAGGAGTTGAGAGTGGTTAGAATGGAGTTGAGGAATGGAGTTGAGAGGGTTGAGAGCGTTTAGAATGGAGTTGAGAGTGGTTTAGAATGGGAGCTGAGAGTGTTTAGAATGTGAGTTGAGAGTGGTGTACAATGGGGTTGAGAGGGGGTGTAGAATGGGGTTGAGAATGGTTTAGAATGGAGTTGAGAATGGAGTGGAGAGGGTACAAAGGAGTTTAGAGTGGTTTAGAATGGGCTGAGAATGGTTTAGAAATGTGGTTGAGTGTGGTTTAGAAATGTGGTTGAGAGTGGTTTAGAATATGGTTGAGAGTAGTTTAGAATGGAGTTGAGAGTGGTTTAGAATGGAGTTGAGAGTGGTAGAATGGAGTTGAGAGTGGTTTAGAATGGAGTTGAGCATTAGAATGGAGTTGAGGTGGTTTAGAATGGAGTTGAGAGTGGTTTAGAATGGAGTTGAGAGTGGTTTAGAATGTGGTTGAGAATGATTTAGAATGGAGATGAGAGTGGTATAGAATTGGTGAGAGTGGTTTAGAAGGTTGAGAGGGGTTTAGAATGTGGTTGAGAGTGGTATAGAATGTGGATAAGAGTGTTTTAGAATGGAGTTGAGAATGGAGTTGAGAGTGGTTTAGAATGGAGTTGAGAGTGGTTTAGAATGGGGTTGAGAGTGGTTTAGAATGGAGTTGAGAGTGGTTTAGAAAGGAGTTGAGAGTGCATTAGAATGGAATTGAGAGTGGTTTAGAATGGAGTTGAAAATGGATTTGAGAGTGGTTTAGAATGGAGTTTAGAGTGGTTTAGAATGGGGTTGAGAATGGTTTAGAATGGGTGAGAGTGGTTTAGAATGTGTTTGAGAGTGGTTTAGAATGGGGTTGAGAGTGGTATAGAAAAGTTGAGAGAAGTTTAGAATGGAGTTGAGAGTGGTTTAGAAAGGAGTTGAGAGTGGTTTAGAATGGAGTTGAGGAAGAATGGAGTTGAGAGAGGTGTTTAGAATGGAGGTGAGAGTGGTTTAGAATGGAGTTGAGTCGTTTAGAATGGAGTTGAGAGGTTTAGAATGGAGTTGAGAGTAGTTTAGAATGGAGTTGAGAGTGGTTTAGAATGGAGTTGAAATGGAGTTGAGAGTGGTTTAGAATGGAGTTTAGGAGTGGTTTAGAATGGGGTTGAGAATAGTTTAGAATGTGGTTGAGAGTGGTTTAGAAATGGAGTTGAAGTGGTTTAGAATTGGAGTTGAGAGTGGTTTAGAATGGAGTTGAGAGTGGTTTAGAAATGGAGTTGAGAGTGGTTTAGAATGGAGTTGAGAGTGGTTTAGAAATGAGTTGAGAGTGGTTTAGAATGGAGTTGAGAGTGGTTTAGAATGGAGTTGAGAGTGGTTTAAATGGGGCTGAGAGTGGTTGAGAATGGAGTTGAGAATGGAGTTGAGAGGGCTTAGAATGGAGAAGGGAGAGGGGAGAAATAGGGTTGAGAGTGGTTTAGAAATGGAGGTGAGAGTGGTTTAGAATGGAGTTGAGAGCTTAGAATGGAGTTGAGAGTGTTTAGAATGAGTGGAGAGTGGAGAATGGAGAGAGTGTTAGAATGAGTTGAGAAATGGAGTTGAGAGTGGTTAGAATGGAGTGAGAGTGGTTTAGAATGGGGTGAGAATGGTTTAGAATGGGAGAGTGGTTTAGAATGGAGTTGAGAGTGGTTTAGAAAGAGTTGAGAGTGGTTTAGAATGGAGGAGAGTGGTTTAGAATGGAGCTGAGAGAGGTTAGAATGGAGGTGAGAGTGGTAGAATGGAGTTGAGAGTCGTTTAGAATGGAGTTGAGAGGGTTAGAATGGAGTTGAGAGTGGTTTAGAATGGAGTTGAGAGTGGTTTAGAAATGGAGTTGAAAATGGAGTTGAGAGTGGTTTAGCATGGAGTTTAGAGTGGTTTAGAATGGGGTTGAGAATGGTTTAGAATGGAGTTGAGAGTAGTTTAGAAGAGTGAGAGTGGAGAAGGAGGAGAGGTTAGAAATGAGTGAGAGAGGTTTAAATGGAGGTGGAGTGGTAGAATGGAGTTGAGCGTTAGAATGGAGTTGAGAGGTTAGAATGAGGAGAGTGGTTTAGAATGGAGTTGAGAGTGGTTTAGGAAATGGAGTTGAGAGTGGTTTAGAATGGAGTTGAGAGTGGTTTAGAATGGAGTTGGAGTGTGGTTTAGAATGGAGTTGAGAGAAGTTTAGAAAGTGGTTGAGAGTGGTTTAGAATGGAGTTGAGAATGGAGTTGAGAGTGGTTGAGAGGGTAGAATAGAGTTGAGAGTGGTTTAGAATGGAGTTGAGAGTGGTTTAGAATGTGATTTAGAGTGGTGTACGAATGGGGTTGAGAGGGGTGTAGAATGGGGTTGAGAGTGGTTTAGAATGGAGTTGAAATGGAGTTGAGAGTGGTTTAGAATGGAGTTGAGAGTGGTTTAGAATGGAGTTGAGAATGGTTTAGAATGGAGTTGAGAGTGGTTTAGAATGTGGTTGAGAGTGGTTTAGAATTGGTTGAGAGTGGTTTAGAATGGAGTTGAGAGTGGTTTAGGAATGGAGTTGAGAGTGGTTTAGAATGGAGTTGAGAGTGGTTTAGAATGGAGTTGAGAGTGGTTTAGAATGGAGTTGAGAGTGGTTTAGAATGGAGTTGAGAGTGGTTTAGAATGTGGTTGAGAGTGATTTAGAATGAGATGAGAGTGGTTTAGAAATGGTTGAGAGTGGTTTAGAATGTGGTTGAGAGTGGTTTAGAATGGGTTGAGAGTGGTATAGAATGGGATAAGAGTGTTTTAGAATGGAGTTGAGAATGGAGTTGAGAGTGGTTTAGAATGGAGTTGAGAGTGGTTTAGAATGGGAGTTGAGAGTGGTTTAGAATGGAGTTGAGAGTGGTTTAGAATGGAGTTGAGAGTGGTTTAGAATGGGGTTGAGAGTGTTTAGAATGGAGATGAGAGTGGTTTAGAAAGGTTGAGAGTGGTTTAGAAATGGAGTTGAGAGAGGGGTTTAGAAATGGAGTTGAAAGAGTGGTTTAGAATGGAGTTGAGAGTGGTTTAGAATGGAGTTGAGAGTGGTTTAGAATGGAGTTGAGAGTGGTTTAGAATGGAGTTGAGAGTGGTATAGAATGGAGTTGAGAGTGGTTTAGAATGGAGTTGAGTGTGGTTTAGAATGGAGTTGAGAGAAGTTTAGAAAGTGGCTGAGAGTGGTTTAGAATGGAGTTGAGAATGGAGTTGAGAGTGGTTGAGAGTGGTTTAGAATAGAGTTGAGAGTGGTTTAGAAATGGAATTGAGAGTGGTTTAGAATGGAGTTGAGAGTGGTTTAGAATGGAGTTGAGAGTGGTTTAGAAATGTGGTTGAGAGTGGTTTAGAATGGAGTTGAGAATGGAGTTGAGAGTGGTTAAAATGGGGTTGAGAGTGGTTTAGAATGTGGCTGAGAGGGTAGAAGGTGAGAGTGGATTAGAATGGGGTTGAGAGTGGTTTAGAATGGGGTTGAGAGTGTGAAATAGTGAGAGTATGAATGGAGTTGGAGTGGGTTTAGAATGTGAGTGAGAGTGGTTAGAAGTGGTTGAGAGGGGTCTAGGAAGGAGTTGAGAGTGGTATAGAATGGAGTTGAGAGTGGTTTAGAATGGAGTTGAGAGTGGTTTAGAATGGAGTTGAGAGTGGTTTAGAATGGGGTTGAGAATGGTTTAGAATGGAGATGAGAGGGTATAGAATGGAGTTGAGAGTGGTTTAGAATGTGGTTGAGAGTGGTTTAGAATGTGAGTTAAGTGGTTTAGAAATGGAGTTGAGAGTGGCTTAGAATGGGGTTGAGAGTGGTTTAAATGGAGTTGAGAGTGGTTTAGAATGGAGTTGAGAGTGGTTTAGAAAAGGAGTTGAGAGTGGTTTAGAATGGAGTTGAGAGTGGTTTAGAATGGAGTTGAGAGTGGTTTAGGAATGGAGTTGAGAGTGGTTTAGAATGGAGTTGAGAGTGGTGAGAATGGAGTGAAGAGTTGAGAGGGTTTAGAATGGAGTTGAGAATGGAGTTGAGAGTGGTGAGAGCGGTTTAGAATAGAGTTGAGAGTGGTTTAGAATGGGGTTGAGAGTGGTTTAGGAATGTGAGTTGAGAGTGGTGTAGAATGGGGTGAGAGTGGGTGTAGAATGGGGTTGAGAATGGTTTAGAATGGAGTTGAGAATGGAGTTGAGAGTGGCTTAGAAAGGAGTTTGAGAGTGGTTTAGAATGGAGTGAGTGGTTTAGAAGGGGTTGAGAGTGGTTTAGAATGTGGTTGAGAGTGGTTTAGAATATGGTTGAGAGTGGTTTAGAATGGAGTTGAGAGTGGTTTAGAATGGAGTGAGAGTGGCTTAGAATGGAGTTGACAGTGGTTTAGAATGGAGTTGAGAGTCGTTAGAATGGAGTTGAGAGTGGTTAGAATGGAGTTGAGAGGGTTTAGAAATGGAGTTGAGAGTGGTTTAGAATGTGGTGAGAATGATAGAAATGGAGATGAGAGTGGTATAGAATTGGGCTGAGAGTGGTTTAGAATGTGGTTGAGAGGGGTTTAGAATGTGGTTGAGAGTGGTATAGAATGTGGTGAGAGTGGTTAGAATGCGGAGAGGGGTGACAATGGAGTTGAGAGTGGTTTAGAATGGAGTTGAGAGTGGTAGAATGGGGTTGAGAGTGGTTTAGAAATGGAGTTGAGAGTGGTTTAGAAAGGAGTTGAGAGTGCTTTAGAATGGAATTGAGAGTGGTTTAGAATGGAGTTGAAAATGGATTTGAGAGTGGTTTAGCATGGAGTTGAGAGTGGTTTAGAATGGGGTTGAGAATGGTTAGAATGTGGTTGAGAGTGGTTTAGAAATGTGTTTGAGGAGTGGTTTAGAATGTGGTTGAGAGTGGTATAGAATATGGTTGAGAGTAGTTTAGAATGGAGTTGACAGTGGTTTAGAAAGGAGTTGACAGTGGTTTAGAATGGAGTTGAGCGTCATTTAGAATGGAGTTGAGAGAGGTGTTTAGAATGGAGGTGAGAGTGGTTTAGAATGGAGTTGGAGTCGTTTGAATGGAGTTGAGAGGTTTAGAATGGAGTTGAGAGTAGTTTAGAATGGATTGAGAGTGGTTTAGAATGGAGTTGAAAATGGAGTTGAGAGTGGTTTAGCATGGAGTTTAGAGTGGTTTAGAATGGGGTTGAGAATAGTTTAGAATGTGGTTGAGAGTGGTTTAGAATGGAGTTGACAGTGGTTTAGAAAGGAGTTGACAGTGGTTTAGAATGGAGTTGAGCGTCATTTAGAATGGAGTTGAGAGAGGTGTTTAGAATGGAGGTGAGAGTGGTTTAGAATGGAGTTGAGTCGTTTAGAATGGAGTTGAGAGGTTTAGAATGGAGTTGAGAGTAGTTTAGAATGGATTGAGAGTGGTTTAGAATGGAGTTGAAAATGGAGTTGAGAGTGGTTTAGAATGGAGTTGAGAGTGGTTTAGAATGGAGTTGAGTGTGGTTTAGAATGGAGTTGAGAGAAGTTTAGAAAGTGGAGTTGAGAGTGGTTTAGGAATGGAGTTGAGAGTGGGTTGAGAGTGGTTGAGAGTGGTTTAGAATGGAGTTGAGAGTGGTTTAGAATGGGGTTGAGAGTGGTTTAGAAATGGAGTTGAGAGTGGTTTAGAATGGGGTTGAGAGTGGGTGTAGAATGGGGTTGAGAATGGTTTAGAATGGAGTTGAGAAATGGAGTTGAGAGTGGTTTAAAGGAGTTTAGAGTGGTTTAGAATGGGTTGAGAATGGTTTAGAATGGGTTGAGAGTGGTTTAGAATGTGGTTGAGAGTGGTTTAGAATGGGGTTGAGAGTGGTTTAGAATGGAGTTGAGAGTGGTTTAGAAATGGAGTTGAGAGTGGTTTAGAATGGAGTTGAGAGGGTTTAGAATGGAGTTGAGAGTGGTTTAGAATGGAGTTGAGAGTGGTTTAGGAATGGAGTTGAGAGTGGTTTAGAATGGGGTTGAGAATGATTTAGAATGGAGATGAGAGTGGTATAGAATGGTGCTGAGAGTGGTTTAGAATGTGGTTGAGAGGGGTTTAGAATGTGGTTGAGAGTGGTATAGAAGTGGATAAGAGTGGGGTTTAGAAATGGAGTTGAGAATGGAGTTGAGAGTGGTTTAGAATGGAGTTGAGAGTGGTTAGAATGAGTTGAGAGTGGTTTAGAATGGAGTTGAGAGTGGTTTAGAATGGAGTTGAGAGTGGTTTAGAATGGAGTTGAGAGTGGTTTAGAATGGAGTTGAGAGTGGTTTAGAAAGTGGTTGAGAGTGGTTTAGAATGGAGTTGAGAATGGAGTTGAGAGTGGTTGAGAGCGGTTTAGAATAGAGTTGAGAGTGGTTTAGAATGGGGTTGAGAGTGGTTTAGAATGTGATTTAGAGTGGTGTACAATGGGGTTGAGAGGGGTGTAGAATGGGGTTGAGAATGGTTTAGAATGGAGTTGAGAATGGAGTTGAGAGTGGTTTACAAAGGAGTTTAGAGTGGTTTAGAATGGGTTGAGAATGGTTTAGAATGTGGTTGAGTGTGGTTTAGAATGTGGTTGAGAGTGGTTTAGAATATGGTTGAGAGTAGTTTACAATGGAGTTGAGAGTGGTTTAGAATGGAGTTGAGAGTGGTTTAGGAATGGAGTTGAGAGTGGTTTAGAATGGAGTTGAGAGTGGTTTAGAATGGAGTTGAGAGTGGTTTAGAATGGAGTTGAGAGTGGTTTAGAAATGGGTTGAGAAGATTTAGAATGGAGATGAGAGTGGTATAGAATTGTTGAGAGTGGTTTAGAATGGGTTGAGAGGGGTTTAGAATGTGGTTGAGAGTGGTATAGAATGGATAAGAGTGTTTTAGAATGGAGTTGAGAATGGAGTTGAGAGTGGTTTAGAATGGAGTTGAGAGTGGTTTAGAATGGGGTTGAGAGTGGTTTAGAATGGAGTTGAGAGTGGTTTAGAATGGAGTTGAGAGTGGTTTAGAATGGGAGTTGAGAGTGGTTTAGAATGGAGTTGAGAGTGGTTTAGAATGGGGTTGAGAGTGGTTTAGAAAGGAGTTGAGAGAGGTTTAGAATGGAGTTGAAGAGTGGTTTAGAATGGAGTTGAGAGGGTGTTTAGAATGGAGTTGAGAGTGGTTTAGAAATGGAGTTGAGAGTGGTTTAGAATGGAGTTGAGAGTGGTTTAGGAATGGAGTTGAGAGTGGTTTAGAAATGGAGTTGAGTGTGGTTTAGAATGGAGTTGAGAGAAGTTTAGAAAGTGGTTGAGAGTGAGTTTAGAAATGGAGTTGAGAATGGAGTTGAGAGTGGTTGAGAGTGGTTTAGAATAGAGTTGAGAGTGGTTTAGAAATGTAATTGAAAGTGGTTTAGAATGGAGTTGAGTGTGGTTTAGAATGGAGTTGAGAGTGGTTTAGAAAGTGGTTGAGAGTGGTTTAGAATGGAGTTGAGAATGGAGTTGAGAGTGGTTTAGAATTGGGTTGAGAGTGGTTTAGAATGTGTGTTGAGAGTGGTTTAGAATGTGGTTGAGAGTGGATTTAGAAATGTGGTTGAGAGTGGTTTAGAATGTGGTTGAGAGTGGTTTACAATGGAGTTGAGAGTGGTATAGAATGGAGTTGAGTGCGGTTTAGAATGGGGTTGAATGGTTTAGAATGTGGTTGAGAGTGGTTTAGAATGGAGTTGAGAGTGGTTTAGAAAGGAGTTGAGAGTGCATTAGAATGGAATTGAGAGTGGTTTAGAATGGAGTTGAAAATGGATTTGAGAGTGGTTTAGCATGGAGTTTAGAGTGGTTTAGAATGGGGTTGAGAATGGTTTAGAATGTGGTTGAGAGTGGTTTAGAATGTGTTTGAGAGTGGTTTAGAATGTGGTTGAGAGTGGTATAGAATATGGTTGAGAGTAGTTTAGAAATGGAGTTGACAGTGGTTTAGAAAGGAGTTGACAGTGGTTTAGAAATGGAGTTGAGCGTCATTTAGAATGGAGTTGAGAGAGGTGTTTAGAATGGAGGTGAGAGTGGTTTAGAATGGAGTTGAGAGTCGTTTAGAATGGAGTTGAGAGGGTTTAGAATGGAGTTGAAAATGGAGTTGAGAGTGGTTTAGCATGGAGTTTAGAGTGGTTTAGAATGGGGTTGAGAATAGTTTAGAATGTGGTTGAGAGTGGTTTAGAATGTGGTTGAGAGTGGTTTAGAATGTGGTTGAGAGTGGTTTAGAATGTGGTTGAGAATGGTTTAGAATGGAGTTGAGAGTGGTTTAGAATGGGGTTGAGAGTGGTTTAGAATGGAGTTGAGAGTGGTTTAGAATGGAGTTGAGAGTGGTTTAGAATGGGGTTGAGAGTGGTTTAGAATGGAGATGAGAGTGGTTTAGAAAGGGGTTGAGATTGGTTTAGAAAGGAGTTGAGAGAGGTGTTTATAATGGAGTTGAGAGAGGTGTTTATAATGGAGTTGAGAGAGGTGTTTATAATGGAGTTGAGAGTGGTTTAGAATGGAGTTGAGAGTGGTTTAGAATGGAGTTGAGAGTGGTTTAGAATGGAGTTGAGAGTGGTTTAGAATGGAGTTGAGTGTGGTTTAGAATGGAGTTGAGAGAAGTTTAGAAAGTGGTTGAGAGTGGTTTAGAATGGAGTTGAGAATGGAGTTGAGAGTGGTTGAGAGTGGTTTAGAATAGAGTTGAGAGTGGTTTAGAATGTAATTGAAAGTGGTTTAGAATGGAGTTGAGTGTGGTTTAGAATGGAGTTGAGAGTGGTTTAGAAAGTGGTTGAGAGTGGTTTAGAATGGAGTTGAGAATGGAGTTGAGAGTGGTTTAGAATTGGGTTGAGAGTGGTTTAGAATGTGGTTGAGAGTGGTTTAGAATGTGGTTGAGAGTGGATTAGAATGTGGTTGAGAGTGGTTTAGAATGTGGTTGAGAGTGGTTTACAATGGAGTTGAGAGTGGTATAGAATGGAGTTGAGTGCGGTTTAGAATGTGGTTGAGAGTGGTTTAGAATGTGGTTGAGAGTGGTTTACAATGGAGTTGAGAGTGGTATAGAATGGAGTTGAGAGTGCTTTAGAATGGAATTGAGAGTGGTTTAGAATGGAGTTGAAAATGGATTTGAGAGTGGTTTAGCATGGAGTTTAGAGTGGTTTAGAATGGGGTTGAGAATGGTTTAGAATGTGGTTGAGAGTGGTTTAGAATGTGTTTGAGAGTGGTTTAGAATGTGGTTGAGAGTGGTATAGAATATGGTTGAGAGTAGTTTAGAATGGAGTTGACAGTGGTTTAGAAAGGAGTTGACAGTGGTTTAGAATGGAGTTGAGCGTCATTTAGAATGGAGTTGAGAGAGGTGTTTAGAATGGAGGTGAGAGTGGTTTAGAATGGAGTTGAGTCGTTTAGAATGGAGTTGAGAGTGGTTTAGAAATGGTGGTTGAGAGTGGTTTAGAATGTGGTTGAGAGTGGTTTAGAAATGTGGTTGAGAATGGTTTAGAATGTGATTGAGAGTGGTTTAGAAATGTGGTTGCATAGTGGTTTAGAATGTGGTTGACAGTGGTTTAGAATGGGGTTGAGAGCAGTTTAGAAAGGAGTTGAGAATGGAGTTGAGAGCGGTTTAGATTGGAGTTGAGAGTGGTTTAGAATGGAGTTGAGAGTGGTTTAGAATGTGATTTAGAGTGGTTTAGAATGGGGTTGAGAGGGGTGTAGAATGGGGTTGAGAATGGTTTAGAATGGAGTTGAGAATGGAGTTGAGAGTAGTTTACAAAGGAGTTTAGAGTGGTTTAGAATGGGTTGAGAATGGTTTAGAATGTGGTTGAGAGTGGTTTAGAATGGAGTTGAGAGTGGTTTAGAATGGAGTTGAGAGTGGTTTAGAATGTGGTTGAGAGTGGTTTAGAATGTGGTTCAGAGTGGTTTAGAATGGAGTTGAGAGTGGTTTAGAATGTGGTTGAGAATGATTTAGAATGGAGATGAGAGTGGTATAGAATTAAGTTGAGAGTGGTTTAGAATGTGGTTGAGAGGGGTTTAGAATGTGGTTGAGAGTGGTATAGAATGTGGATAAGAGTGTTTTAGAATGGAGTTGAGAATGGAGTTGAGAGTGGTTTAGAATGGAGTTGAGAGTGGTTTAGAATGGGGTTGAGAGTGGTTTAGAATGGAGTTGAGAGTGGTTTAGAATGGAGTTGAGAGTGGTTTAGAATGGAGTTGAGAGTGGTTTAGAATGGAGTTGAGTGTGGTTTAGAATGGAGTTGAGAGAAGTTTAGAAAGTGGTTGAGAGTGGTTTAGAATGGAGTTGAGAATGGAGTTGAGAGTGGTTGAGAGCGGTTTAGAATAGAGTTGAGAGTGGTTTAGAATGGGGTTGAGAGTGGTTTAGAATGTGATTTAGAGTGGTGTACAATGGGGTTGAGAGGGGTGTAGAATGGGGTTGAGAATGGTTTAGAATGTGGTTGAGAGTTGTTTAGAATGGGGTTGAGAGTGGTTTAGAATGTGGTTGAGAATGATTTGGAATGGAGATTAGATTGGTATAGAATTAAGTTGAGAGTGGTTTAGAATGTGGTTGAGTGGTTTAGAAATGTGATAGAGTGGTTTAGGAAATGGAGTTGAGTGTGGTTTAGAATGTGGTTGAGAGTGGTTTAGAATGGAGTTGAGAGTGGTTTAGAATGGAGTTGAGAGTGGTTTTAGAATGGGGTTGAAAGTGGTTTATAATGGAGTTGAAAATGGAGTTGAGAGTGGTTTAGAATGGAGTTGAGAGTGTTTTAGAATGTGGATGAGAGTGGTTTAGATTGTGGTTGAGAGTGGTATAGAATGTGGTTGAGAGCGGTTTAGAATGTGGTTGAGAATGGAGTTGAGAATGTAGTTGAGAGCGGTTTAGAATGGAGTTGAGAGTGGTTTAGAATGTAGTTGAGAGTGGATTAGAATGTGGTTGAGAGTGGTTTAGAATGTATTTGAGAGTGGTTTAGAATGTGGTTGAGAGCAGTTTAGAATGGAGTGGAGAACAGAGTTTAGAGTGGTTTAGAATGGAGTTGAGAATGTGGTTGAGAGTGGTTTAGAATGTGGTTAAGACTGGATTAGAATGTGGTTGAGAGTGGTTTAGAATGGAGTTGAGAGTGGTTTAGAATGGAGTTGAGAGTGGTTTAGAATGGAGTTGAGAGTGGTTTAGAATGGAGTTGAGAACGGAGTTGAGAAGTGTTTAGAATGTGGTTGAGAGTGGTTTAGAATGTGGTTGAGAGTGGTTTAGAATGTGGTTGAGAGTGGTTTAGAATGTGGTTGAGAGTGGTTTAGAATGGAGTTGAGAGTGGTTTAGAATGGAGTTGAGAGTGGTTTAGAATGGGGTTGAGAGTGGTTTAGAATGTGGTTGAGAGTGGTTTAGAATGGAGTTGAGAGTGGTATAGAATGGAGTTGAGAGTGCTTTAGAATGGAATTGAGAGTGGTTTAGAATGGAGTTGAAAATGGATTTGAGAGTGGTTTAGCATGGAGTTTAGAGTGGTTTAGAATGGGGTTGAGAATGGTTTAGAATGTGGTTGAGAGTGGTTTAGAAATGTGTTTGAGAGTGGTTTAGAATGTGGTTGAGAGTGGTATAGAATATGAGTTGAGAGTAGTTTAGAAATGGAGTTGACAGTGGTTTAGAAAGGAGTTGACAGTGGTTTAGAATGGAGTTGAGCGTCATTTAGAATGGAGTTGAGAGAGGTTTAGAATGGAGGTGAGAGTGGTTTAGAATGGAGTTGAGGTTTAGAATGGAGTTGAGAGGTTTAGAATGGAGTTGAAAATGGAGTTGAGAGTGGTTTAGAATGAGTTTAGAGTGGTTTAGAATGGGGTTGAGAGTAGTTTAGAATGTGGTTGAGAGTGGTTTAGAATGTGGTTGAGAGTGGTTTAGAATGTGGTTGAGAGTGGTTTAGAATGGGGTTGAGAGTGGTTTAGAATGGAGTTGAGAGTGGTTTAGAATGGGGTTGAGAGTGGTTTAGAATGGAGTTGAGAGTGGTTTAGAATGGAGTTGAGAGTGGTTTAGAATGGGGTTGAGAGTGGTTTAGAATGGAGTTGAGAGTGGTTTAGAAGGGAGAAAGGGGTTGAGAGTGGTTTAGAATGGAGATGAGAGTGGTTTAGAATGGAGTTGAGAGAGGTGTTTATAATGGAGTTGAGAGTGGTTTAGAATGGAGTTGAGAGTGGTTTAGAATGGAGTTGAGAGTGGTTTAGAATGGAGTTGAGAGTGGTTTAGAATGGAGTTGAGTGTGGTTTAGAATGGAGTTGAGAGAAGTTTAGAAAGTGGTTGAGAGTGGTTTAGAATGGAGTTGAGAATGGAGTTGAGAGTGGTTGAGAGCGGTTTAGAATAGAGTTGAGAGTGGTTTAGAATGTAATTGAAAGGGTTTAGAAATGGAGTTGAGTGTGGTTTAGAATGGAGTTGAGAGTGGTTTAGAAAGTGGTTGAGAGTGGTTTAGAATGGAGTTGAGAATGGAGTTGAGAGTGGTTTAGAATTGGGTTGAGAGTGGTTTAGAATGTGGTTGAGAGTGGTTTAGAATGTGGTTGAGAGTGGATTAGAATGTGGTTGAGAGTGGTTTAGAATGTGGTTGAGAGTGGTTTACAATGGAGTTGAGAGTGGTATAGAATGGAGTTGAGAGGGTTTAGAAGGGGAGTGGTTTAGAATGTGGTTGAGAGTGGTTTAGAATGGAGTTGAGAGTGGTATAGAATGGAGTTGAGAGTGCTTTAGAATGGAATTGAGAGTGGTTTAGAATGGAGTTGAAAATGGATTTGAGAGTGGTTTAGCATGGAGTTTAGAGTGGTTTAGAATGGGGTTGAGAATGGTTTAGAATGTGGTTGAGAGTGGTTTAGAATGTGTTTGAGAGTGGTTTAGAATGTGGTTGAGAGTGGTATAGAATATGGTTGAGAGTAGTTTAGAATGGAGTTGACAGTGGTTTAGAAAGGAGTTGACAGTGGTTTAGAATGGAGTTGAGCGTCATTTAGAATGGAGTTGAGAGAGGTGTTTAGAATGGAGGTGAGAGTGGTTTAGAATGTGGTTGAGAGTGGTTTAGAATGGAGTTGAGAGTGGTTTAGAATGGAGTTGAATGGAGTTGAGAGTGGTTTAGCATGGAGTTGAGGAGTGGTTTAGAATGGGGTTGAGAATAGTTTAGAATTGGTTGAGAGTGGTTTAGAATGTGGTTGAGAGTGGTTTAGAATGTGGTTGAGAGTGGTTTAGAAATGTGGTTGAGAATGGTTTAGAATGTGAGTTGAGAGTGGTTTAGAATGGGGTTGCTAGTGGTTTTAGAATGTGGTTGACAGTGGTTTAGAATGGGGTTGAGAGCAGTTTAGAAAGGAGTTGAGAATGGAGTTGAGAGCGGTTTAGATTGGAGTTGAGAGTGGTTTAGAATGGGGTTGAGAGTGGTTTAGAATGTGATTTAGAGTGGTTTAGGAATGGGGGAGAGGGGTAGAATGGGGTTGAGATGGTTTAGAATGGAGTTGAGAATGGAGTTGAGAGTAGTTTACAAAGGAGTTTAGAGTGGTTTAGAATGGGTTGAGAATGGTTTAGAATGTGGTTGAGAGTGGTTTAGAATGGAGTTGAGAGTGGTTTTAGAATGGAGTTGAGAGTGGTTTAGAATGTGGTTGAGAGTGGTTTAGAATGTGGTTCAGAGTGGTTTAGAATGGAGTTGAGAGTGGTTTAGAATGTGGTTGAGAATGATTTAGAATGGAGATGAGAGTGGTATAGAATTAAGTTGAGAGTGGTTTAGAATGTGGTTGAGAGGGGTTTAGAATGTGGTTGAGAGTGGTATAGAATGTGGATAAGAGTGTTTTAGAATGGAGTTGAGAATGGAGTTGAGAGTGGTTTAGAATGGAGTTGAGAGTGGTTTAGAATGGAGTTGAGAGTGGTTTAGAATGGAGTTGAGAGTGGTTTAGAATGGAGTTGAGAGTGGTTTAGAATGGAGTTGAGTGTGGTTTAGAATGGAGTTGAGAGAAGTTTAGAAAGTGGTTGAGAGTGGTTTAGAATGGAGTTGAGAATGGAGTTGAGAGTGGTTGAGAGCGGTTTAGAATAGAGTTGAGAGTGGTTTAGAATGGGGTTGAGAGTGGTTTAGAATGTGATTTGAGAGTGGTGTAGCAATGGGGTTGAGAGGGGTGTAGAATGGGGTTGAGAATGGTTTAGAATGTGGTTGAGAGTTGTTTAGAATGGGGTTGAGAGTGGTTTAGAATGTGGTTGAGAATGATTTGGAATGGAGATTAGATTGGTATAGAATTAAGTTGAGAGTGGTTTAGAATGTGGTTGAGTGGTTTAGAATGTGATATAGTGGTTTAGAATGGAGTTGAGTGTGGTTTAGAATGTGGTTGAGAGTGGTTTAGAATGGAGTTGAGAGTGGTTTAGAATGGAGTTGAGAGTGTTTTAGAATGGGGTTGAAAGTGGTTTATAATGGAGTTGAAAATGGAGTTGAGAGTGGTTTAGAATGGAATTGTGAACGGAGTTGAGAGTGTTTTAGAATGTGGATGAGAGTGGTTTAGATTGTGGTTGAGAGTGGTATAGAATGTGGTTGAGAGCGGTTTAGAATGTGGTTGAGAATGGAGTTGAGAATGTAGTTGAGAGCGGTTTAGAATGGAGTTGAGAGTGGTTTAGAATGTAGTTGAGAGTGGATTAGAATGTGGTTGAGAGTGGTTTAGAATGTATTTGAGAGTGGTTTAGAATGTGGTTGAGAGCAGTTTAGAATGGAGTGGAAAAGAGTTTAGAGTGGTTTAGAATGGAGTTGAGAGTTGAGAGTGGTTTAGAAATGTGAGAGGATTAGAATGTGGTTGAGAGTGGTTTAGAATGGAGTTGAGAGTGGTTTAGAATGGAGTTGAGAGTGGTTTAGAAATGGAGTTGAGAGTGGTTTAGAATGGAGTTGAAACAGAGAGTTTAGAAATGTGGTTGAGAGTGGTTTAGAATGGAGTTGAGAGAGGTGTTTAGAATGGGGTTGAGAGTGGTTTAGAATGTGGTTGAGAGTGGTTTAGAATGGAGTTGAGAGTGGTTTAGAATGGAGTTGAGAGTGGTTTAGAATGTGGTTGAGAGTGGTTTAGAATGTGTTTGAGAGTGGTTTAGAATGTGGTTGAGAGTGGTATAGAATATGGTTGAGAGTAGTTTAGAATGTAGTTGACAGTGGTTTAGAAAGGAGTAGTGGTTTAGAATGGAGTTGAGCGTCGTTTAGAATGGAGTTGAGAGAGGGTTTAGAATGGAGGTGAGAGTGGTTAGAATGGAGTTGAGAGTCGTTTAGAATGGAGTTGAGAGGGTTTAGAATGGAGTTGAAAATGGAGTTGAGAGTGGTTTAGCATGGAGTTTAGAGTGGTTTAGAATGGGGTTGAGAATAGTTTAGAATGTGGTTGAGAGTGGTTTAGAATGTGGTTGAGAGTGGTTTAGAATGTGGTTGAGAGTGGTTTAGAAATGTGGTTGAGAATGGTTTAGAATGGAGTTGAGAGTGGTTTAGAATGGGGTTGAGAGTGGTTTAGAATGGAGTTGAGAGTGGTTTAGAATGGAGTTGAGAGTGGTTTAGAAATGGGAGTTGAGAGTGGTTTAGAATGGAGTTGAGAGTGGTTTAGAATGGAGATGAGAGTGGTTTAGAAAGGGGTTGAGATTGGTTTAGAAAGGAGTTGAGAGAGGTGTTTATAATGGAGTTGAGAGTGGTTTAGAATGGAGTTGAGAGTGGTTTAGAATGGAGTTGAGAGTGGTTTAGAATGGAGTTGAGAGTGGTTTAGAATGGAGTTGAGTGTGGTTTAGAATGGAGTTGAGAGAAGTTTAGAAAGTGGTTGAGAGTGGTTTAGAATGGAGTTGAGAATGGAGTTGAGAGTGGTTGAGAGTGGTTTAGAATAGAGTTGAGAGTGGTTTAGAATGTAATTGAAAGCGGTTTAGAATGGAGTTGAGTGTGGTTTAGAATGGAGTTGAGAGTGGTTTAGAAAGTGGTTGAGAGTGTTTTAGAATGGAGTTGAGAATGGAGTTGAGAGTGGTTTAGAATTGGGTTGAGAGTGGTTTAGAATGTGGTTGAGAGTGGTTTAGAATGTGGTTGAGAGTGGATTAGAATGTGGTTGAGAGTGGTTTAGAATGTGGTTGAGAGTGGTTTACAATGGAGTTGAGAGTGGTATAGAATGGAGTTGAGTGCGGTTTAGAAGTGGTGAGTGGTTTAGAAGTGGTTGAGAGTGGTTTAGAATGGAGTTGAGAGAGGTTTAGAATGGAGTTGAGAGTGCTTTAGAATGGAATTGAGAGTGGTTTAGAAATGGAGTTGAAAATGGATTTGAGAGTGGTTTAGCATGGAGTTTAGAGTGGTTTAGAATGGGGTTGAGAATGGTTTAGAATGTGGTTGAGAGTGGTTTAGAATGTGTTTGAGAGTGGTTTAGAATGTGGTTGAGAGTGGTATAGAATATGGTTGAGAGTAGTTTAGAATGGAGTTGACAGTGGTTTAGAAAGGAGTTGACAGTGGTTTAGAATGGAGTTGAGCGTCATTTAGAATGGAGTTGAGAGAGGTGTTTAGAATGGAGGTGAGAGTGGTTTAGAATGGAGTTGAGTCGTTTAGAATGGAGTTGAGAGGTTTAGAATGGAGTTGAAAATGGAGTTGAGAGTGGTTTAGCATGGAGTTTAGAGTGGTTTAGAATGGGGTTGAGAATAGTTTAGAATGTGGTTGAGAGTGGTTTAGAATGTGGTTGAGAGTGGTTTAGAATGTGGTTGAGAGTGGTTTAGAATGTGGTTGAGAATGGTTTAGAATGTGATTGAGAGTGGTTTAGAATGTGGTTGCTAGTGGTTTAGAATGTGGTTGACAGTGGTTTAGAATGGGGTTGAGAGCAGTTTAGAAAGGAGTTGAGAATGGAGTTGAGAGCGGTTTAGATTGGAGTTGAGAGTGGTTTAGAATGGGGTTGAGAGTGGTTTAGAATGTGATTTAGAGTGGTTTAGAATGGGGTTGAGAGGGGTGTAGAATGGGGTTGAGAATGGTTTAGAATGGAGTTGAGAATGGAGTTGAGAGTAGTTTACAAAGGAGTTTAGAGTGGTTTAGAATGGAGTTGAGAGTGGTTCAGAATGTGGTTGAGAGTGGTTTAGAATGGAGTTGAGAGTGGTTTAGAATGGAGTTGAGAGTGGTTTAGAATGTGGTTGAGAGTGGTTTAGAATGTGGTTCAGAGTGGTTTAGAATGGAGTTGAGAGTGGTTTAGAATGTGGTTGAGAATGATTTAGAATGGAGATGAGAGTGGTATAGAATTAAGTTGAGAGTGGTTTAGAATGTGGTTGAGAGGGGTTTAGAATGTGGTTGAGAGTGGTATAGAATGTGGATAAGAGTGTTTTAGAATGGAGTTGAGAATGGAGTTGAGAGTGGTTTAGAATGGAGTTGAGAGTGGTTTAGAATGGGGTTGAGAGTGGTTTAGAATGTAATTGAAAGTGGTTTAGAATGGAGTTGAGAGTGGTTTAGAAATGGAGTTGAGAGTGGTTTAGAAATGGAGTTGAGTGTGGTTTAGAATGGAGTTGAGAGAAGTTTAGAATGGTTGAGAGTGGTTTAGAATGGAGTTGAGAATGGAGTTGAGAGTGGTTGAGAGCCAGTTTAGAATAGAGTTGAGAGTGGTTTAGAATGGGGTTGAGAGTGGTTTAGAATGTGATTTAGAGTGGTGTACAATGGGGTTGAGAGGGGTGTAGAATGGGGTTGAGAATGGTTTAGAATGGGGTTGAGAGTTGTTTAGAATGGGGTTGAGAGTGGTTTAGAATGTGGTTGAGAATGATTTGGAATGGAGATTAGATTGGTATAGAATTAAGTTGAGAGTGGTTTAGAATGTGGTTGAGTGGTTTAGAATGTGATATAGTGGTTTAGAATGGAGTTGAGTGTGGTTTAGAATGTGGTTGAGAGTGGTTTAGAATGGAGTTGAGAGTGGTTTAGAATGGAGTTGAGAGTGGTTTTAGAATGGGGTTGAGAGTGGTTTATAATGGAGTTGAAAATGGAGTTGAGAGTGGTTTAGAATGGAGATTGAGAACGGAGTTGAGAGTGTTTTAGAATGTGGATGAGAGTGGTTTAGATTGTGGTTGAGAGTGGTATAGAATGTGGTTGAGAGCTGGTTTAGAATGTGGTTGAGAATGGAGTTGAGAAATGAAGTTGAGAGTGGTTTAGAATGGAGTTGAGAGTGGTTTAGAATGAAGTTGAGAGTGGATTAGAATGTGGTTGAGAGTGGTTTAGAATGTATTTGAGAGTGGTTTAGAATGTGGTTGAGAGCAGTTTAGAATGGAGTGGAGAACAGAGTTGAGAGTGGTTTAGAATGGAGCTGAGAAGTGGTTGAGAGTGGTTTAGAATGGGGTTAAGACTGGATTAGAATGTGGTTGAGAGTGGTTTAGAATGGAGTTGAGAGTGGTTTAGAATGAAGTTGAGAGTGGTTTAGAATGGAGTTGAGAGTGGTTTAGAATGGAGTTGAGAACGGAGTTGAGAGGTGTTTAGAATGTGGTTGAGAGTGATTTAGAATGGAGTTGAGTGAGTTTAGATGGAGTTGAGAGTGGTTTAGAAATGGAGTTGAGAGTGGTTTAGAATGTGGTTGAGAGTGGTTTAGAATGGAGTTGAGAGTGGTTTAGAATGGAGTTGAGAGTGGTTTAGAATGGAATTGAGAGTGGTTTAGAATGGAGTTGAAAATGGATTTGAGAGTGGTTGATGGAGTTTAGAGTGGTTTAGAATGGGGTTGAGAATGGTTTAGAATGTGGTTGAGAGTGGTTTAGAATGTGTTTGAGAGTGGTTTAGAATGTGGTTGAGAGTGGTATAGAATATGGTTGAGAGTAGTTTAGAATGGAGTTGACAGTGGTTTACAAAGGAGTTGACAGTGGTTTAGAATGGAGTTGAGCGTCATTTAGAATGGAGTTGAGAGTGGTTTAGAATGGAGTTGAGTGGTTTAGAATGGAGTTGACAGTGGTTTAGAATGGAGTTGACAGTGGTTTAGAATGGAGTTGAAAATGGAGTTGAGAGTGGTTTAGCATGGAGTTTAGAGTGGTTTAGAATGGGGTTGAGAATAGTTTAGAATGTGGTTGAGAGTGGTTTAGAATGTAGTTTAGAATGTGGTTGAGAGTGGTTTAGAATGTGGTTGAGAATGGTTTAGAATGTGATTGAGAGTGGTTTAGAATGTGGTTGCGAGTGGTTTAGAATGTGGTTGACAGTGGTTTAGAATGGGGTTGAGAGCAGTTTAGAAAGGAGTTGAGAATGGAGTTGAGAGCGGTTTAGATTGGAGCTGAGAGTGGTTTAGAATGGAGTTGAGAGTGGTTTAGAATGTGATTTAGAGGAGAATGGGGTTGAGAGGGGTGTAGAATGGGGTGAGAGTGGTTTAGAATGGAGTTGAGAATGGTTGAGAGAGTTGAGAGTGTTTAGGAATGGAGTTGAGAATGGTTTAGAATGGTTGAGAGTGGTTTAGAATGGAGTTGAGAGGGTTTAGAATGGAGTTGAGAGTGGTTTAGAATGGTTGAGAGTGGTTTAGAATGGGTTCAGAGTGGTTTAGAAATGGAGTTGAGAGTGGTTTAGAATGTGGTTGAGAATGTTTAGAATGGAGTTGAGAGTGGTTTAGAATGTGGTTGAGAGTGGTTTAGAATGGGGTTGAGAGGGTTTAGAATGTGGTTGAGAGTGGTATAGAATGGATAAGAGGGTTTTAGAATGGAGTTGAGAATGGAGTTGAGAGTGGTTTAGAATGGAGTTGAGAGTGGTTTAGAATGGGGTTGAGAGTGGTTTAGAATGTAATTGAAAGTGGTTTAGAATGGAGTTGAGAGTGGTTTAGAATGGAGTTGAGAGTGGTTTAGAATGGAGTTGAGTGTGGTTTAGAATGGAGTTGAGAGAAGTTTAGAAAGTGGTTGAGAGTGGTTTAGAATGGAGTTGAGAATGGAGTTGAGAGTGGTTGAGAGCGGTTTAGAATAGAGTTGAGAGTGGTTTAGAATGGGGTTGAGAGTGGTTTAGAATGTGAGTTAGAGTGGCGTCAATGGGGTGAGAGGGGTAGAATGGGGTTGAGAGTGGTTTAGAATGGGTTGAGAGGGTTTAGAATGGGGAGAGTGGTTTAGAAGGGTGAGAAGGATTTGGAATGGAGATTAGAGTGGTATAGAATGGGTTGAGAGTGGTTTAGAATGTGGTTGAGTGGTTTAGAATGTGATAGAGTGGTTTAGAATGGAGTTGAGTGTGGTTTAGAATGTGGTTGAGAGTGGTTTAGAATGGAGTTGAGAGTGGTTTAGAATGGAGTTGAGAGTGGTTTAGAATGGGGTTGAGAGTGGTTTAAATGGAGTGGGAGTTGAGAGTGGTTTAGAATGGAGTTGAGAGTGGTTTTAGAAGGATGAGGGTTAGAGTGTTGAGAGTGGATAGAATGTGGTTGAGAGTGGTTTAGAATGTGGTCGAGAATGGAGTTGAGAATGGAGTTGAGAGTGGTTTAGAATGGAGTTGAGAGTGGTTTAGAAATGGAGTTGAGAGTGGTTTAGAATGTGGTTGAGAGTGGTTTAGAAATGTATTTGAGAGTGGTTTAGAATGTGGTTGAGAGTAGTTTAGAATGGAGTGGTGATTGAGAGTGGTTTAGAATGGAGTTGAGAGGGTGAGAGTGGTTTAGAATGGAAAGAGGTTAGAAGGTGAGAGTGGTTTAGAATGGAGTTGAGAGTGGTTTAGAATGGAGTTGAGAGTGGGTTTAGAATGGAGTTGAGAGTGGTTTAGAATGGAGTTGAGAGTGGGTGGTTTAGAATGTGGTTGAGAGTGGTTTAGAATGGGGTTGAGAGTGGTTTAGAATGGAGTTGAGAGTGGTTTAGAAAAGAGTTGAGAGTGGTTTAGAATGTGGTTGAGAGTGGTTTAGAATGGAGTTGAGAGTGGTTTAGAATGGAGTTGAGAGTGGTTTAGAATGGGGTTGAGAGTGGTTTAGAATGTGGTTGAGAGTGGTTTAGAATGTGGTTGAGAGTGGTTTAGAATGGAGTTGAGAGTGGTTTAGAAAGTGGAGTTGAGAGTGGTTTAGAATGGAGTTGAGAGGGTATTAGAATGGAGTGAGAGTGGTTTAGAATGGAGTTGAGAGTGGTTTAGAATGTGGTTGAGAGTGGTTTAGAATGGAGTTGAGAGTGGTTTAGAATGGAGTTGAGAGTGGTTTAGAATGGGGTTGAGAGTGGTTTAGAATGGAGTTGAGAATGGAGTTGAGAGTGGTTTAGAATGGAGTTGAGAGTGGTTCAGAATGGAGTTGAGAGTGGTTTAGAATGGAGTTGAGAGTGGTTTAGAATGGAGTTGAGAGTGGTTTAGAATGTGGTTGAGTGGTTTAGAATGTGGTTGAGAGTGGTTTAGAATGGAGTTGAGAGTGGTTTAGAATGGGGTTGAGAGTGGTTTAGGAATGGAGTTGAGAGTGGTTTAGAATGGTGAGTTGAGAGTGGTTTAGAATGTGGTTGAGAGTGGTTTAGAATGGAGTTGAGAGTGGTTTAGAAGTGGTTTAGAGTGGTGAGAAGATGAGAGTGGTTTAGAATGGAGTTGAGAGTGGTTTAGGAATGGAGTTGAGAGTGGTTTAGGAATGGAGTTGAGAGTGGTTTAGAATGGAGTTGACAGTGGTTTAGAATGGAGTTGAGAGTGGTTTAGAATGGAGTTGAGAGTGGTTTAGAATGGAGTTGAGAGTGGTTTAGAATGGAGTTGAGAGTGGTTTAGAATGTGGTTGAGAGTGGTTTAGAATGAAGGAGTTGAGAGTGGTTTAGAATGGAAGGAGTTGAGAGTGGTTTAGAATGGAGTTGAGAGTGGTTTAGAATGTGGTTGAGAGTGGTATAGAATGTGGTTGAGAGTGGTTTAGAATGTGGTTGAGAATGGAGTTGAGAATGTGTTGAGAGTGGTTTAGAATGGAGTTGAGAGTGGTTTAGAATGTAGTTGAGAGTGGATTAGAAATGGGGTTGAGAGTGGTTTAGAAATGTAGTTTGAGAGTGGCTTAGAATGTGGTTGAGAGCAGTTTAGAATGGAGTGGAGAAAGGTTTAGAGGGTAGAATGGAGTTGAGAAAGTGGAGAGGGTTTAGAAAGTGGTTGAGAGTGGATTTAGAATGTGGTTGAGAGTGGCTTAGGAATGGAGTTGAGAGTGGTTTAGAATAAAGTTGAGAGTGGTTTAGAATGGAGTTGAGAGTGGTTTAGAATGGAGTTGAGAAGGAGCTGAGAGGTGTTTAGAATGTGGTTGAGAGTGATTTAGAATGGAGTTGAGAAGGGAGTGGTTTAGAAATGGAGTTGAGAGTGGTTTAGAAAGAGTTGAGGAGTGGTTTAGAATGTGGTTGAGAGTGGTTTAGAATGGAGTTGAGAGTGGTTTAGAAATGTGAGTTGAGAGTGGTTTAGAATGTGGTTGAGAGTGGTTTAGAATGTGGTTGCTAGTGGTTTAGAATGTGGTTGAGAGTGGTTTAGAATGGAGTTGAGAAGGTTTAGAAAGGAGTTGGGGATAGAAAGGAGTTGAGAGCGGTTTAGAATGAAGTTGAGAGTGGTTTAGAATGGGGTTGAGAGTGGTTTAGAATGGGGTTGAGAGTGGTTTAGAATGGAGTTGAGAGTGGTTTTAGAATGGGGTTGAGAGTGGTGTAGAATGGGGTTGAGAGTGGTTTAGAATGGAGTTGAGAATGGAGTTGAGAGTGGTTTAGAATGGAGTTGAGAGTGGTTCAGAATGGAGTTGAGAGTGGTTTAGAATGGAGTTGAGTGTGGTTTAGAATGGAGTTGAGAGTGGTTTAGAGTGGTTTAGAATGTGGTTGAGAGATGGTTTAGAATGTGGTTGAGAAGGGTTTAAAATGGAGTTGAGAGTGGTTTAGAATGGGGTTGAGAGTGGTTTAGAATGGAGTTGAGAGTGGTTTAGAATGGAGTTGAGAGTGGTTTAGAATGTGGTTGAGAGGGGTTTAGAATGTGGTTGAGAGTGGTATAGAATGTGGATAAGAGTGTTTTAGAATGGAGTTGAGAATAGAGTTGAGAGTGGTTTAGAATGGAGTTGAGAGTGGTTTAGAATGGAGTTGAGAGTGGTTTAGAATGGGGTTGAGAGTGGTTTAGAATGGAGTTGAGAGTGGTTTAGAATGTGGTTGAGAGTGGTTTAGAATGGAGTTGAGAGTGGTTTAGAATGGAGTTGAGAGTGGTTTAGAATGGGGTTGAGAGTGGTTTAGAATGGAGTTGAGAGTGGTTTAGAATGGAGATGAGAGTGGTATAGAATTAAGTTGAGAGTGGTTTAGAATGTGGTTGAGTGATTTAGAATGTGATATAGTGGTTTAGAATGGAGTTGAGTGTGGTTTAGAATGTGGTTGAGAGTGGTTTAGAATGGAGTTGAGAGTGGTTTAGAATGGAGTTGAGAGTGGTTTAGAATGGGGTTGAGAGTGGTTTATAATGGAGTTGAAAATGGAGTTGAGAGTGGTTTAGAATGGAGTTGAGTGTGGTTTAGAATGGAGTTGAGAGTGGCTTAGAATGGGGTTGAGAGTGGTTTAGAATGGGGTTGAGAGTGGTTTAGAATGGGGTTGAGAGTGGTTTAGAATGGAGTTGAGAGTGGTTTAGAATGGAGTTGAGAGTGGTTTAGAATGGAGTTGAGTGTGGTTTAGAATGGAGTTGAGAGAAGTTTAGAAAGTGGTTGAGAGTGGTTTAGAATGGAGTTGAGAATGGAGTTGAGAGTGGTTGAGAGTGGTTTAGAATAGAGTTGAGAGTGGTTTAGAATGTAATTGAAAGCGGTTTAGAATGGAGTTGAGTGTGGTTTAGAATGGAGTTGAGAGTGGTTTAGAAAGTGGTTGAGAGTGGTTTAGAATGGAGTTGAGAATGGAGTTGAGAGTGGTTTAGAATTGGGTTGAGAGTGGTTTAGAATGTGGTTGAGAGTGGTTTAGAATGTGGTTGAGAGTGGATTAGAATGTGGTTGAGAGTGGTTTAGAATGTGGTTGAGAGTGGTTTACAATGGAGTTGAGAGTGGTATAGAATGGAGTTGAGTGCGGTTTAGAATGTGGTTGAGAGTGGTTTAGAATGGAGTTGAGAGAAGTTTAGAAAGGAGTTGAGAGTGCTTTAGAATGGAATTGAGAGTGGTTTAGAATGGAGTTGAAAATGGATTTGAGAGTGGTTTAGCATGGAGTTTAGAGTGGTTTAGAATGGGGTTGAGAATGGTTTAGAATGTGGTTGAGAGTGGTTTAGAATGTGTTTGAGAGTGGTTTAGAATGTGGTTGAGAGTGGTATAGAATATGGTTGAGAGTAGTTTAGAATGGAGTTGACAGTGGTTTAGAAAGGAGTTGACAGTGGTTTAGAATGGAGTTGAGCGTCATTTAGAATGGAGTTGAGAGAGGTGTTTAGAATGGAGGTGAGAGTGGTTTAGAATGGAGTTGAGTCGTTTAGAATGGAGTTGAGATAGTTAGGGGGTTTAGAATGGAGTTGAAAATGGAGTTGAGAGTGGTTTAGCATGGAGTTTAGAGTGGTTTAGAATGGGGTTGAGAGTGGTTTAGAATGTGGTTGAGAGTGGTTTAGAATGTGGTTGAGAGTGGTTTAGAATGTGGTTGAGAGTGGTTTAGAATGTGGTTGAGAATGGTTTAGAATGTGATTGAGAGTGGTTTAGAATGTGGTTGCTAGTGGTTTAGAATGTGGTTGACAGTGGTTTAGAATGGGGTTGAGAGCAGTTTAGAAAGGAGTTGAGAATGGAGTTGAGAGCGGTTTAGATTGGAGTTGAGAGTGGTTTAGAATGGGGTTGAGAGTGGTTTAGAATGTGATTTAGAGTGGTTTAGAATGGGGTTGAGAGGGGTGTAGAATGGGGTTGAGAGTGGTTTAGAATGGAGTTGAGAGTGGTTTAGAATGGAGTTGAGAGTGGTTTTAGAATGGAGTTTGAGAGTGGTTTAGAATGTGGGTTGAGAGTGGTTTAGAATGTGGTTGAGAGTGGTTTAGAATGGAGTTGAGTGCGGTTTAGAATGTGGTTGAGAGTGGTTTAGAATGGAGTTGAGAGTGGTTTAGAATGTGGTTGAGAGTGGTTTAGAATGTGGTTTAGAGTGGTTTAGAATGTGGTTGAGAGTGGTTTAGAATGGAGGTAAGAGTGTTTAGAATGGAGTTGAGAATGGAGTTGAGAGTGGTTTAGAATGGAGTTGAGAGTGGTTTAGAATGGGGTTGAGAGTGGTTTAGAATGTGAGTTGAGAGTGGTTTAGAATGGAGTTGAGAGTGGTTTAGAATGGAGTTGAGAGTGGTTTAGAATGGAGTTGAGAGTGGTTTAGAATGGAGTTGAGAGTGGTTTAGAATGTGGATTGAGAGTGGTTTAGAATGGAGTTGAGAATGGTTGAGAAGGTTGAGAGTGGTTTAGAATGGAGTTGAGAGTGGTTTAGAATGGGGTTGAGAGTGGTTTAGAATGTGGTTTGAGAATGGGTTGAGAGTGGTTTAGAATGGGGTTGAGA
Organism: Coregonus clupeaformis; assembly: GCF_020615455.1. Lineage (NCBI taxonomy): Eukaryota > Metazoa > Chordata > Actinopteri > Salmoniformes > Salmonidae > Coregonus > Coregonus clupeaformis. Next base: position 31,620,273 of record NC_059209.1, on the reverse strand, counting down.
GTGGTTTAGAATGTGGTTGAGAGTGGTTTAGAATGGAGTTGAGAGTGGTTTAGAATGTGGTTGAGAGTGGTTTAGAATGGAGTTGAGAGTGGTTTAGAATGGAGTTGAGAGTGGTTTAGAATGGGGTTGAGAGTGGTTTAGAATGGATAGAGTGGTTTAGAATGGAGTTGAGAGTGGTTTAGAATGGGGTTGAGAGTGGTTTAGAATGGAGTTGAGAGTGGTTTAGAATGGGAGTTGAGAGTGGTTTAGAATGGAGTTGAAAATGGAGTTGAGAGTGGTTTAGAATGGAGTTGAGAGTGGTTTAGAATGGAGTTGAGAGTAGTTGAGAGTGGTTTAGAATGGAGTTGAAATGGTTGAGAGTGGTTTAGAATGGAGTTGAGAGTGGTTTAGAATGGAGTTGAGAGTGGTTTAGAATGTGGTTGAGAGTGGTTTAGAATGGAGTTGAGAGTGGTTTAGAATGGGTTGAGAGTGGTTTAGAATGGAGTTGAGAGTGGTTTAGAATGGAGTTGAGATTGGTTGAGAGTGGTTTAGAATGTATTTGAGAGTGGTTTAGAATGTGGTTGAGAGCAGTTTAGAATGGAGTGGAGAATGGAGTTGAGAGTGGTTTAGAATGGAGTTGAGTGTGGTTTAGAATGGAGTTGAGAATGGAGTTGAGAGTGGTTGAGAGTGGTTTAGAATAGAGTTGAGAGTGGTTTAGAATGTAGTTGAGAGTGGTTTAGAATGGGAGTTGAGAGTGGTTTAGAATGGGGTTGAGAGTGGTTTAGAATGGAGTTGAGAGTGGTTTAGAAATGGAGTTGAGAGTGGTTTAGAATTGGGTTGAGAGTGGTTTAGAATGTGGTTGAGTTGTTTAGAATGGGGTTGAGAGTGGTTTAGAATGGGGTTGAGAGTGGTTTAGAATGGAGTTGAGAATGGTTTAGAATGGAGTTGAGAGTGGTTTAGAATGGAGTTGAGAGTGGTTTAGAAAATGGAGTTGAGAGTGGTTTAGAATGTGGTTGAGAGTGGTTTAGAAATGGAGTTGAGAGTGGTTTAGAATGGGAGTTGAGAGTGGTTTAGAATGGGGTTGAGAGTGGTTTAGAATGGAGTTGAGTAATGGAGTTGAGAGTGGTTTAGAATGGAGTTGAGAGTGGTTTAGAATGGAGTTGAGAGTGGTTTAGAATGGGGTTGGAGTGTGGTTTAGAATGGAGTTGAGAGTGGTTTAGAGTGGTTTAGAATGTGGTTGAGAGTGGTTTAGAATGTGGTTGAGAGTGGTTTAGAAATGGAGTTGAGAGTGGTTTAGAATGGGGTTGAGAGTGGTTTAGAATGGGGTTGAGAGTGGTTTAGAATGGAGTTGAGAGTGGTTTAGAATGGAGTTGAGAGTGGTTTAGAATGTGGTTGAGAGTGGTTTAGAATGGAGTTGAGAGTGTTTTAGAATGGAGTTGAGAATGGAGTTGAGAGTGGTTTAGAATGGAGTTGAGAGTGGTTTAGAATGGAGTTGAGAGTGGTTTAGAATGGGGTTGAGAGTGGTTTAGAATGGGGTTGAGAGTGGTTTAGAATGTGGTTGAGAGTGGTTTAGAATGGAGTTGAGAGTGGTTTAGAAATGGAGTTGAGAGTGGTTTAGAATGGGGTTGAGAGTGGTTTAGAATGGAGTTGAGAGTAGTTTAGAATGGAGTTGAGAGTGGTTTAGAATGGAGTTGAGAGTGGTTTAGAATGGGGTTGAGAGTGGTTTAGAATGGAGTTGAGAGTGGTTTAGAATGGAGTTGAGAGTGGTTTAGAATGTGGTTGAGAGTGGTTTAGAATGGAGTTGAGAGTGGTTTAGAATGGGGTTGAGAGTGGTTTAGAATGGGGTTGAGAGTGGTTTAGAATGGAGTTGAAAATGGAGTTGAGAGTGGTTTAGAATGGAGTTGAGAGTGGTTTAGAATGGAGTTGAGAGTGGTTTAGAATGGGGTTGAGAGTGGTTTAGAATGGGGTTGAGAGTGGTTTAGAATGGGGTTGAGAGTGGTTTAGAATGGAGTTGAGAGTGGTTTAGAATGGAGTTGAGAGTGGTTTAGAATGGAGTTGAGAGTGGTTTAGAAATGGAGTTGAGAGTAGTTTAGAAAGTGAGTTGAGAGTGGTTTAGAATGGAGTTGAGAGTGGTTGAGAATGTGGTTGAGAGTGGTTTAGAATGGAGTTGAGAGTGGTTTAGAATGGAGTTGAGAGTGGTTTAGAATGGAGTTGAGAGTGGTTTAGAATGGAGTTGAGAGTGGTTTAGAAAGGGGTTGAGAGTGGTTTAGAATGGAGTTAGAATGGAGTTGAGAGTGGTTTAGAATGGAGTTGAGAGTGGTTTAGAATGGAGTTGAGAGTGGTTTAGAATGGAGTTGAGAGTGGTTTAGAATGGAGTTGAGAGTGGTTTAGAATGGAGTTGAGAGTGGTTTAGAATGGAGTTGAGAGTGGTTTAGAATGGGGTTGAGAGTGGTTTAGAATGGGGTTGAGAGTGGTTTAGAATGGAGTTGAGAGTGGTTTAGAATGGAGTTGAGAGTGGTTTAGAATGGAGTTGAGAGTGGTTTAGAATGGAGTTGAGAGTGGTTTAGAATGTGGTTGAGAGTGGTTTAGAATGGAGTTGAGAGTGGTTTAGAATGGGGTTGAGAGTGGTTTAGAATGGGATTTAGAGTGGTTTAGAATGGAGTTGAGAGTGGTTTAGAATGGGGTTGAGAGTGGTTTAGAATGGGGTTGAGAGTGGTTTAGAATGGAGTGAGAGTGGTTTAGAATGGAGTTGAGAGTGGTTTAGAATGGAGTTGAGAGTGGTTTAGAATGTGTTGAGAGTGGTTTAGAAATGTGGTTGAGAGTGGTTTAGAATGGAGTTGAGAGTGGTTTAGAATGTGGTTGAGAATGGTTTAGAATGGAGATGAGAGTAGTTTAGAATGGAGTTGAGAGTGGTTTAGAATGGAGTTGAGAGTGGTTTAGAATGGAGTTGAGAGTGGTTTAGAATGGAGTTGAAAATGGAGTTGAGAGTGGTTGTTTAGAATGGAGTTGAGAGTGGTTTAGAATGGGGTTGAGAGTGGTTTAGAATGTGGTTGAGAGTGGTTTAGAATGTGGTTGAGAGTGGTTTAGAAATGTGGTTGAGAGTGGTTTAGAATGGTTGAAGTTTAGAATGGAGTTGAGAGTGGTTTAGAATGTGGTTGAGAGTGGTTTAGAATGTGGTTGAGAGTGGTTTAGAATGTGGTTGAGAGTGGTTTAGAATGTGGTTGAGAGTGGTTTAGAATGGGGTTGAGAGTGGTTTAGAATGGGAGTTGAGAGTGGTTTAGAATGGAGTTGAGAGTGGTTTAGAATGGAGTTGAGAGTGGTTTAGAATGTTGAGAGGTTTAGAATGGAGTTGAGAGTGGTTTAGAATGGAGTTGAGAGTGGTTTAGAATGGGGTTGAGAGTGGTTTAGAATGGAGTTGAGAGTGGTTTAGAATGGAGTTGAGAGTGGTTTAGAATGTGGTTGAGTGGTTTAGAATGTGGTTGAGAGTGGTTTAGAATGGAGTTGAGAGTGGTTTAGAATGGAGTTGAGAGTGGTTTAGAATGAAGTTGAGAGTGGTTTAGAATGTGGTTGAGAGTGGTTTAGAATGGAGTTGAGAGTGGTTTAGAATGGAGTTGAGAGTGGTATAGAATGAAGTTGAGAGTGGTTTAGAATGGAGTTGAGAATGGAGTTGAGTGGTTTAGAAGGAGTTTAGAATGGAGTTGAGAGTGGTTTAGAATGGAGTTGAGAGTGGTTTAGAATGGAGTTGAGAGTGGTTTAGAATGGAGTTGAGAGTGGTTTAGAATGTAGTTGAGAGTGGTTTAGAATGTGGTTGAGAGTGGTTTAGAATGTGGTTGAGAGTGGTTTAGAATGGAGTTGAGAGTGGTTTAGAATGTGGTTGAGAGTGGTTTAGAATGGAGTTGAGAGTGGTTTAGAATGGAGTTGAGAGTGGTTTAGAATGTGGTTGAGAGGGGTTTAGAATGTGGTTGAGAGTGGTATAGAATGTGGATAAGAGTGTTTTAGAATGGAGTTGAGAATGGAGTTGAGAGTGGTTTAGAATGGAGTTGAGAGTGGTTTAGAATGGGGTTGAGAGTGGTTTAGAATGGAGTTGAGAGTGGTTTAGAATGTGGTTGAGAGTGGTTTAGAATGGAGTTGAGAGTGGTTTAGAATGGAGTTGAGAGTGGTTTAGAATGGGGTTGAGAGTGGTTTAGAATGGAGTTGAGAGTGGTTTGTTGTTTAGAATGGGTTGAGAGTGGTTTAGAATGGAGTTGAGAGTGGTTTAGAATGTGGTTGAGAGTGGTTTAGAATGGAGTTGAGAGTGGTTTAGAATGGAGTTGAGAGTGGTTTAGAATGGGGTTGAGAGTGGTTTAGAATGGGTTGAGAATGGTTTAGAATGTGGTTGAGAGTGGTTTAGAATGGAGTTGAGATTTAGAATGGAGTTGAGAGTGGTTTAGAATGGAGTTGAGAGTGGTTTAGAATGGGGTTGAGAGTGGTTTAGAATGGAGTTGAGAGTGGTTTAGAATGGAGTTGAGAGTGGTTTAGAATGGAGTTGAGTGTGGTTTAGAATGGAGTTGAGAGAAGTTTAGAAAGTGGTTGAGAGTGGTTTAGAATGGAGTTGAGAATGGAGTTGAGAGTGGTTGAGAGTGGTTTAGAATAGAGTTGAGAGTGGTTTAGAATGGGGTTGAGAGTGGTTTAGAATGTGAGTTGAGAGTGGTTTAGAATGGAGTTGAGAGTGGTTTAGAAATGGGGTTGAGAGTGGTTTAGAATGGAGTTGAGAATGGAGTTGAGAGTGGTTTAGAATTGAGGTTGAGAGTGGTTTAGAATGTGGTTGAGAGTGGTTTAGAATGTGGTTGAGAGTGGTTTAGAATGTGGTTGAGAGTGGTTTAGAATGTGGTTGAGAGTGGTTTACAATGGAGTTGAGAGTGGTTTAGAATGGAGTTGAAGTGGTTTAGAATGTGAGTTGAGAGTGGTTTAGAAATGGAGTTGAGAGAAGTTTAGAAAGGGGTTGAGAGTGGTTTAGAATGGAGTTGAGAGTGGTTTAGAATGGAGTTGAGAATGGAGTTGAGAGTGGTTTACAAAGGAGTTTAGAGTGGTTTAGAATGTGGTTGAGAGTGGTTTAGAATGTGGTTGAGAGTGGTTTAGAATATGGTTGAGAGTAGTTTACAATGGAGTTGAGAGTGGTTTAGAATGGAGTTGACAGTGGTTTAGAATGGAGTTGACAGTGGTTTAGAATGGAGTTGAGCGTCGTTTAGAATGGAGTTGAGAGTCGTTTAGAATGGAGATGAGAGTGGTATAGAATTAAGTTGAGAGTGGTTTAGAATGTGGTTGAGAGGGGTTTAGAATGTGGTTGAGAGTGGTATAGAATGTGGATTGAGAGTGGTTTAGAATGGAGTTGAGAATGGAGTTGAGAGTGGTTTAGAATGGAGTTGAGAGTGGTTTAGAATGGGGTTGAGAGTGGTTTAGAATGGAGTTGAGAGTGGTTTAGAATGTGGTTGAGAGTGGTTTAGAATGGAGTTGAGAGTGGTTTAGAATGGGGTTGAGAGTGGTTTAGAATGGGGTTGAGAGTGGTTTAGAATGGGGTTGAGAGTGGTTTAGAATGTGGTTGAGAGTGGTTTAGAATGTGGTTGAGAGTGGTTTAGAATGGAGTTGAGAATGGAGTTGAGAGCGTTTAGGAATTGGAGTTGAGAGTGGTTTAGAATGGGTTGAGAATGGTTTAGAATGTGGTTGAGTGTGGTTTAGAATGTGGTTGAGAGTGGTTTAGAATGTGGTTGAGAGTGGTTTAGAATGGAGTTGAGAATGGAGTTGAGAGTGGTTTACAAAGGAGTTTAGAGTGGTTTAGAATGGGTTGAGAATGGTTTAGAAATGTGGTTGAGAGTGGTTTAGAATGGGGTTGAGAGTGTTTAGAAATGGAGTTGAGAGTGGTTTAGAATGTGAGTTGAGAGTGGTTTAGAATGGTTTAGAGTGGTTTAGAATGGAGTTGAGAGTGGTTTAGAATGGGGTTGAGAGTGGTTTAGAATGGAGATGAGAGTGGTTTAGAATGGAGTTGAGAGTGGTTTAGAATGGGGTTGAGAGTGGTTTAGAATGGGGTTGAGAGTGGTTTAGAATGGAGTTGAGAGTGGTTTAGAATGTGGTTGAGAGTGGTTTAGAATGGAGTTGAGAGTGGTTTAGAATGGGGTTGAGAGTGGTTTAGAATGGGGTTGAGAGTGGTTTAGAATGGAGTTGAGAGTGGTTTAGAATGGAGTTGAGAGTGGTTTAGAATGGAGTTGAGTGTGGTTTAGAATGGAGTTGAGAGAAGTTTAGAAAGTGGTTGAGAGTGGTTTAGAATGGAGTTGAGAATGGAGTTGAGAGTGGTTGAGAGCGGTTTAGAATAGAGTTGAGAGTGGTTTAGAATGGGGTTGAGAGTGGTTTAGAATGTGATTTAGAGTGGTGTACAATGGGGTTGAGAGGGGTGTAGAATGGGGTTGAGAATGGTTTAGAATGGAGTTGAGAATGGAGTTGAGAGTGGTTTACAAAGGAGTTTAGAGTGGTTTAGAATGGGTTGAGAATGGTTTAGAATGTGGTTGAGAGTGGTTTAGAATGTGGTTGAGAGTGGTTTAGAATATGGTTGAGAGTAGTTTACAATGGAGTTGAGAGTGGTTTAGAATGGAGTTGACAGTGGTTTAGAATGGAGTTGACAGTGGTTTAGAATGGAGTTGAGCGTCGTTTAGAATGGAGTTGAGCGTCGTTTAGAATGGAGTTGAGAGTGGTTTAGAATGGAGTTGAGAGTGGTTTAGAATGTGGTTGAGAATGATTTAGAATGGAGATGAGAGTGGTATAGAATTAAGTTGAGAGTGGTTTAGAATGTGGTTGAGAGGGGTTTAGAATGTGGTTGAGAGTGGTATAGAATGTGGATAAGAGTGTTTTAGAATGGAGTTGAGAATGGAGTTGAGAGTGGTTTAGAATGGAGTTGAGAGTGGTTTAGAATGTAATTGAAAGTGGTTTAGAATGGAGTTGAGAGTGGTTTAGAATGGAGTTGAGAGTGGTTTAGAATGGAGTTGAGTGTGGTTTAGAATGGAGTTGAGAGAAGTTTAGAAAGTGGTTGAGAGTGGTTTAGAATGGAGTTGAGAATGGAGTTGAGAGTGGTTGAGAGTGGTTTAGAATAGAGTTGAGAGTGGTTTAGAATGTAATTGAAAGCGGTTTAGAATGGAGTTGAGTGTGGTTTAGAATGGAGTTGAGAGTGGTTTAGAAAGTGGTTGAGAGTGGTTTAGAATGGAGTTGAGAATGGAGTTGAGAGTGGTTTAGAATTGGGTTGAGAGTGGTTTAGAATGTGGTTGAGAGTGGTTTAGAATGTGGTTGAGAGTGGATTAGAATGTGGTTGAGAGTGGTTTAGAATGTGGTTGAGAGTGGTTTACAATGGAGTTGAGAGTGCTTTAGAATGGAATTGAGAGTGGTTTAGAATGGAGTTGAAAATGGATTTGAGAGTGGTTTAGCATGGAGTTTAGAGTGGTTTAGAATGGGGTTGAGAATGGTTTAGAATGTGGTTGAGAGTGGTTTAGAATGTGTTTGAGAGTGGTTTAGAATGTGGTTGAGAGTGGTATAGAATATGGTTGAGAGTAGTTTAGAATGGAGTTGACAGTGGTTTAGAAAGGAGTTGACAGTGGTTTAGAATGGAGTTGAGCGTCATTTAGAATGGAGTTGAGAGAGGTGTTTAGAATGGAGGTGAGAGTGGTTTAGAATGGAGTTGAGTCGTTTAGAATGGAGTTGAGAGGTTTAGAATGGAGTTGAGAGTAGTTTAGAATGGATTGAGAGTGGTTTAGAATGGAGTTGAAAATGGAGTTGAGAGTGGTTTAGCATGGAGTTTAGAGTGGTTTAGAATGGGGTTGAGAATAGTTTAGAATGTGGTTGAGAGTGGTTTAGAATGTGGTTGAGAGTGGTTTAGAATGTGGTTGAGAGTGGTTTAGAATGTGGTTGAGAATGGTTTAGAATGTGATTGAGAGTGGTTTAGAATGTGGTTGCTAGTGGTTTAGAATGTGGTTGACAGTGGTTTAGAATGGGGTTGAGAGCAGTTTAGAAAGGAGTTGAGAATGGAGTTGAGAGCGGTTTAGATTGGAGTTGAGAGTGGTTTAGAATGGGGTTGAGAGTGGTTTAGAATGTGATTTAGAGTGGTTTAGAATGGGGTTGAGAGGGGTGTAGAATGGGGTTGAGAATGGTTTAGAATGGAGTTGAGAATGGAGTTGAGAGTAGTTTACAAAGGAGTTTAGAGTGGTTTAGAATGGGTTGAGAATGGTTTAGAATGTGGTTGAGAGTGGTTTAGAATGGAGTTGAAAATGGAGTTGAGAGTGGTTTAGCATGGAGTTTAGAGTGGTTTAGAATGGGGTTGAGAATAGTTTAGAATGTGGTTGAGAGTGGTTTAGAATGTGGTTGAGAGTGGTTTAGAATGTGGTTGAGAGTGGTTTAGAATGTGGTTGAGAATGGTTTAGAATGTGATTGAGAGTGGTTTAGAATGTGGTTGCTAGTGGTTTAGAATGTGGTTGACAGTGGTTTAGAATGGGGTTGAGAGCAGTTTAGAAAGGAGTTTAGAAAGGAGTTGAGAGCGGTTTAGATTGGAGTTGAGAGTGGTTTAGAATGTGGCTGAGAATGGAGTTGAGAATGGAGTTGACAGTGGTTTAGAATGGAGTTGACAGTGGTGTAGAATGGAGTTGAGCGTTGTTTAGAATGGAGTTGAGAGTGGTTTAGAATGGAGTTGAGAGTGGATTAGAATGTGGTTGAGAGTGGTTTAGAATGGAGTTGAGAGTGGTTTAGAAAGTAATTGAGAGTGGTTTAGAATAGAGTCGAGCGTGGTTTAGAATGGAGTTGAGTGGTTTAGAATGGAGTTGAGAGTGGTTTCGAATGGAGTTGAGAGTGGTTTCGAATGGAGTTGAGAGTGGTTTAGAATGTGGTTGAGAGTGGTTTAGAATGTGGTTGAGAGTGGTTAAGAATGTGGTTAAGAGTGGTTTAGAATGTGGTTGAGAGTGCTTTTGATTCAAAGCCACACTGTACTGTAGACACTTACTTAACACCATCCTTGTTGTCGAAGGAATGCAGATCAAGAACTTGAGATAGGTCCACCCTAGAGAAACAAGTAAGATAAAAAGGTCAACATGTAAAACATGGCTAATTTCTGGTTTCATTATAACGCTATGGGTCAACTTAGGAGGTGCAAACAATGCTTTTATGCTTTTATTTTAACATTCATATGTAATGAAAGCATCAATGTTGATGTCACAATACCACTGGACTGGATAGGACTCATCTGCTCTTTTATTAACCATTTAATGGGGTAATCTGCCATTTATACCACAATTTGTTAATGTTTTAACTGCAGATTGCCCCTTTAAGATCCAGTCCACAGAGAACCATTGACACATGGAGGACAGGAGTTGTGGTTGACAGTGGTTTAGAATGGAGTTGAGAGTGGTTTATCATGTAGTTGAGAGTGGTTTAGAATGGAGTTGAGAGTGGTTTAGAATGTGGTTGAGTGGTTTAGAATGTGGTTGAGATTGGTTTAGAATGGAGTTGAGAGTGGTTTAGAATGGAGTTGAGAGTGGTTTAGAATGTGGTTGAGAGTGGTTTAGAATGGAGTTGATAGTGGTTTAGAATGTGGTTGAGAGTGGGTTAGAATGGAGTTGAGAGTGGTTTAGAATGTGATTGAGAGTGGTTTAGAATGTGGTTGAGTGTGTAGACATTCCTCTCAGTAGGATCAACAACAACACCAGGCAACCAGAGGACTGATGGGACAGCAGGAAAGGGAAATTAAGCTGTGAAAAAACTGTGTGTATAAAACGAGGCATCAAAGAGGTAAGTACAAAAAAAATATATTCCTGTATTGAGACAGACAGACAGACCGAGCATACCTACAGTGAGGGAAAAAAGTATTTGATCCCCTGCTGATTTTGTATGTTTGCCCACTGACAAAGAAATGATCAGTCTATAATTTTAATGGTAGGTTTATTTGAACAGTGAGAGACAAAATAACAACAGAAAAATCCAGAAAGACGCATGTCAAAAATGTTATGAATTGATTTGCATTTTAATGAGGGAAATAAATATTTGACCCCTCTGCAAAACATGACAGTACTTGGTGGCAAAAACCTTGTTGGCAATCACAGAGGTCAGACGTTTCTTGTAGTTGGCCACCAGGTTTGCACACATCTCAGGAGGGATTTTGTTCCACTCCTCTTTGCAGATCTTCTCCAAGTCATTAAGGTTTCGAGGCTGACGTTTGGCAACTCGAACCTTCAGCTCCCTCCACAGATTTTCTATGGGATTAAGGTCTGGAGACTGGCTAGGCCACTCCAGGACCTTAATGTGCTTCTTCTTGAGCCACTCCTTTGTTGCCTTGGCCGTGTGTTTTGGGTCATTGTCATGCTGGAATACCCATCCATGACCCATTTTCAATGCCCTGGCTGAGGGAAGGAGGTTCTCACCCAATATTTGACGGTACATGGCCCCGTCCATCGTCCCTTTGATGCGTTGAAGTTGTCCTGTCCCCTTAGCAGAAAAACATCCCCAAAGCATAATGTTTCCACCTCGATGGTTGACGGTGGGGATGGTGTTCTTGGGGTCATAGGCAGCATTCCTCCTCCTCCAAACACGGCGAGTTGAGTTGATGCCAAAGAGCTCGATTTTGGTCTCATCTGACCACAACATTTTCACCCAGTTCTCCTCTGAATCATTCAGATGTTCATTGGCAAACTTCAGACGGGCCTGTATATGTGCTTTCTTGAGCAGGGGGACCTTGCGGGCGCTGCAGGATTTCAGTCCTTCACGGCGTAGTGTGTTACCAATTGTTTCATTGGTGACTATAGTCCCAGCTGCCTTGAGATCATTTGACAAGATCCTCCCGTGTAGTTCTGGGCTGATTCCTCACTGTTCTCATGATCATTGCAACTCCACGAGGTGAGATCTTTCATGGAGCCCCAGGCCGAGGGAGATTGACAGTTATTTTGTGTTTCTTCCATTTGCGAATAATCACACCAACTGTTGTCACCTTCTCACCAAGCTGCTTGGCGATGGTCTTGTAGCCCATTCCAGCCTTGTGTAGGTCTACAATCTTGTTCCTAACATCCTTGGAGAGCTCTTTGATCTTGGCCATGGTGGAGAGTTTGGAATCTGATTGATTGATTGCTTCTGTGGACAGGTGTCTTTTATACAGGTAACAAGCTGAGATTAGGAGCACTCCCTTTAAGAGTGTGCTCCTAATCTTAGCTCGTTACCTGTATAAAAGACACCTGGGAGCCAGAAATCTTTCTGATTGAGAGGGGGTCAAATACTTATTTCCCTCATTAAAATGCAAATCAATTTATAACATTTTTGACATGCGTTTTTCTGGATTTTTTTGTTGTTATTCGGTCTCTCACTGTTCAAATTAACCTACCATTAAAATTATAGACTGATCATTTCTTTGTTAGTGGGCAAATGTACAAAATCAGCAGGGGATCAAATACTTTTTTCCCTCACTGTAGCTGCTTCATTGACCAGTCCCTCTGGAGTGCAGGATGTTTAAACGAAATACCGGTCACTGTCGAAATTGAATACATTTTTCTCATGTGTTGTTCATAGTTATAGGCCAATGGCTCTGAGACCAGACTGGCCTCATCTAACCTTATTTGTTTTAGTTCTCCTAGCCTTTAGCCGTATCCTTATTCTAGTCCTCCTCTGTTCCTCTGGTGATGTAGAGGCTAACCCAGGCCCTGCAGCCCTCAGTATCACTCCTACTCCCCAGGCGCTATCATTTGCTGACTTCTGTAATCGCAAAAGTCTTGGTTTCTTGCACATAAATATCAGAAGTCTACTTCCTAAGTTTGAGTTATTCACTGCGTTAGCACACTCCGCCAACCCTGATGTTCTAGCAGTGTCTGAATCCTGGCTCAGGAAGGCCACCAAAAATTCTGAAATTTCCATCCCCAACTATAACATTTTCCGTCTAGATAGAACTGCCAAAGGGGGTGGAGTTGCAATCTACTGTAGAGATAGCCTGCAGAGCTCTATCATACTATCCAGGTCTGTGGCCAAACAGTTTGAGCTTCTACTTCTAGAAATCCACCTTTCCAGAAATAAGTCTCTCACTGTTGCCGCTTGCTACAGACCCCCCTCAGCCCCCAGCTGTGCCCTGGACACCATATGTGAATTGATTGCCCCCCATTTATCCTCAGAGTTCGTACTGCTTGGTGACCTAAATTGGGATATGCTTAATCCCCCAGCCATCCTACAATCCAAACTAGATGCCCTCAACCTCACGCAAATTATCAACGAACCTACCAGGTACAACCCTAAATCCGTAAACATGGGTACCCTCATAGATATCATCCTGACTAACATACCCTCTAAATACACCTCAGCTGTCTTCAACCAGGATCTCAGCGATCACTGCCTTATTGCCTGCGTCCGTAACGGGTCCGCGGTCAAACGACCACCCCTCATCACTGTCAAACGCTCCCTAAAACACTTTAGCGAGCAGGCCTTCCTAATTGACCTGGCCCAGGTATCCTGGATGGATATAGATCTCATTCCGTCAGTAGAGGATGCCTGGTTGTTCCTTAAAAGTAATTTCCTCTCAATCTTAAATAAACATGCCCCATTCAAAAAATACAGAACTAAGAACCGATATAGCCCCTGGTTCTCCTCAGACTTGACTGCCCTTGACCAGCACAAAAACATCCTGTGGCGTACAGCATTAGCATCAAATAGCCCCCGCGATATGCAACTTTTCAGGGAAGCTAGGAACCAATATACACAAGCAGTCAGGAAAGCAAAGGCTAACTTTTTCAAACAGAAATGTGCATCCTGTAGCACTAACTCCAAAAAGTTTTGGGACACTGTAAAGTCCATGGAGAATAAGAGCACTTCCTCCCAGCTGCCCACTGCACTGAGGCTAGGAAACACTATCACCACCGATAAATCTACAATAATCGAGAATTTCAACAAGCATTTTGCTACAGCTGGCCATGCTTTCCATCTGGCTACCACTACCCCGGCCACCAACTCTGCACCCTCTGCTGCAACTTGCCCATGCCCCCCCCGCTTCTCCTTCACACAAATTCAGACAGCTGATGTTTTGAAAGCGCTGCAAAATCTGGACCCCTACAAATCAGCTGGGCTAGACAATCTGGACCCTTTCTTTCTAAAAACTAGCCGCCGAAATTGTCGCAACCCCTATTACTAGTCTGTTCAACCTCTCTTTCATAACGTCTGAGATCCCCAGAGATTGGAAAGCTGCCGCGGTCATCCCCCTCTTCAAAGGGGGTGACACTCTAGATCCAAACTGCTACAGACCTATATCCATCCTGCCCTGCCTTTCGAAAGTATTTGAAAGCCAAGTTAACAAACAGATCACCGACCATTTCGAATACCACCGTACCTTCTCCGCTATGCAATCCGGTTTCCGAGCTGGTCATGGGTGCACTTCAGCCACGCTCAAGGTCCTAAACGATATTATAACCGCGATTGATAATAGACAGTACTGTGCAGCCGTCTTCATCGACCTGGCCAAGGCTTTCGACTCTGTCAACCACTGCATTCTTATTGGCAGACTAAATAGCCTTGGTTTCTCAAATGACTGCCTCGCCTGGTTCACCAACTACTTCTCAGATAGAGTTCAGTGTGTCAAATCGGAGGGCCTGTTGTCTGGACCTATGGCAGTCTCTATGGGGGTGCCACAGGGATTCAATTCTTGGGCCGACACTTTTCTCCGTGTATATCAATGATGTCGCTCTTGCTGCTGGTGACTCTCAGATCCACCTCTACGCAGACGACACCATTTTGTATACATCTGGCCCTTCATTGGACACTGTGTTAACAAACCTCCAAACGAGCTTCAATGCCATACAACACTCCTTCAGTAGCCTCCAACTGCTCTTAAACACTAGTAAAACTAAATGCATGCTTTTCAATCGAACGCTGCTGACACCCGCCCACCCGACTAGAATCACCACTCTCGACGGGTCTGACCTAGAGTATGTGGACAACTACAAATACCTAGGTGTCTGGTTAGACTGTAAACTCAACTTCCAGACTCACATAAAGAATCTCCAATCCAAAGTTAAATCTAGAATCGGCTTCCTATTTCGCAACAAAGCCTCCTTCACTCATGCTGCCAAACATGCCCTCGTAAAACTGACTATCCTACCGATCCTTGACTTCGGCGATGTCATTTACAAAATAGCCTCCAACACTCTACTCAGCAAATTGGATGTAGTCTATCACAGTGCCATCCGTTTGTCTCCAAAGCCCCATACACTACCCACCACTGTGACCTGTACGCTCTTGTTGGCTGGTCCTCACTACATGTTCGTCGTCAAACCCACTGGCTCCAGGCCATCTATAAATCACTGCTAGGCAAATCCCCGCCTTATCTTAGCTCATTGGTCACCATAGCAGCACCCACCCGTAGTCTGCGCTCCAGCAGGTATATCTCACTGGTCATTCCCAAAGCCAACACCTCCTTTGGCCGCCATTCCTTCCAGTTCTCTGCTGCCAATGACTGGAACGAATTGCAAAAATCTCTGAAGCTGGAGACTCTTATCTCCCTCACTAACTTTAAGCATCAGTTGTCAGAGCACCTTACCGATCACTGCACCTGTACACAGCCCATCTGAAATTAGCCCACCCAACTACCCCACCCCTATATTGTTATTTATTTTGCTCTTTTGCACCCCAGTATCTCTATTTGCACATAATCTCTTGCACATCTAGCATTCCAGTGTTAATACTATTGTAATTATTTTGCACTATAGCCTATTTATTGGGGGGGTTGTCCAAAATAGGGCAAGGTTGTATCACTTTTTTTGTTGCTTTGGGGAGGGTTGTTACGGACATATTCATATCTCTCCCTATCCCAGTCTGCTGTCCCCACATGCTTCAAGATTGCTACCATTGTCCCTGTACCCAAGAAAGCAAAGGTAACTGAACTAAATGACTATCGCCCCGTAGCACTCACTTCTGTCATCATGAAGTGCTTTGAGAGACTAGTCAAGGATCATATCACTTCTACCTTACCTGCAACCCTAGGCCCACTTCAATTTGCTTACCGCCCCAATAGACGATGCAATCGCCATCACACTGCCCTATCCAATCTGGACAAGAGGAATACCTATGTAAGAATGCTGTTCATTGACTATAGCTCAGCATTCAACACCATAGTACCCTCCAAGCTCATCATTAAGCTTGAGGCCCTGGGTCTGAACCCCGCCCTGTGCAACTGGGTCCTGGACTTCCTGATGGGCCGCCCCCAGTTGATGAACGTAGGAAACAACACCTCCACTTCGCGGATCCTCAACACTGGGGCCACACAAGGGTGCGTGCTTAGCCCCCTCCTGTACCCCTGTTCACCCATGACTGCGTGGCCAAGCACGCCTCCAACTCAATCATCAAGTTTGCAGATGACACAACAGTAGTAGGCTTGATTACCAACAATGACGAGACAGCCTACAGGGAGGAGGTGAGGGCTCTGGGAGTGTGGTGCCAGGAAAATAACCTCTCACTCAACGTCAACAAAACAAAGGAGATGATCGTGGACTTCAGGAAACAGCAGAGGGAGCACCCCCCTATCCACATCGACAGGACTGCAGTGGAGAAGGTGGAAAGCTTCAAGTTCCTCGGTGTACACATCACTGACAAACTAAAATGGTCCACCCACACAGACAGTGTGGTGAAGAAGGCACAACAGCGCCTCTTCAACCTCAGGAGGCTGAAGAAATGTGGCTTGGCACCTAAAACCCTCACAAACTTTTACAGATGCACAATTGAGAGCATCCTGTCAGGCTGTATCACCGCCTGGTACGGCAACTGCACCGCCCACAACCGCAGGGCTCTCCAGAGGGTGGTGCGGTCTGCCCAACGCATCACCGGGGGCAAACTACCAGCCCTCCAGGACACCTGCAGCACCCGATGTCAAAGGAAGGCCAAAAAGATCATCAAGGACAACAACCACCCGAGCCACTGCCTGTTCACCCCGCTATCATCCAGAAGGCTAGGTCAGTACAGGTGCATCAAAGCTGGGACAGAGAGAATGAAAAACAGCTTCTAACTCAAGGCCATCAGACTGTTAAATAGCCATCACTAGCACATTAGAGGCTGCTACTGCCTATTGAAATCACTGGCCACTTTAAGAAATGGAACACTAGTCACTTTAATAATGTTTACATATCTTGCATTACTCATCTCATATGTATATACTGTATTCTATAATATTCTACTGTATCTTAGTCCATGCCGCTCTGTCATTGCTTGTCCATATATGTATATATTCTTAATTCCCGCAATAACATCTGCTAAACACGTGTATGTGACAAATACAATTAGATTTGGTTAGCCCCCCTTTCTGTTTTGGCCTTTCATGTTCTCTGTTGTATCTCTGGGGTGGAGAGTGGATCTGAGAGACACACCCTGCCTTTGACACATGCAGAGCAGCACTGATTTCATTCAGCCAGCACCTACTTGTGTCTTATATCTCACACACACAGAATGGGTGGTGCCTGGTGGGGCGTCAGAGAGGGGTCAGAGAGCAAGGGTTTGTGGGTAACTGAAAACCCTAGGATTGGGGGTTGTGTAGGCGGGGGGGGGGGTGCAGGCCTGTGGCTCAAATACAAGTCATTCATGGCTGATATGTTTCATCTGTGTTTCAAGAACAAAGCTGGAAGAACACGCAAGGGGGATAATTGTGTGTGTGTGTGAGAGAGAGAGTTTTACGTCTTTAAAAATAGTCATAGTAAAACCCCTGTAACATGCAGCATGGCTGTGTCTCCATGTCTGGTTATGTCTCCAGGTGAGAGTAGTGCTACAGTAGACAATGGTACACGTTCAATCACCACCCACCGTTCATATAGGCCAAATGAACCAACCCACCTTGACTTCTGAGTTTCCAGAATCTTGACCAGACCATTTATAGACCTGTAGAGGGAAGATGTTTATGATTATGTACAATACACTCTATTACATAAAGGAATCACACATCTGATCTGAACAATCAAAAAGCGCAATTACAAATGGAAACAGGTCCTCACTTGACTATTATTTTAACAGGACAGTGTATTAGTAAAAAGGTCTGTAAAAAGTGACTAGTGGTCACCTGACGGTGTCTCTGAGGTGGTTGAGCTCCTCTCCAGTCACCAGGTCAGTCTTATTGATGATGGTCAGGTCTGCCAGGGCTATCTGCCTGCACATACAACAGTAGAACCAATACAGTTACCTTAACAAAGCTGTATGGTGGTAACACTGGTGCTGGTGTTCCACTGGTGTTCCCAAGCCCTCCTGAGGTGTGTGTGTGGCATTGTAAAGGACGTGCCACACTCAAATGGGACCCCCATTATGTTGGAGACGAAAACAGCAATAGAAACCGAGAGCAGTGTGACATTAGTCTCTGTAGGATCAACAACAACACCAGGCAACCAGAGGACTGATGGGACAGCAGGAAAGGGAAATTAAACTGAGAAAAAACTGTGTGTATAAAACGAGGCATCAAAGAGGTAAGTACAAAATAAAAATTATTCCTGTATTGAGACAGACAGACAGACAGACAGAGCATACCTAGCTGCTTCATTGACCAGTCCCTCTGGTTTCTCCTCTGTCAGATGCTGCAGGAAGATAATTAATTAACCAAAGTTAGTGAGACCAACTTTCTGTTCTGACACTTCACTATCCTCCAGTCCACTGATGCGAAAGAAAGTGTAAGCTAGTTTTCACCTTTAACTTTATTTCAAACTTGATTCAGCACTGGGATTGGAGAGTAGATACATGGACCAAAACTGACACAAAAAGTGACATCCCCAAAATGAAGAGAAGAACGTGAATGACACTCATCAATCCAACCTGTGATACGAGATAGAAATCACCTGCTGAAACATTTTGAAACCACAAGAGATAAATCAGACCAATTTTCTATTTGTGTCCTGCCACTGTATCAGGGATGGAGCCAGCGCTGGTTTCATCTCCTGAGTGAAATATGTAATAACAGAGGGACTAGGGATCGTAACCTCTTCTCCTCACCCCTAAACATCAACCTGTCAGAGGATGTCCCTCAGCTACGGCCTAGCGAGTGATGGAAATCAAAAACTAAATACAATGACCACCACTATTAAATCACCTTCCTCTATCACCATACCATGAGAGTCTGGGGCCTGATGGTGAGTGAGAGGCCTGGGACTTGAGTTCTCATCTGTCCCCAGTCAGAAGAGTATTTCAGGAGCAGAGGATCAGAGAAAGGGGGGTTAGGGGGTGTGACAGTCCCATAAGAGTGATCTGCTCTGATATCAATTACCCCTTCAGTTTCAATCATCCTCTCCCTCTCTGTCCTCTTTCCCCCCCTTCCTCTTCGTGTGAGGGCCGAGGTGGCACCTAGGCCGTGAACGTGTCAACTCGCCAAGCATGACAACCTCAGATTACAGCCTATTATCCAGGTGTCACTTGACCTGTTCCTCTCCAAAGTGATTAAAGGCTTTTGAGTTTGGGAGGGTGGTGTGTGTGTGTGTGTGTGTGTGTGCATGGGTGTACAGGGTTTGGAACTCTCTATAGCCTCTACAACTTGCGGACAAGACAAGATTGTTTGACAGATTCTGAGGATTGTTATGTGATGTCAACTTTTCAATTTGACAATGAACTGGAAATTACTCCAGTTCATTTTGAGAAATACAATTTTTATATTCCTGCCTGAGGATTTCTACCAAAATAAACAACTGGGAAGTCGGAAATCTCTGACTTCTGTGCATTCAAGACAACTTGGAACAAACGCTGGCTGGGAAAAATAGTTTTGAACGGTCATCCAACTCGGAATTCCAAGTGGGAAACTCGGGCATCTTTCTAGAGCTCTGACAGACGTCATGATTTGAACACATTTTTTTCAGAGTTCCCAGTTGTCTTGAAAGCCCCATTTCTTTCAGGAGAATGTAGAGTACATTTTGACAAATGAACCCAGACTCAGCCATGTTTGACAGATTCTGAGGATTGTTATGTGATGTCAACTTTTCAATTTGACACGAACTGCAAAAATCTCTGAAGCTGGAGACACTTATCTCCCTCACCATCTTTAAGCATCAGTTGTCAGAGCAGCTTACCGATTACTGCACCTGTACACAGCCATTCTGTAATTAGCACACCCAAATACCTCATCCCCATATTGTTATTTATTTTGCTCATTTGCACCCCAGTATCTCTATTTGCACATCATCTTCTGCACATCTATCACTCCAGTGTTAATACTAAATTGTAATTATTTTGCACTATGGCCTATTTATTGCCTTACCTCCATAACTTACCACATTTGCACACACTGTATATACAGTGGGGAAAAAAAGTATTTAGTCAGCCACCAATTGTGCAAGTTCTCCCACTTAAAAAGATGAGAGAGGCCTGTAATTTTCATCATAGGTACACGTCAACTATGACAGACAAAATGAGAAAAAAATTTCCAGAAAATCACATTGTAGGAGTTTTAATGAATTTATTTGCAAATTATGGTGGAAAATAAGTATTTGGTCACCTACAAACAAGCAAGATTTCTGGCTCTCACAGACCTGTAACTTCTTCTTTAAGAGGCTCCTCTGTCCTCCACTCATTACCTGTATTAATGCCACCTGTTTGAACTTGTTATCAGTATAAAAGACACCTGTCCACAACCTCAAACAGTCACACTCCAAACTCCACTATGGCCAAGACCAAAGAGCTGTCAAAGGACACCAGAAACAAAATTGTAGACCTGCACCAGGCTGGGAAGACTGAATCTGCAATAGGTAAGCAGCTTGGTTTGAAGAAATCAACTGTGGGAGCAATTATTAGGAAATGGAAGACATACAAGACCACTGATAATCTCCCTCGATCTGGGGCTCCACACAAGATCTCACCCCGTGGGGTCAAAATGATCACAAGAACGGTGAGCAAAAATCCCAGAACCACACGGGGGGACCTAGTGAATGACCTGCAGAGAGCTGGGACCAAAGTAACAAAGCCTACCATCAGTAACACACTACGCCGCCAGGGACTCAAATCCTGCAGTGCCAGACGTGTCCCCCTGCTTAAACCAGTACATGTCCAGGCCTGTCTGAAGTTTGCTAGAGTGCATTTGGATGATCCAGAAGAGGATTGGGAGAATGTCATATGGTCAGATGAAACCAAAATAGAACTTTTTGGTAAAAACTCAACTCGTCGTGTTTGGAGGACAAAGAATGCTGAGTTGCATCCAAAAGAACACCATACCTACTGTGAAGCATGGGGGTGGAAACATCATGCTTTGGGGCTGTTTTTCTGCAAAGGGACCAGGACGACTGATCTGTGTAAAGGAAAGAATGAATGGGGCCATGTATCGTGAGATTTTGAGTGAAAACCTCCTTCCATCAGCAAGGGCATTGAAGATGAAACGTGGCTGGGTCTTTCAGCATGACAATGATCCCAAACACACCGCCCGGGCAACGAAGGAGTGGCTTCGTAAGAAGCATTTCAAGGTCCTGGAGTGGCCTAGCCAGTCTCCAGATCTCAACACCATAGAAAATCTTTGGAGGGAGTTGAAAGTCCGTGTTGCCCAGCGACAGCCCCAAAACATCACTGCTCTAGAGGAGATCTGCATGGAGGAATGGGCCAAAATACCAGCAACAATGTGTGAAAACCTTGTGAAGACTTACAGAAAACGTTTGACCTGTGTCATTGCCAACAAAGGGTATATAACAAAGTATTGAGAAACTTTTGTTATTGACCAAATACTTATTTTCCACCATAATTTGCAAATTAATTAATTAAAAATCCTACAATGTGATTTTCTGGATTTTTTTTTCTCATTTTGTCTGTCATAGTTGACGTGTACCTATGATGAAAATTACAGGCCTCTCTCATCTTTTTAAGTGGGAGAACATGCACAATTGGTGGCTGACTAAATACTTTTTTTCCCCACTGTAGATTATCTATTGTGTTTTTGACTGTACGTTTTGTTTATTTCATTTGTTTATTTCACAACTCTGTGTTGTTGTTGTTTTTATCGCACTGCTTTGCTTTAACTTGGCCAGGTCGCAGTTGTAAATGAGAACTTGTTCTCAACTGGCTTACCTGGTTAAATAAAGGTGAAATAAATAAAATAAATAAATGTCTGAATGAGCTTTTACCTGCATTGCGTACTTAGCATCAATGACTGTGACAATACCTGTAAACAAACAAAAGCAGAAAAGACAATAAGAGGGCTTGTGTATTCAATTAACTCTGACCCTGCAGCCTTTTGGTGTTTGGTCCAGCTTGTGTGTTCAAGTCACTTTCTATGTCCACTTGTGGTCTTTCCAAGCATTCTCTGTCATAACAGAAGAAACAGCTGAGTATTCCTCCTGGGAAGTGGACATGCTATACATTTTGTCCTTTCTACAACTGGAGGCTCCTAACCCCCCCCCCCCCATGAACACCACATGGAATACACACCTATTGCTCCTAAACACACCAACTGGAACACACGTTTAGCACAAAATGTTTTTTTTTACCGTCTAGATAGATGTCACTCCCTAGTTCTGCATCAACCCAGAACATGGAGGCCACAGCACCTGAGAGGGTGAATTAGAGAGATATTTAGATAGCATACCGCAACATTAAAGAAGTATTAAGAACATTAAAGAAGTAAAACACAACATTATCAGGAGACATTTCCTAACCATTACAGTTTGCCTCTGCCCCAAGCACAGCCACATTTAACATCCTAGAACTCAGTGGACCAGTTAAAAATAATTTGAGCAGCTTTCAATTGTTTTTCTCCCCGTAGGTACATTTAGATTGCTTCCAGGCATTTCCATTTCTCCGTGGGGGAAGTTATTCCAGTGCCATGTCACCGCAACAGGCCTAGCTTGTTCACATAATGCACTTTTGTCAAACCGTCAGGCGAGAATAAGAAAGCATGGTAAATATTTGATAGGAGAGTAATGAAAACACTGTTTGTGAGTGGCATCCCACGCACCACCCGTCCAGCCTCTTCCTCAATGGGAGGTGCCAGCCCCCTGGGACCTCTCTGATTGACAGGCCTGTCTGGGCCAATGACAGCCCTGTCTCAATCAATAACCAGCCTGTCTCAGCCAATGACACAGTGGAGGGGTGAGGAGAGTCCCGGTCTGAGCGTGCTCTGTCAGGCCTGTGTGTGGACCAGTGGTATGTAGCTGGCTGCGTCTCTGGACCACTGACACCTGTCACTTACTGACACACTCCAGTCGTCACAGGGCTCGCCCCGTAATGGCCTCCTATTGATTTCCTTTCCCCCCTGGCTAAACGTTTACGGCCTGATGGCTTCCCTGTCCTGATGGAAATAGGTTGTTCAGATATCACCCCCCGCCCCACCCCAATAACCCTGGCACTGTCCCAGAGCACAGTGTTATTGGTCTTAAGTAAGAAGAAGCTCAACTAGCTGGGCTTGTCTAGAAGTGTCCGTCTGGAGTCAAACTAAGGCCAACAATGCAAAGCTTTGGTTGAGCATGCTGGAACTGAATAGTATTGAGAATGTCACCTAAACATTGCAGTGAATTCAATCTAGCCTAAATGTATGGAAACAACATGCTATTCAACTAAGTTTCAACGAAAAGTGTCCCACTAGTCACTACAGCAGCAAATGCCATCCTATTACAATAGTTTCTTGACTGTCGACACAAACATGAAATACGAGGGCATCTATTTGCATAGCAGACGGCATAGCACTCAGGCTTCAAATATCATCCTGATGAAGTGAAATTCTATTTAAATACATTACACTTGCTGTTGAAACATGCCAGTGTATACTTTGTGAACTTGTTGTTGCTATAACGTCCAGCTATATTCTAACCAAACATAAGAGAGTAAACAGATTGAAGTTGACAGAGTGAAGCGTTCCTCTAGAACAGCGATTGTAAAACTGTGGTTTGCGAGTCGCAGGAGGTTTCGAATGGGTCGCAGGTGTCTTTATTTTAGTTTAACTTGTTTTGAGGGGATGAAAAATACTCCAGTCTGAACCTAAACTACTAAAGCCAGGTAGAAAGTGTGTAGAAATGACGATGAACCTATATTTTTTATAATTTAACCTCTGAACAATTTTTCTTCAATCACAGTATCTTCAATATAGAGTTATTAGCAGCGCTATTTAGCGGATTTGGTTGATTTTGTGGTCTCAAACCAGTGAGCTTAACATTCTTCATCAAGAATATGGACAAAATGGATTATTGACAATGGAAAAGGTGGGTATGTTGTTCACTTGTCATATAAATTGCTAAATTTACTATCAATATAGCATTAAAAATAGCTTTCCAGGTGGCATTTTGACGATTTTTTTTTCACAATGCCAATATTGGGTCGCGTGTGGATAGTCTAAGCTAACCAAGCATCTCCACGTGTAAGGTACTGCATTGTAATGTGAACCACAAACAGTAGCTATTCAAAGTTGACTTTAATTCAACTGTGAGGGTTTGTGATGTTATTTAACTTACCTGGATCTGCAAGTCCTGTCGTTTCTAGAAGAATATAGTCAAACTTTCCTTTCTTCTGCATGAGGTTTTCTATGGCTTTCAGGCCATTGTCTCTAGAGGACGGAATGATTGTTGAGATTAGGAATGGTAGGTATTGTCAATTGAAAATTCTACATGTCAACTTAATGCTCAGCAGGGTATGATGTCCATACAGATTTTAAACCTAATGCAATGAAAGGGGATGTATTATCTAAGACTAAGTGGCAATGTTTCAACCAGTTGAATGAAAGGGCAGATTTTAGATGTCCGCTTAAATAGACATACCCAAACTTAATTATTTTCATGAGAATACTCCAGTCTGAACCTACACTACTAAAGCCAGGTAGAAAGTGTGTAGAAATGACGATGAACCTATATTTTTTTATAATTTAACCTCTGAACTATTTTTCTTCAATCACAGTATCTTCAATATCGAGCTATTAGCAGCGCTATTTAGCGGATTTGGTTGATTTTGTGGTCTCAAACCAGTGAGCTTAACATTCTTCATCAAGAATATGGGCAAAATGGATTATTGACAATGGAAAAGGTGGGTGTTGTTCACTTGTCATATAAATTGCTAAATTTACTATCAATATAGCATTAAAAATAGCTTTCCAGGTGGCATTTTGGCCAAAAGGCTTCTCAACAGCTTCTACCCCCAAGCCATAAGACTCCTGAACAGCTAATCATGGCTACCCAGACTATTTGCACTGCCCCCCCAACCCCACCCCATCTTTTTACGCTGCTGCTACTCTGTTAATTATTTATGCATAGTCACTTTAACTCTACCCACATGTACATATTACCTCAACTAGCCGGTGCCCCCGCACATTGACTCTGCACCGGTACCCCCCTGTATATAGCCTCCCTACTGTAATTTTATTTTACTTCTGCTCTTTTTTTCTCAACACTTTTTTGTTGTTGTTGTTGTTTTATTTTACTTTTTTATAAAAAATTAAATGCATTGTTGGTTAAGGGCTGTAAGTAAGCATTTCACGGTAATATACTGTTGTATTCGGCGCATGTGGCAAATAAAATTTGATTTGAGATGGCTTGAACAATAACTGGTAATGTTGCATAGTTTTAGAAAGGTCACCTTTCTGACAAAAAATACTTATAAATTGCTGAGGTGTACTCACTTTTGAGAACACAAGCTCAAGTACATAGTACAAATATTATGAGAATACATGTATGAAAAATCATATGATTTTTTTTCCTATTCAACAAAAGTGGGGTAATAGGGCTTGAAATGACTGAAATGCTTTCTAAATATAGTAACAATCAAATTATAAATGACATACTATAAGATTTCACATTTCTTAACTATAAAATAAATATGTTCATTCTTAGTGACAGTACAATATTGGCAAAAATAAAATCTGGATAGGCCAGAAAATGTGACACGTCACTCCCTATGCAAATGTGGGGTCTGAAACCTGACACTTCAAGTCAGCTCTGCTGAGAGAGTGGAAACAGAGAGCAGACATCTTTTTGGCATTATAAAGCATGGGACCCTACTGTGTTCACAGAGCACTTTGTACACCAAAATGTCAGTCGGAACCGGTCAAGAACCGCTCAAAGTCCCCCATATGGGGGACTTAACATTGAAGTTAAACATACATACTTCACGGAGCAGCAGAGGCAGCCGTTCCTGAGCTCCAGCCATTCCTCATACAGCTCTCCTGCCTGGCTCACAGCTAGAGACTTCTCCAGAGCACTACCTACAGGACAGATGAGGGACACCAATCATTATCAGAGCAGTAAACATCTGGGTGTTCTGCTGACTGGACTCTCTCAAATGTTGTGCACAAATTTGTTAACATCCCTTTTAGTGAGCATTTCTCCTTTGCCAAGATAATCCATCCACCTGACAGGTGTGGCATATCAAGAAGCTGTTTAAACAGCATGATCATTACACAGGTGCACCGTGTACTGGGGAAAATAAAAGGCCACTCTAAAATGTGCAGGTTTGTCACACAGCACAATGCCACAGATGTCAAAATTTGAGGGAACGTGCAATTGGCATGCTGACTGCAGGAATGTCGACTAGAGTTGTTGCCAGAGAATGTAATGTTAATTTCTCTACCATAAGCCACCTCCAATATCGCTTCAGAGAATTTGGCAGTACGTCCAACCGGCCTCACAACCACAGACCACGTGTAACCACTCCAGCCCAGGACCTCCACATCCGCCTTCTTCAGCTGCGGGATCGTCTGAGACCAGCCACCCAGACAGCTGATGAAACTGCGGGTTTGCACAACTAAATAATTAATGCTCAAACTGTCAGAAACCGTCTCAGGGAAGCTCATCTGCGTGCTCGTCGTCCTCACCAGGGTCTTAACCTGACTGCAGTTCGGCGTCGGCCACTGGCACGCTGGAAAAGTGTGCTCTTCACGAATGAATCCCGGGTTCAACTGTACCGGGCAGATGGCGTCTTGTGGGCGAGTGGTTTGCTAATGTCAACCTTGTGAACTGAGTGCCCCATTGTGTAGGTGGGGTTATGGTACGGGCAGGCATAAGCTACGGACAACAAACACAATTGCATTTATTTGATGGCAATTTGAATGAACAGCGATACTGTGACGAGATCCTGAGGCCCATTGTCGTGCCATTCATCCGCCACCATCACCTCATGTTTCAGCATGATAATGCAAGGCCCCATGTCGCAAGGATCTGGACACAATTCCTTGAAGCTGAAAATGTCCCAGTTCTTCCATGGCCTGCATACTCACCAGACATGTCACCCATTGAGCATGTTTGGGATGCTCTGGATCGACATGTACGACAGCGTGTTCCAGTTCCTGCCAATATACAGCAACTTCACACAGCCATTGAAGACGAGTGGGACAACATTCCACAGGCCACAATCAACAGCCTGATCAACTCTATACGAAGGAGATGTGTCGCGCTGCATGAGGCAAAAGGTGGTCACACCAGATACTGACTGGTTTTCTGATCCACGCCTCTACCTTTTTTTTAAGGCATCTGTGACCAACAGATGCATATCTGTATTCCCAGTCATGTGAAATCCATAGATTAGGGCCTAATGAATTGTAACTCAGTAAAACCTTTGAAATTGTTGCATGTTGTGTTTATATTTTTGTTCAGTGTAGCATTCACAACACAGATCTATTGTAGGCCTATTTCATGGTTAAGATAATTGACTTTAGCCAGACTAAACACTGTTTCTCATGTCAGGCTATAAAGGACCCTGCAGCATCTCAAGGGATTCATATAGGTTTGAACAGAGCTCTTTGCTGCTCCCTAGCGCACTTTAAATAAAGATTCACCCATTTTGAATGTTATATTGTTTTTGAGCATCTCTGCGTGATGTGCTATCGATTCCCTGGGTCATTTCATGTTTCGAACTGTATCTGATCTATTGCAGTTCAAACAGGCAGAAATTGGGCCTGTATGACGGAGCATTGTGATAAAACCGCTCTCACTACACTGGAAGTTAATTGGAATACGACTTTTAGATCGCGAAAACGTCTATCATACATGTCAAATGTCAATACTAGCCGATGTCATAACGTGGGAGGTTGTCTTCTCTCGAATGAGCCATTGATAATATTTTTGCGATATTCTTACCTGGAGAAATGTTTTATTTAACAGAGCGTCTAACACATTTCTCCTATTTGTCTGCCTCTTCAGTAAAAGGTGCATTGCATGGTGCTGTTGTGAATGTCAGACTCCACTCTGTGAGGCACATCGATCTGCAGGTTGAACATGGTGAGATTGTAGACTCCTAAATTGATAGTGCAGTTTGTTTAGGCGATTTTACAGCTAACTAGCTACTTCACATGCTGTTATTGACTTTGGTATCATTGTGTGTAGCTACGTTTGCTAGCTAGCAACCTAGCTAACTAGCTAGCCAGCCAGCCCATAGACAGCATTGCAATGTGGGTTTTGTAGTCGACTTGAGCTGCAACAATTTCCACAACAATTTTCACATTGCTACCAACCTTATTATAACAACAAAATGAAACATTTGTTCACCAAAAATTTTTCTCACATATTAGTGTAATGTAACACTGTAAATTATAGGATTTTTGGGGTGCATTTTACCTTTAACCATATGATACAACCAACAAGAAAACATTCACACCATCGAATACAATGTCATTGCAAAACAGCTGTAATGAAGCAACAAGTAATTTTGTACCTTTATGAAAAAATAAAGACAGTGCAACCTATATAGACCATAAAAATGGACATACCTTCTCCAAATTCATTGAGTATGACAGCGATTCTCTTATTGTGTTGCTCAGTTAAAATGTAGTTCAACAGTGTCGTCTTCCCAGCACCTATATGGGTTATAAATGAACTGTTATAGTCTGCAGAAGAGGTATGATTTATATGAATAGCACACTGTAATTACTATAGATTTCTATCCCAGTGGTCAGTCACTAACCCTGACCATGGGGAGCTACTGGGTGGGCAGACTTTTGTTCCAGCCCCACAATAACACATATGATTCAACTAGGGCCTAAACAAAGTATTTGTGAACTAGCCGAACCAGGTGTTTTAGTGCTAGGGTTGAACAAAACCCTGCACATCATGCATCTCTCGATGACCAAGATTGATGAGCACTACCTGTCTGACAACACAGCAGTATGCATGGGGGTGGGAACTAGACTTAACTGACAGTCATACCGAGGTAGCCTGTGATGATGGTCACAGGTATCTGCTCGCCAGGTGAGAGAGGCTTTCCTGCGATGGGGACCAACTCTGGGCAATCATCCTCCTCGTCCATTAAGACCTCATACATGGCTGTTATGTCTGCAAACAGGACAATCTGTAAATCTGTATTGATAGCGTTATAACGTTAGCTTGCCTAACATATAGCTAATATAAACGTTAACATTTCATTTAAATCACGGGTGCAGTTCTGAGTCAGCGCTAACAACCTTAGGTTGAATCTGGCATATATTGGTCAGATTGCCAGATGTTATGTGGGACCGTTTAAAACGCAGCCAGCAGTGCTTTGGTGAAGTCAGCTAGCTATTTCTAGTGCTAGGCTAGCTAGCTAACTCTGCTGCTGCCCATTCGTGCATACAGGGAAATGCTAGAACACTGCTGCGTTTAAAACTGTCCCATCAGTATGACAAGTGTCAGTGTGAAGCAAATAAAAGCGATTCATTACATTTACCTGGTTATATCTTTGATTTCATAGATAGACAATTATTTTCATGCTGATGTTTATGTCATGTGTTCCTTTCAATTTTGTTGTAGCTGTGTGCAACGATATATATAATCCGTCTGAGAAAAGGGATTACCAGTTAAACTGTTCCGCAAGACCGACCGACATCTCCGAGACGTAGGTTACGTTCAAAGAATATTGATGAAAAAATAAGTACGCCTATTGTCATTTGAAGAAAATACACACATCTAAATCAATAAGACGTATTAACTAAGCATTGTTGCACCATGAACTAGCAAGGTGCAGCTGTGCTGTCACGTCAACAAAAAGTTATTGTTTTACGGTAGAGGGTGCGCGCACCTAGCTGTTCAATCCGGGTTCATGCACTCCCTGGGCCCCCATGCTATGGGCCCCCAGGCTATAGGCCCCTGGAACGTTGGGTAATCATCTCATGGTGCCCCTGCCGCATTGACCTCATAGCATATTGTTGGTCATGATAGAAAGGCTAGAGGTTGTTTTTGGTGTATTTTAGCTAACCCTGACCTTAACCGAATGATCATATCATGCTACGTTTATTCTCCTAACCTGCTGTGTAAGTTCCCTCTAACCTAATTAAGCTAATTGGTTATTTGCTTTATATGTAAATACTGTATTATTGACATAGCTCATCCATATAACTACTGCTGTACCTTTTTCCTACTTATACAGTATATTGTCCATACTGTCTATACACATCACATATTTATATTCTGGACTCTGACATTGCTCTTTCCAATATTGCTCGTTCTGATATTTCTTCATTTCTTCTTTCTTCTTTTATTTTATTATTTGTGTGTTAGTATTGTACTGTTAGATATTTATGGCACTGCTGGAGCTAGAAACACAATAATTTCACTGCACCTGCTTTAATGTGGTCCTCTGTAGCTCAGCTGGTAGAGCACGGCGCTTGTAACGTCAAGGTAGTGGGTTCGATCCCCGGGACCACCCATACACAAAAAATTTATGCACGCATGACTGTAAGTCGCTTTGGATAAAAGCGTCTGCTAAATGGCATATTACATATTACATTACATTAACGTTTGCTAATCTGTGTATGCAACAAATAAACCTGCTAGGAAAAGTCAAATCTGACAAAAGCTGTATCCTTTCTAATAAATACCCATGTCTATTTTGTTTTGCAGTGCAGCACATTCTGTTTTGAATCAAACTACATTACTATTTTATTTTTTTGCCATATCCTCTCTGATATACTTAATCCTTTATAGGCTACTTATATATGACCCCATCAAGTGAAGATCATACTCCTGTCAAATCTAAACCACAGGAGGTTGGTGGCACCTTAATTGGGGAGGACGGGCTCCTGGTAATGGCTGGAGCAGAATCAATACAGTGGTATCAAATACATCAAACACATGGTTTGATACCATTCCATTCGCTCAGTTCCAGCCATTATTATGAACCGTCCTCCCCTCAGCAGCCTCCACTGATCTAAACCCTTGATGGTGCAGAGGGCATGTTTCTACAAATAACATTTCAAAAGCTGTTAGGATCAGAACAGATCAGAAACACATTGGTTTATGTAAATGTTAGCCGATTAAACTCAACTCCACGATTTACGACGTAACATAAAAGTACGTTTTAATAAAAAACGACCAAATTTCAGCACCCAAAGAATAGCCTGCAATTACACACGACATTGTTCTTTGTAATTGCGGGCTATTCTTAAGGTGCTGAAATCACTAGTCTCAGAACAACTCAATCGTGGAGTCGGCTATGTCATTACATTTACATTTTTTAAAAATTTTAGTCATTTAGCAGACACTCTTATCCAGAGCGACTTACAACTAGTGAGTGCATACATTATTTTTTAATAAAAAAAAATAAAAAATCATACTAGCCCCCTGTGGGAATCGAACCCACAACCCTGGCGTTGCAAACACCATGCTCTACCAACTGAGCTACATCTTTAATGTCAATGTGGGCATTCCAGCACATCAATCCAGCACCCAAAAGTGAAATAAACAATAATCACACACACACACACACACACACACACACACACACACACACACACACACACACACACACACACACACACACACACACAAGACTGCTTATTAAGTAAACCCAAGGGCGTATCTAGCAGAGAGAGAGAGAGGAGAGAGAGAGAGAGAGAGAGAGAGAGACTGAGAGTGTGTGTGTCTGATCCCCTCCCACTCCGCAGCCGGTGTCTGGCTGGCTGGGATGGGTAGGTTTCAAATGCGGAAGTTTCCACCCAGAACGCTGCCACAGCGAAGATGAGGCTTGTGATGACATTTGTGCTAGCAATGCGGTAGGAGAAGTTACCACTCCGCAGTGAAACTGTAGCTACCGCCGCAGAACTGGAGTAAACTTTTCATGTCGTCTCTGGCGAGCGCGGAGCGACGTGCGTTCGCTCTGAAGATCAACAGGTAATGTTGGTCTCTCTCACACACCTTTACAACTTTTGCATGATCAGGTTTGTGAACTCAGAGTTCTCATAGGCTACTGATTTGAGCTGTGTTGTTACGTCAGGAAAGGCGAGTGGGTTCCTATACACGCAGCTACATGTGGGCAATTCCATATAACGGAATTTCCCGGAGACCTAGATTTTTCCCCTTTAAAATGTTTACTAAACAAAAACCATTGATTTCAAAGTTTAACAAACCCTAGAACGCTATGCACAATGACTACTTTTAACAATTTCCACAGATAAAAAAACAAAAACACATTTACAGTAGGAACTGTGCAGATACAAAGTTTGGTAATAGAATAAAACGGAGGGAGATTTTGCCATAATTCTGTTACCAAACTTTACATCTGCACTGTTTTTACAGTAGGCCTAGGCTAAATGTTTTATTTATTTTTTATTTTTTATGTAAACTGTTCAAAGTTGACAGTGTGCTAGAGTTTGTTAAACTTTGAAATCAATGGTTTTTGTTTGGCATACATTTTAAATGGAAATATCGGAGACCGAGGAATTACCCATGTTGTGAATGTAGGGTACTCTATCATGGGTGGGTTGCGTTCCTTCAGTTAAATGACAATGAGGTATTTGCTTTAATGACTATCCATAATTATTCCTTATGAATAAGGATATTAAACATTGATTTATTTAATTCAATGGCCTATCATACATTCAGTTCTAACATCTTTAAAGCAGTAGCCTAATATTCATAAAACAAATCCTATTCTATCTATAGTAGAGCCTACCTATATTTCCCCCCCAAAAGACCAATGAACAAGAACAAATATTTTCAGTCTACCGGTAGGCCTACTTACTTCACAATGAGCTCATTGAGCTGATGCAAACATACTTTTGAGCATATATAGTATATGTGGACACGCCTTCAAATCAGATGATTTTGTGCTTCCAACTTTGTGGCAACAGTTTGGGGAAGGCCCTTTCCTGTTTCAGCATAACAATGCCCCGGTGCACAAATCGAGGTCCATACAGAAATGTTTTGTCGAGATCGGTGTGGAAGAACTTGACTGGCCTGCACAGAGCCCTGACCTCAACCCCATCGAACACCTTTGGGATGAATTGGAGCGCCGACTGGGAGCCAGGCCTAATCGCTCAACATCAGTGTCCGACCTCACTAATGCTCTTGTGGCTGAATGGAAGCGAGTCCCCGTGGCAATGTTCCAACATCTAGCAGAAAGCCTTCCCAGAAGAGTGGAGGCTGATATAGCAGCAAAGGGGGCCCATCATTTTAGAATGAGATGTTCGACAAGCAGGTGTCCACATACTTTTGGTCATGTAGTGTATTTTTGTTGGCTTAATTTTCTAATCATTGGGTTGCCTAAACATCAGACTGTTACTCCATGGATATCAGTCTGAAAAGAAGTCACTGTAAAAAATACTAAATAGTCTCTACAAGGCAGAATGCTGAATAAAATGATATTTACACTTTACCGGTTGTACATGCTGTTGGTCCTTTTGGCAGTAGGAGGTGGAGATAGGGTATCCGCAGGAAAGTGTTGTTTACCTGACTTTTTGTGGTGCCTGTAGTTTCTATTGCTTGTATTTGAAGTCTGTTGACGCATTGCATGTGATACAAAACATGTAAACAATAGCCAAATATAACCGAATGTAGTCGTCCGAAGCACATTTCCTCCGCAATCAGCTGGAAGTGTTTGCCGTCCGGTTAGGCTCAGCCATATTGTGCAAGTGTTTGTCACGTGTTAATAGCATCAGTTTTGAAAATAAATAAAAACCGGAAATACAAACAATATACAGACCAGCGTACTGAAGGTCGGGTTGAAAACTCTGTGGATATTTTGTCTCACATTCCTACCTGAAAAAGGACCAACCAGCATTCTGGCTTATAGAGGTTGTGAGAGGAAACTTTCCTGA
Organism: Coregonus clupeaformis; assembly: GCF_020615455.1. Taxonomy (NCBI): domain Eukaryota; kingdom Metazoa; phylum Chordata; class Actinopteri; order Salmoniformes; family Salmonidae; genus Coregonus; species Coregonus clupeaformis. The sequence continues at coordinate 31,587,362 of NC_059209.1, read as the reverse complement.
TCCAAACGCTAATTTCTGCCCGGTATGTTTCTATATCTGTCAGGGCTCTACAGTGCGACCATTTTACTCGCTTATATACGCACAAATATTTTTTGTTGTGCTCCAAAATGTCTTTGTGTGCGCCTACATCTTTCAACTTAGGCACACATGTGCTCCTTGTAAAACAAAAAGGTCAGCGTAGAGCCCTGTGTGGTGTGCTGTTTTTTAAAATAATTTTCCCTCTGCATGGTGTGTACATTGCCTTCAGAAAGTATTCACACCCCTTGACTTTTTCCACATTTTGTGGTCACTGGCCTAAACACAATAACCCATAATGTCAAAGTGGAATTATGTTTTTCGAAATGTGTAAAAATTTATAGAAAATGAAATGTCTTGAGTCAATAAGTATTCAACCCCTTTGTTATGGAAAGCCTAAATAAGTTCAGGAGTAACATTTTTATGTAAAATTAGTAAGGTCCCTCAGTCAAGCAGTGAATTTCAAATACAGATTCAACCACAAAGACCAGGGAGGTTTTCCAATGCCTCGCAAAGAAGGGCACCTATTAGTAGATGGGTAAAAAAATAAAAAAGCAGACATTGAATATCCCTTTGAGCATAGTGAAATTATTAATTACACTTTGGATGGTGTATCAATACACCCAGTCATTACAAAGATACAGGCGTCCTTCTTAACAGTTGCTGGAGAGGAAGGAAACTGCTCAGGGATTTCACCGTGAGGCCACTGGTGACTTTAAAACAGTTAGAATTCAATGGCTGTGACAGGACAAAAACCAGAGGATGGATCAACAACATTGTAGTTACTCCACAATACTAACCTAGTTGACAGAGTGAAAAGAAGGAAGCCTGAACAGAATAAAAAATATTCCAAAACATGCATCCTGTTTGCAACAAGGCACTAAAGTAATACTGCAAAACATTTGTCAAAGCAATTCACTTTTTGTCCTGAATACGAAGTGTTATGTTTGGGGCAAATACAACACATTACTGAGTATCACTCTCCATATTTTCAAGCATAGTGCTGGCTGCATCATGGTATGGATATGCTTGTTATCGTTAAGAACTGGGGAGTTTTTCAGGATAAAAAATGTAATGGAATGGAGCTAAGCACAGGCAAAATCGTAGAGGAAAACCTGGTTCAGTCTCCTTTCCACCAGACACTGGGAGATGAATTTAAAACACAAGGCCAAATCTATACTGGAGTTGCTTACCAAGAAGACAGTGAATGTTCCTGAGTGGCCTGGTTACAGTTCTGACTTAAATCTGCTTGAAAATCCATGGCAAGACCTGAAAATGGTTGTCTAGCAATGATTAACAAACAATTTGACAGAGCTTGAAGAATTTTGAAAATAATAATGGGCAAATGTTGCACAATCCAGGTGTGGAAAGCTCTTAGAGACTTACCCAGAAAGACTCAGCTGTAATCGCTGCCAAAGGTGATTCTAACATGTATTGACTCAGGGGGTTGAATACTTAACTAGTCAAGATATATTAGTGTTTTATTTTTCATAATTTTGTTACAAATGCTAACATTTTTCTTCAACTTTGACATTATGAAGTATTTTGTGTAGATCTTTGACAATTAAATCCATTTTAATCCCACTTGGTAACACAATATAATTTGGAAAAAGTCAAGGGGTGTGAATACTTTCTGAAGGCACTATATATGAAACACATCTAGCAGCCCAGTCGGAGATGTTATAAATGAGAGGGATGTAGTCATTGTTCTTCCTCTTACACACTGACCAGGTGGAGAGGAAGTAGTCTACATGAGACCATTGTGTGTCATGCCTTTAGTCCACTGATACAACAAATACATCTCTCTCATGGCCTTATAGACTTCTTTAGCTTTACACTATAGACATGAGTTGTAACTTTTGAGCTGTTACAATGGTTATGAAAGCCCTTGTATTGAGTGACTTCCACCTTGTTCTTGCCCTTTCGGAACACTTTGTGGCATTCTAAAATCTATACTATCCAAATCAGCAACACTTTGTGGCATTCTAAAATCCATGGTATCCAAATCAGCAACACTTTGTGGTGTTCTAAAATCTATGGTATCCAAATCAGCAACACTTTGTGGCATTCTAAAATCTATAGTATCCAAATCAGCAACACTTTGTGGCATTCTAAAATCCATGGTATCCAAATCAGCAACACTTTGTGGCATTCTAAAATCTATAGTATCCAAATCAGCAACACTTTGTGGCATTCTAAAATCCATGGTATCCAAATCAGCAACACTTTGTGGTGTTCTAAAATCCATGGTATCCAAATCAGCAACACTTTGTGGCGTTCTAAAATGTATAGTATCCAAATCAGCAACCTAGCCCCAGCTATAAGTTACATTACACATTTATTAATGTGTTTCCTGTTTATGTTAGGTCAGTCACACCCTACCTGTAGTTTATTGACGAGACAGGCCATATAGTTGACAGTTTGATGTAAGTGGAGAAGATGGGGCAGAGTCTCCTGTGTAATAGGGCCGGGACTATACCAGTGTCGCGATACTCATTAGTATCGTGGCAAGGAAACAAAACACCAAGCAGATTTAACTTCTTTTAGAAAACAGCCCAAATGTTGGAAACAAACATCATTATGTTGTCACCCAGAGTCACATTTATTTATTTTCCAAGCTATAGCACACAATATTTAACATACAGCAGGTTTTTAAAGGACCAAAGACTTTGGTTTGCTTTGTGTTTTCATTTTTGCAATGGATAAAATATTGCGATACTGGTATCGTCACAGCCCTGCTGTGTAACAGGGCTGAGGTCAGTTGCTGAAAGGGACAGCATCTTCAGTTGCTGCTTGAATCAACTGCTGAGCCAGCTAATGAGCTCGGTCTCTACAGCGTATACTGTCCACATGGGTTTTTGTTGCTGACCGTAGGTCGGGCTGGTCACCAACCTGTGAAAGGTCAGGATCGTGTGTGTGTGTGTGTGTGTGCACGTACATGCTCATGGTTCACTTCCAACAACAGTGATTACTCACTGAATTTTACACATTTCTGTAGTTGTGGTGATGAAAAGCTATTGTTTACATTCTTGACTGACGATTTATCAGCCATTTGTATTCTTCAAAATGTAAACAAACAGGTCTCAATTTCAGTAAGCTTGAATTAAGTAGGCAAGCAGTTTGGAAATGTATAACAAATCCAGTCAACCCCTTTGGCTCTTCACTGTTTCTCGCACGTAAGCAGTTCTACACATGCACAGATCAGTACATTCCTCATTCCCTATCAAGATGAAGTGAGAAAGAAGGAAATTGAACTATTTGACACAGACAGCATTTGGTTCACTTCTCTTTTCATTTCATGACAGTTTTAAAACAGGAAATACTTGTTTCTTACCCAAGATAAAGGAGGAGGAATTTATTGAGATAGTTTCTCTCTAGAAAAAATTTCCTGAATGTAAATGTTATGTCCTCTACTGAGGCTGATTTTATTAATCAATTAAAATATCAATGTCACATATAAACAGTGTTCTTAGTTCTACACGAGATGTTGTCAGTTAAACTGGGCATTTCCACGATAAAGGAGGAATTACGCTTTGATTTTTCACTTTAAAATGTATGCCAAACAAAAAACACTGATTTCAAAGTTTAACAAACCATACAACTCTATGCACAAGGACTACTTTGAACAATTGACACACAAACACATTTACTGGAAGAACTGTGCAGATGCAAAGTTTGATAACAGAAGTAGGGTCAAATCTTCCTTCGTTTTTTATGTGACCACATTTTCCCAAAACTCTGCTCCGAGTTAAGATTCAAAGATGTCTGCAGAAAGAATGGGGTGTCAGTGTCACACCCTGGCTCTGGGACTCATTATGTTGAGCCAGGGTGTGTTCATTCTATGTGTGTATTTCTATGTTGGTAATTCTGTTGTGTTGATTTCTATGTTTTGCCTGAGTGACTCCCAATCAGAGGCAACGAGTGTCAGCTGTTGGCTGGTTGTCTCTGATTGGGAGCCATATTTAAACTGTATGTTTTTCCCTTTGGGTTTGTGGGTTTTTGTTCCGTGTTCGGTCATTGATACCGTTGGACGTCACGAGTCGTTTCTTGTTTTGTTGGTTGTGTATGTTATCACTGAAGATAATAAATACCATGTTCGTTCAACACGCTGCGCATTGGTTTCTCCCTGACGATCGTGACAGAAGAACCCACCATGCAACGACCAAGCAGCGTGTCCAGGGGCAGCCCTTGGGCTGGACATGGGAGGAAGCGCCGGGAAAGGCCCTGGCGAAAGAGGAGCAGCGTGTCCAGGAGCAGGCAGCCTGGACATGGGAGGAGATATTGGACGGTAAAGGGTCCTGGACTTGGGGGGAAATCCTGGCCGGGATGGATCGCCGGCCATGGAGTGAGACAGTGGAGAGGCGACGGAGAGAGGAGCAACGGCGTGATCAGGGTCGTCGTCGGACGGTCGAGAGGCAACCCCAGAACATTTTTAGGGGGGCACACGGCATGGACGACGGGGCTGACGGAGGAAAAAAAGGGGCGGATCCAGAAGGCCACCAGGCCAGGGGGTACACCGCCCTGTACGTCCTGTGCGGATGCCTCACACAGAGTGTGTGAGGGTAGGCATTCAGCCAGGACGGGTGGTGGCCGCTCTTCACTCCAGGCCTCCTATCCGTCTCCACAGCCCGGTTCGGCCTGTCCCTGCTCCACGCACCAAGCCTACGGTGTGCGTCGCCAGCCCAGCCCGGCCTGTCCCTGCTCCACGCACCAAGCCTACGGTGTGCGTCGCCAGCCCAGTCCGGCCTGTCCCTGCTCCACGCACCAAGCCTACGGTGTGCGTCGCCAGCCCAGTCCGGCCTGTCCCTGCTCCACGCACCAAGCCTACGGTGTGGTCGCCAGCAGCCGTCCCTGCTCCACGCACCAGCCTCTGCGCCAGCCCAGCCCGACCTGTCCCTGCTCCACGCACCAAGCCTACGGTGCGCGTCGCCAGCCCGGCCCGGCCTGTTCCTGCCACTCGCACCAAGTATACGGTGCGCGTCGCCAGCCCGGCCCGGCTTGTTCCTGCCACTCGCACCAAGCCTACGGTGCGCGTCGCCAGCCCGGCCCGGCTTGTTCCTGCCACTCGCACCAAGTATACGGTGCGCGTCGCCAGCCCGGCCCGGCCTGTTCCTGCCACTCGCACCAAGTATACGGTGCGCGTCGCCAGCCCGGCCCGGCCTGTTCCTGCCACTCGCACTAAGCCAGGGGTGCGAGAAGTCAGCCTGGTAGGCCCGTTCCTCCTCCACGCACCAAGCCAGGGGTGCGAGTCGTCAGCCTGGTAAGGCCCGTCCCTCCTCCACGCACCAAGCCAGGGGGTGCGAGTCGTCAGCCTGGTAAGGCCCGTTCCTCCTCCACGCACCGAGCCAGGGGTGCGCGTCGTCAGCCTGGTAAGGCCGTTCCTCCTCCACGCACCAAGCCAGGGGGTGCGCGTCGTCAGTCCAGCACAACCCGTGCCTGGGTCACCGGTGCCTGGTAAGGTACCGGTCAACTGCTCCACTATGGAGCTGAAGCTAACCGCTCCTGCTAAGTCCAGTCCTGCTCCTGCCGGCGGGGCCAGACTGGACCAGGGGCGCTATGGGGGGTGTATCAAGGCCGGAGCCAGAACCGCCGCCGAGGAGGTATGCCCGCCCAGCCCTCCCCTGTTTTGTTTAGTTGAGGCGCGGTCGCAGTCCGCGCCTTTAGGGGGGGGTACTGTCACACCCTGGCTCTGGGACTCATTATGTTGAGCCAGGGTGTGTTCATTCTATGTGTGTATTTCTATGTTGGTAATTCTGTTGTGTTGATTTCTATGTTTTGCCTGAGTGACTCCCAATCAGAGGCAACGAGTGTCAGCTGTTGGCTGGTTGTCTCTGATTGGGAGCCATATCTAAACTGTATGTTTTTCCCTTTGGGTTTGTGGGTTTTTGTTCCGTGTTCGGTCATTGATACCGTTGGACGTCACGAGTCGTTTCTTGTTTTGTATTGAGTTTAAACTTTAACTAATTAAAGTATGTTTGTTCATCACGCTGCGCCTTGGTCTACTCCTTACCTCGATCGTGACAGTCAGCTAACATGACACCTTGAGTTTCAAAAATATTTAGGTTATTAGACTACAGCAGGTGATGTGGATTTACGTCCAGTAACGGAATTTTACATTTTAGTCATTTAGATGACGCTCTTATCCAGAATGACTTACAGGAGCAATTAGGGTTAAGTGCCTTGCTCAAGGGCACATCGACAGATTTTTCACCTAGTCGGCTCAGGGATTAGTACCAGCAACCTTTTGGTTACTGGCACAACGCTCTTAACCACTAAGCTACCTGCCGCCCCAATTACATCAAGAGTCCCTGATCTGTACTATACAGAAATGCATAATTATGGATATGAATATCATTCTCTTCATGGTGATGTATCCTGAATGGGTACACAAAGGTAGAAATATGCAAGATCCTTATTTTGCATATTTGGGGATTATTCTACACACTGGCTATTATTGTAATGAGCTCCGCCCCCAAACAGGACCGCATTTGGTTGGTCCGGACCAGACCAAATCTGAACCAATCATAGACAACTATGTTTCACAAGTTTGAACAGCACAGTACAGGACATTAAAGCACAGTACAGCAGAGTAAATTAGAGTTCAGTACAGCAGAGTAAAGTAGAGTTCAGTACAGCAGAATACAGTACATTATACTGTACTCTACTGTGCTCTACTGACTGACCAAATTTCAACTACTTTTCAACGTCCATGGACGTCCGGTGTCGGTCGGTGCTCAGTGGGTGAGGATGCTTGTTACATTAAATGGAAAGATGGTAGGTATCAGTAAGAGCCGGTAGAGGTGATATTAACTGGAGACAGAGAAGAGGGAGAGGGCAGCAGAAGAGGGTGGCAGAAGCGTGAGGCAGAGAGGGCGGCAGAAGAGGGCGGCAGAAGAGGGCGGCAGAAAAGGGAGGCAGAGAGGGCGAGGGGTTGTCCAGACTGTTTTCACATTGCTTTGAACACCAGACGACAGAAAGAGAAAGTAAACGGTTATCAGCTGAACCAAACAGTATGCCAGTGGAAGGGAGGACAGTAGCAGGTGACCCAACTGTTTGTGACTACTATGATTTCCCATTGTAGCCAATTAAATTCCAGTAATTCATTACAGATCTTTTTTGGTAATTCCGTTACCGATTTGGTAACAGAATTACGAGTTTTAATCACTTTAATTCATAAACAAACTTGATATCAGTAAAAATACTAACTAATTGGTAGGTCTACCTTTTACTTGATACTTCTGTGAAGTTTCATTACCTCCCTCCTCATGAAGGAGAGAAATCAGAAAATATCTTAAAGATCTGTGGGTTTTTGGTAACGGAATTCCAAGGCAATGTTTCTTAAGCTTACAGAAGGCAAATAATTTTTACAAAACTAAATATAAGTCTTGAAATTATTTGTCAGGGGTCTTTACTTCAACGTTATTGTGTTTTGATGTATTTCTAATACCTTTTAAAGATTTTTCTGGTAGATGTTGTCTAAGACCACTTTTACATCTGTTTGACCAGAAATCAAAGCCTGCTTATTGTAAACTTTTAGGATGGAAAATGGTTGAAAAATGTATATGTAGGCCTAATTTTTCTAAGATGGACTCTTAGCTTTCATTTGACACCCAATTTGACATGGTCCTATGAACTTCACATGTTGGTGCTCATGGGTCCTTTTAGATGGAAATGGTCCTATGCAAATGACCATTTATACTTTAAGTACACTAGTGGCAGGTGGTAGGACAGCAAACCCGTATTGATTTGGGGCCTTCCTAAAATGCTTGGTCGGGAGGGACCCCCTACACACTCTCACTCCTTAAGGCATCATGGGAAAATAATTGTGCCAGATCTCTGATGTTTTTGTGTCCGAGGAATGTTAGAGATCTAGAAATTATCTAATGCACATTATAAACTGGGTGTTTCGAGCCCTGAATGCTGATTGGCTGACAGCCGTGGTATATCAGACCGTATACCACGGGTATGACAAAACATTAATTTTTACTGCTCTAATTACGTTGGTAACCAGTTTATAATAGCAATATGGCACCTCGGGGGTTTGTGGTATATGGCCAATATACCACACAATTTCGGGCCTTATTGCTTAACTACACCACTACACACAAGTGCTGGCCTGCCACATTGCATGCAGCCTAGCATGGCAAAAAGACAGCTTTTTCCTGTCAGCACAGCTTACCCTAAGCAAATGACCTCACGCTGTCACAGTATATATTAGATACTGTATCAAAATATGATTTGGCATGGGAGTTCACTGTGGTTACATTATCTAATGCCGGATGACATGAAAAACTTAGAGGGGCGATGCCCTGGCCTGCCCACCTGAATTTACACACACACACACACAGAGAGAGACCTACCTACCTACCTCTAGGATTCAGCAGAATTGTTGCCATGACATTTCTGCTGTGACTCCCCAAAGACAAATATAACTCGGCACAATAATTTCTCTGAGTAAATCTGTTATTCTCTGGCAGACTTAGTTGAAATCACAACAGCATGATATCAGCCCAGTCCTGTGCACTGGGGAGCTATGGAGTTCACAGGGTAAATACAAATTCACTGTACATGTGATTTGGGTTCTGTCAAGCAAGGCAGATGCTATATTTGACCGTTGTTGAGTTGACTATTGTAGAGTGGACATAAATCAAAAGTGGACGAGTTGGTTGCGTGGTTACAAAGATGTTGCCAACGTCAACTCCACTTCCTGAAAGAGGGTGTTTCTGGGTGTCTGATCGGCAGCGTTAATAAGACGTTATGGTATAATAATGTGTTAGGCTAGCTGCCTCACCTTTAATACTGTTGTTGTTGAGTTGGGAAAAATTCCTCTTGTCAGCAGAAGAGAAGGGAAGTCCTACCATTTTGGGAGGACATCAACAGCCTACCACACAGTCTCCTAATGAGAGGGAATTAAACCATGCTGGATGCTGAGCTGGCTGTCATGGCCTGACTGACTTTGACCTTTCACCTAAATTGTTACTTCAGGAAGTTTGGGGCCCCTCTATTTCTCAATAGAGTTGTGCTGATGCTGGCTTGTCTCACATCATCATGCCATAGTGTGTGTGTGTGTGTGTGTGTTAAGAGTTGGTTATGGAGTTAGTGAGTGGGTGTGTGTGTGTGTCTGGCAGGAGTTGGTTATGGAGTTAGTGAGTGGGTGTGTGTGTGTGTCTGGCAGGAGTTGGTTATGGAGTTAGTGAGTGGGTGTGCCTGATAAGAGTTGTATGCCTGCTGTCTTTATAATCATGTCAGTGTAGTAATGAGAGACATGGAGATGGAGGCCATGTGTTGACAGAATGTGGCAGAGTGGTTATGGGTAGCCTACTACTGTATAAAGGCAGGGGATGTGTCTTAGAAGTCTGTCTCAGGCTGTTGAATTATGATATTGTTTTATTGACAACTGACTTAATGCCCTTGAGTAAAGCTCAATACATCAACTACACCACAGCACACCAACTACAGCACACAACGGCACACCACAGCACACCTACCAACCACAGCACACCCACCACATCACACCTACCAACCACAGCACACCCACCACATCACACCTACCAACCACAGCACACCCACCACATCACACCTACCAACCACAGCACACCCACCACATCACACCTACCAACCACAGCACACAACGGCACACCACAGCACACCACAGCACACCTACCAACCACAGCACACCCACCACATCACACCTACCAACCACAGCACACCCACCACACCACAGCACAGCACACCCACCACAGCACACCTACCAACCACAGCACACCACAGCACACCTACCAACCACAGCACACCCACCACATCACACCTACCAACCACAGCACACCCACCACATCACACCTACCAACCACAGCACACCCACCACAGCACAGCACACCCACCACACCACACCACAGCACACTCAGCACACCTACCAACCACACCACACCACACCACACCACACCCACCACACATTTTACATTTTAGACATTTAGCAGATGCTGTTATCCAGAACGACTTACAGTTAGTGAGTGCATACATTTTCAAACTGGCCCCCCGTGGGAAACGAACCCACAACCCTGGCGTTGCAAGCGCCATGCTCTACAGCACACCCACCCAACACAGCACACCCACCACACCACACCAAACTCAGCACACCTACCAACCACAGCACACCCACCACACCACACCACACTCAGCACACCAACCAACCACAACACACCACTCCACATCACACTACATAGTCTGTCCTTGAGTTGAGTCAGAAGACTCATGCATGTGTTTTTGTTTTCCACCCCAACTACTAAATGTTAGGTTTTAATCTCAGCAGCAATTGTTCAAAACTACAGTAGGAGATATGTACACATTATGAGTTGATTTGGATACTGTACAATAATATACTATACAAGAATACAATCATGGTGTTGTAAGGAGCTTTTTTTTATTCTAGCCCTAACATCCCAACTCAAAGTTGTATGTTTACAGTTGGTCTTTAATATTGCCAACCCATGGAACATCCAGTCTAGACTCACATTCCTTAGCCATACAGTACATAAAGGTGTGGAGCATACCAGATGTATTCTTGAGTGATGACCATTGTATTATGTAACTCTCCTGGCGAACTCTCCACTGGAGCAGTGGTGTTATCGGTGTTTTATGCCCTGCCTCCTGCGTAGTTCACCAAAATAACAGTTTAGTAATTTGGGTGAACTATCCTTTTACCAGGAGCCCACTCACACTGCCTAGTCTCATACCATGTGGTCACTGAACGTGTTAGGAGGATTTGCAGCCACATGGCTCTGAAGGTCAGGACCTGGGCGGGACGCAGGCAGGTGGGAGGAGAGCAGCATGCAAATGAACATAGAGCAAAGTCCAACCAGTTAGAGAGCCACAGCCCAGAGCCACACACGATTACACAGTGTGGTAAACACATCACATTTTATACCAAATTCACACTCCATTCACAAGAGGAAAGTTGACAAAAATGGTGTGGGTGGGAAACTATATAAACGGTGCTAGACTGAAATAAAACGACAGACTGCAGTCAGACTGGGAGTTCCTGTTGGCTAGCATCACATGGCAGTGCCCCTCAAAGACTCCCAACTCCACACAATACAGCCCTGTTGTGCCACACACACACACACCCACAAACACCCACAAACACCCACACACCCACACACACACACACACACACACACACACACACACACACACACACACACACACACTTTACACAGGCAGACTGCAGCACAGTTTTGCTACTGAGGGACATTTCATGTATTTTCTTTACAGCAGAGTAGGAGGTAGGGGACCAATGACATGGTGGATTAACGGGTCTATAACCAGAGTAGTTGAGCATCTCATAGAAAGATGGTATTGTCGTTGGTAGGGGACCAATGACATGGTGGATTAACGGGTCTATAACCAGAGTAGTTGAGCATCTCATAGAAAGATGAGATGTGAGACAAATTAGGATGCTTGCTCTATTTCTGTCTCTCTCTGTATCTCTTTCTCTCTGCCTGTCTCGTTCGGTTTGTCTCTCTGTCGGTCGGTCTCTCTGTCTCTCTCTGTCTGGTGTTTTAGTATTTTCTCAGACACCAAGAGACACACAGATACCCCCCCCCTCTCTCCTTGCACGCACACACACAAACACACACACCCCTCTCTCTTTATTCACTCCATTCTACTGTCTGTAAGATTTTCCGCTTGATCCGTTTGCATGGCTGTTGGTTTGGCAGAGTCTTTGTACAGCTCCCATACTAGTCTTTAAGGGAAAACAATGGGCTGATCTAGTAGCCAAGGAGTACCAATTGGCACATTATTACCCACAAATACAATGGTGTTATTGAAGCTGCTGTCTCTCTTTCTCTCTCTCTTCTCTCTCTCTCTCTCTCTCTCTCTCTCTCTCTCTCTCTCTCTCTCTCTCTCTCTCTCTCTCTCTCTCTCTCTCTTCCTCTCTCCTTCATCCTCTCTTCCTCTTCAGTAGTGTGAATGACTCTAGAACAGGGATTATCAACTAGATTCAGGCGCAGGACGATTTATTTTCTTGAGCGGATGGTCGGGGTGCCGGAACATAATTACAAATAATTTGTAGACTGCAAAGTGACCACAAGAAGCCCAAACAGATATAATGTTTCACTAAAAATGAATTATTTCAAACCTTGCTTACATTTGTTTATGATCACGTCTCTCTCTATTATGCATTGAAATACATGGGAACAGTTTTCCCAAGTTAATATCACTTGGAGCTGATTTACTGGTGTTTTTTTTATTTTTATGTCCAACAATGAAAATAATAATACCAAAAGAACAATACAAAAAAACAAACACGAAGGCCAAATTCGGCCCCAGCGGGTCGCCAGTTGGGGAACACCACTCTAGAACCTCTCTCTCCCCTCCTTCTTCCACACACATTCCTCAGTAGTGTGAATGACTCTGATACCCATTGAGGACTTTGATAGATGTTTTTACTCAATCAGTGACCAACACCATAATGACTGGGTCATTCTGCCCCTCCAAAAGCTCATGAGATCAACGTTTGTGTGGGTGTGTGTGTGTGTGTTTGTGTCACACTCACCTGAAATGTCTCTGCCTGCTCTCCTCTGTTCTTATACCTCTCAATATGTCCACTCTTTCTCTCAGCTACCTTTTGATAATATCTGTTTTGTCGTACACCTCGAAGAGTTTCTCCTCTCCTCTGTTTCAGACACTCGTCTGCTGAGATCAGGAGACACTTTGGTGGGAACTATGGCTCTCCTCAGGTCTCCAAGCAACACAGTCGTCATGGCTCCAACGCATCAGTCTCCACGTGCTCCACCGTGGTGAGTTACAGAACTACTACTACTGTACAACTAACTATACCCTTTCATGGATAGCAGCAAATAGCACTATGGTGTACTATTTAGCTCCACTTAGGAGAAAGATTCTGACTGAGACTCTCTGATGTTGTGCTGTAGGCCTAAAAACGTAATCCTAAAGAGGGATTTTGTCCCAAAAGGGTGTGACCCCTCACTTAGTCTCTCTCTCTCTCTCTCTCTCTCTCTCTCTCTCTCTCTCTCTCTCTCTCTCTCTCTCTCTCTCTCTCTCTCTCTGTCTCTCGCCTCTCTCTCTCTCTCTCTCTCTCTCTCTCTGTCTCTCGTCTCGTCTCTCTCTCTCTCTCTCTCTCTCTCTCTCTCTCTCTCTCTCTCTCTCTCTCTCTGTCTCTCTCTGTCTCTCTGTCTCTCGCTCTGCTCTCTCTCTCGGTCTGTCTCTCGGTCTGTCTCTCGGTCTGTCTCTCGGTCTGTCTCTCGGTCTGTCTCTGTCTCTGTCTCTCTCTCTCTCTCTCTCTCTCTCTCTCTCTCTCTCTCTCTGTCTCTCTGTCTAGTTTTAAGTGCACTAATACCTCTCTACAGTGAGGGAAAAAAGTATTTGATCCCCTGCTGATTTTGTACGTTTGCCCACTGACAAAGAAATGATCAGTTTATAATTTTAATGGTAGGTTTATTTGAACAGTGAGAGACAGAATAACAACAAAAAGATCCAGAAAAATGCATGTAAAAAACGTTATAAATGTATTTGCATTTTAATGAGGGAAATAAATATTTGACGACCTCTCAATCAGAAAGATTTCTGGCTCCCAGGTGTCTTTTATACAGGTAACGAGCTGAGATTAGGAGCACACTCTTAAAGGGAGTGCTCCTAATCTCAGTTTGTTACCTGTATAAAAGACACCTGTCCACAGAAGCAATCAATCAATCAGATTCCAAACTCTCCACCATGGCCAAGACCAAAGAGCTCTTCAAGGATGTCAGGGACAAGATTGTAGACCTACACAAGGCTGGAATGGGCTACAAGACCATCGCCAAGCAGCTTGGTGAGAAGGTGACAACAGTTGGTGCGATTATTTGCAAATGGAAGAAACACAAAATAACTTTCAATCTCCCTCGGCCTGGGGCTCCATGCAAGATCTCACCTCGTGGAGTTGCAATGATCATGAGAACGGTGAGGAATCAGCCCAGAAATACACGGGAGGATCTTGTCAATGATCTCAAGGCAGCTGGGACCATAGTCACCAAGAAAACAATTGGTAACACACTACGCCGTGAAGGACTGAAATCCTGCAGCGCCCGCAAGGTCCCCCTTGCTCAAGAAAGCACATATACAGGCCCGTCTGAAGTTTGCCAATGAACATCTGAATGATTCAGAGGAGAACTGGGTGAAAGTGTTGTGGTCAGATGAGACCAAAATCGAGCTCTTTGGCATCAACTCAAATCGGCGTGTTTGGAGGAGGAGGAATGCTGCCTATGACCCCAAGAACACCATCCCCACCGTCAAACATGGAGGTGGAAACATTATGCTTTGGGGGTGTTTTTCTGCAAAGGGGACAGGACAACTTCACCGCATCAAAGGGAGGATGGACGGGGCCATGTACCGTCAAATCTTGGGTGAGAACCTCCTTCCCTCAGCCAGGGCATTGAAAATGGGTCGTGGATGGGTATTCCAGCATGACAATGACCCAAAACACACGGCCAAGGCAACAAAGGAGTGGCTCAAGAAGAAGCACATTAAGGTCCTGGAGTGGCCTAGCCAGTCTCCAGACCTTAATCCCATAGAAAATCTGTGGAGGGAGCTGAAGGTTCGAGTTGCCAAACGTCAGCATCGAAACCTTAATGACTTGGAGAAGATCTGCAAAGAGGAGTGGGACAAAATCCCTCCTGAGATGTGTGCAAACCTGGTGGCAAACTACAAGAAACGTCTGACCTATGTGATTGCCAACAAGGGTTTTGCCACCAAGTACTAAGTCATGTTTTGCAGAGGGGTCAAATACTTATTTCCCTCATTAAAATACAAATCAATTTATAACATTTTTGACATGCATTTTTCTGGATTTTGTTGTTGTTATTCTGTCTCTCACTGTTCAAATAAACCTACCATTAAAATTATAGACTGATCATGTCTTTGTCAGTGGGCAAACGTACAAAATCAGCAGGGGATCAAATACTTATTTCCCTCACTCTATATTCACCAGGCTTTAGGCGTCAAGTCTTTGTGTCTCTGACTGTCTGACTCACTGACTCTAGGCTTGAGCCCTTAGATATTTCTCTCTCTGCTGCTAGTCAGCTGACTAGGCCAGAGGAGGGAGAGTTGGCCCATCCCCTAGTTATTATGGTTAAGCTCTAGCCTGCTTGGGAAATAGGTCAGGGCCCAGGCTACTGTAGAGGGATGGGACGGCCTGCTTACCTTCCAGCTTACACAGGCAAATCTGTTATATCTGTGGATTTGCGATGCGGGAGAGCGGTTTTTAATACCATAATCTAATGATATTTTCCCCTGGTGCACCATCGGTGGAGGAGATCAGTGGAGCTGCAGGCAGATGTGTGGGATGATGGTTATTTGTATGATTCATCTCTCTATTTGTAGGACTTATAATGATGAGTATTGTTATTAGTAAGTCATTTCCAAAATGATGGATCACGTGTGTGTGTGTTTGTTACGCTTGTCTGTGCATGCCCACTTTTGTCAGAGTGTACACTTGCTCGTTTGTGTGGTGGGGTTCTATCTCTAGAAACACAGAAGCTGATTGGAGGAGGCCTTGTTGATTTCACTTCCTGTAGACAAGTGTTTTACCTCACTTTAACTTAATGCTGCTCCGTACCTAATCAACTCCTGGTCACTTCCCTTACCTTCTTTACGTAGGGACCTTAAACCATTAGATGGGTATTAAGGATGATGGCTCCACTTTGCCCCCTGAAAGGCTAGGACTAGGTTCCACCATATTGCTTATACCTATCCAATCCTTTTACATCTACCGAAGTGTCTTGGGGTAGGGGCTAGGAGTCACTTTGGAGTTGTCTGAGTCTTGCAAGAGCTTGTGGTTAACTCTTCTAGAGGAAGAGAGTTGTCAGAAACCAGTAACCGCCAGTAGTCTGCACAGTCTGTAGGTTCTTGTTTCCGGAATGCGCCATTTTGTCAACTTCCCTCTTACATGTTGAGTATTTAGCGGGGTAAGTCTACTTCCAATTCAGTGTACCTGTGTTCTATTTCTACTAACGGTCACCTAGAGACCTACACTTTTCTGTTTAAAATATGTGAAGCATCCAGTGTTGTGAGGTTGGAGGCAGGTAATGTGGTGTTAGACTGCGTATTTGGTACAGACTGTGTTCAGGGTTTCAGCTTGGGGAAGTAGGTTATGGGTTGTTCATTAGGCTGAAATTACACATTGCAGAGTTGGATAGTATAACTGTCTTACTGTTAGGGATAGGCAAGATGTATCCTCAAATATATTTTTGACAAAATACAAAACACCCTCGAGTCAAGACAAAACCAAAAATACATATGTGTATATTTTGTATAAAAAATACACTATTTTACAAGTATTGTCAAATATAATAACAAAATGCACAAAGTCATTGAAACATGTATTCCAGCGTTAGCGTTATTGCTTGCTGCTTCAGGAGAAACACTGAGGTAGTCTAATAGTCTGACTGCTGGTAGGGACAACAGCCTGTTGCTGGACCAGCTGAGAGCATTGCTCCATAGCGCAGCATGCCTGGGAGTTGGGACAGAGGCATGCATACATTTTAATTTATTTGTTTCATTTGGCTCCCATGCTAAGGAAGGGAAAGATAATATATATTATGGAAGGAGATATGTAGCCATGATTCCCCAAGCATTAAAATGTCTGGGGTTCACTAAAAGAAGTGAGGGAGTATTAGGACGCTTGTCCAGATTCACTCCTCACACTACAAGCTATGACGCCTTGATCCATCTGGTAAAGACATACCATTTATTTTGAACGCATCATCAATCTCTTTTGGTCTGTTTTCTGGTCTCGGCTTTCACCTCTTTGTTTTACACTCTGTTGCATTCTCTCTCTCTCTGTCTCTCTCTCTCACTCTCTCTATGTCTCTCTCTCGGTCTCTCTCTGTCTCTCTCTCTCCTCTCTCTCTCTCTGTCTCTCTCTCTCGCTCTCTCTTTCTCTCTCTCTCTCTCTCTCTCTCTCTCTCTCTCTCTCTCTCTCTCTCTCTCTCCCCATTTGACACCTGGCTGTCATGTAAATTAGTCTTGTTGCTGAGAGCAGCATTTAAAAAAACAGATGGTAACACAACAGTTCACTTTCCTTTTCTGGGCATAAGGCTGGATGTGTGAAGTTGTTGCATTGACTGTGTATATTGCTGTAACAATGTGATGTGATTTAAAGGGAACATGATTTTCTCTCTAGTTTGTAGAGTGCTGATTTATAGGTATTCATCTATTGTGTGATCTAAGCTTTTCTGAAGTGCTCTCCAGATTATCCTCCATTCAGATCTTTGCTTGAGTTGGCAGATTTCTGAGCCACACTTCACACATTACTATATAGTAACTGAACTACTGTGTATGCAACCTCACAGTTAATGCTCTAGTGATGTAATTAGAACAGAATTGGCAAGTTCCCTTTTATACCATTCAGTTATTGTTTTGTGCGTGTGTGTGTCTTACAGCTTCCATGTGAAGAGTAATTCCATTGAACACCACAGTAGTTACGGAGTTAACTACACGGCACAACACCAACTTAACAAGAACTGTTGTCGGTTTTTGTCTGAAATGATGTTACACACGTGATACTTCTCTCCTCTGATCTGCATTTGACAGAGGTCTTTATGTCAATCATATGAGCTGTCATGAGGGGGACTCAGTCACCCCTTAGAATAGGGAGCTAGGATAGGGGGATAGTTGCCCAGGGGTTGCAGTATGGTTGCAGAGGGTTAGACTCTTATGAAGAGGATTGATAGACTAACATGATCAGAAATTAACCATTAAAAACATATATCTAAATACAAATATATACACAAACATGCAAGCACACAAATATACACAATACACATTACATGTACAGTTTAAATCTAAAGTTTCTATGTAAAGTTCCTACACCATTTTCTCTGTATATTAGCTCAGTCCTCTCGTTCCTTGACAGGTCTGAGGTTGTTGAGAGCAGAGTCGTGATCCAACCTGTCCTCCTTCTCCTCACAGCTCTCTAATATCTGGAATGACTGAGGGCTATATAAACTCACTCTTTCTCTCTCTCTCTCTCTCTCTCTCTCTCTCTCTCTCTCTCTCTCTCTCTCTATGTCTCTCTCTCTCTATGCTTCTCTCTCTCTCTCTCTCTATGCCTCTCTCTATGCCCCTCTCTCGCTCTCTCAATTTCTCTCTCTGCCTCTCTCTCTCTATATGCCTCTCTCTCTCCCCCCCTCCCCCCCTCTCTCTCTCTATCAATGATACATTTAGATGCACTACAGTGGTTTATTCATAACCTTAAGAATGCCATCATGTAGTTGCGTGGTATCTTTGTGTCTTAACCGTTTCCTGCCTTCTGCATGCAAATATTTCTCTCTCTATTTTCTACATCTACCGCTCTCTCTCTGTCAC
Organism: Coregonus clupeaformis; assembly: GCF_020615455.1. Lineage (NCBI taxonomy): Eukaryota > Metazoa > Chordata > Actinopteri > Salmoniformes > Salmonidae > Coregonus > Coregonus clupeaformis. Next base: position 31,568,984 of record NC_059209.1, on the reverse strand, counting down.
CATCTCTGTCACCGTCTCTGTCACCGTCTCTGTCACCGTCTCTTTCTCCCGTTCTCTACTTCCTCTCTGATTCAGAGGGGTTAAGGGTTAAAGGCGGATTTCAGTTGAATGCATTCAGTTGTACAACTGACTAGGTATCTCCCTTTCCCTATACACTGAGTGCACAAAACATTAAGAACACCTTCCTAATATTGAATTGCACCCCCCCTTTTGCCCTCAGAACAGCCTAAATTCGTTGGGGCATGGACTCTACAAGGTGTCGAAAGCATTCCACAGGGATGCTGGCCCATGTTGACTCCAATGCTTCCCACAGTTGTCAAGTTGGCTGGATGTCCTTTGGGTGGTGGACCATTCTTGATCCACACAGGAAACTGTTGAGCGTGAAAAACCAAGCAGCATTGCAGTTCTTGACACAAACCGGTGCACCTGGCACCTACTACCATATCCTGTTCAAAAGGCATTTAAATCTTTTGTCTTTCACATTCACCCTGAATGGCACACATACACAATCCATGTCTCAATCTCAATCCTTCTTTAACCTGTCTCCTCCCCTTCATCTACACTGATTTGAAGTGGATTTAACAAGTGACATCAATAATGTGATGGATGACAAGTTAATGTATATGTCATGGAAAGAGCAAGTGTTGATAATGTTTTGTACACTTGGTGTATATAATAGTATGATATCTGTCTGTCTAATTACCCCTTTCCCTTCTCTCTCTGTCTCTCCAGCCCCAGTCGTATGACGCGGTTGAGCCGTTGGACCTGGAAGAGTTTCTGATGTCACAGCTGCGGAGTGGAGACTCCGCCCTCATGCAGGAGCTTGGAGATTTCCCTGATGATGACCTGGAAGTAGAACTGGTGGAGAAGGAGTGTCGGACCGTACGCCACTCTGTACCAGAGGAGGGGTGGGTCGCATGGTCACATGATCAATATAGAATAAACTCAACCATACATGTTACCAGATGACTTATGCCTATCAGATCCCCACAGATCTAGGAGAGAGCAGGGATGGTCTAGAGTTCTGGATTAGGCATTGATTTAAGCCTGGCTATTAGTCCAATAGTCCCAGTAACTTTCTCCATTATGAACCTATATCTGTGTCCAGATGACGCCCCACCCACTAGTTCCCTAGGTCCCACTATGATGGCTTATCATGTAATAGAACAAGCATACCTCAGAAGGCTATTACAACCCAAGAGGGTGTGAAATAGTGAAAATATTCTGTCAGTGGTATCTTAGTGTTTTAGGATTGTCACTCACCTTGAACATGATGGTACAGATAGTGCTGATGAGATAGGAATGCAGAATGAGGGAAACAGATTGTGTGTGCATAATGAGTGTGTATGTGTGTGCTTAACATCCTTCTCATTCCCTCTCTGGCCTCCTGTATTTCTATAGGGTGGAGTTGGATTCCCATGTCAGGGACTGTGTTCAGAGTTACACCCAGCCCTGGCTGATGGTCAGCAGGAGGTAAGCTTCCTTTGATCAACTCTTAGACACATTCAGGGTCTGCTTTCTTTCCTAATCTCCTTTCCCTTATGACTACTGACCTGTAAAATGCTAGATATGTGTACGCTAGTGGTCACTAACCCTGGACCTGGAGAGCTACTTGGTGTGCAGGCTTGGGCCAGCATGTGGCTCAGTCATCAGGACCAGGGTTGAAGACCACTGGTGCAGACAATACAGTGGAAACCTATGCAGTGGTTTATACAGAGGAAACCTATGCAGTGGTTTCTTTCTCAGATGCAGCACCATAGGTGGGTGTGTGGGTGTCTGTCTGTCTGTCTGTCTGTCTGTCTGTCAACATAGAGATGTCTGAGAGACCGTGATAACCCCTCTGTCTATCTTCACACATACCACACACTGATTACTTATCACAGCCTAGGCCCACTATCTACTATTGGTACACACACACTCACACACAGTCTCCTGGTCAGGGTGTTCATCCACATCCTGGGGTTCTGTGTGTATGTGGGGGGTGGAATACTACATCTTTTCTGCTCTGATCAGATAAAAATGGCACTGGTTTATCAGTAACTGTGTTTGTGTGTGTATGTGTGTGTGTGTGTGTGTGTGTGTGTGTGTGTGTGCACGCAGGTGCCAGGGAGATGGTTGGAGTGCATATTCAGAGCGGGCAAGTCTACACAAAACTCTGCAGAAACAGACATTTGAGTCCGATGTCCAGCCAGAGAAACTAGAGACACCGGTAAGCACAAAATATACACAACAATGCATACCCAACAACAACAGCAAAGGGCATAAAAAAATAAATCAGGGTTTGGGTCCATAAGGAGCAGTTTTGTCAGTCCCATTGTTATCAGAGGACCAGAGTGTATTCAGAGTATACAGTAGTAGGACATGCAGGTATCAGATCCAAAGATTACATTACGGAAGGAAATAAACAGAGTAACATGATACCCTGGGTATTCTATCAGAGAAAGATAACATGAAACCTGAATACTAGAGTTGTTTCAAGCTACATCTCCTGACTCCTCGGATTGATAGATATAGATTGTCTTTTAGTTTTAGAATCTCTGTTCTGGTGAGAAAATTCTAATCGGTGTGCAATGAAAGGAGAGAAAGAAGGAGAGACAAGGAGAGAAAAGGAGAGAGAGAACAGAGAGAGGGAACCATAGACAGCGAGACAGAGCGAGGGGAGGGATTGGGCAGCACAACACTGAACACAGAAGTGTTTTTGTTATTCCTATGACCTCCATCCTGGCACCGTCTCCCTCATGTCTACCCAGCCTGCCCTGCACACAATGAGACGTGAATATTCATGCAGTCCCCCTCTGCTTCCGACCAGCCCCAGCCAGCATCCAGCTCTCTGTCCTGCCAAATCTCCAGCCAGCACCCAGCCAACCCCTGCTCCAGCCCCCTGCTCCAGCCCCCCACCTCTGTCAGTCCATGGTCCCGAGCTCAAATCTGGCCCCTGACAGTGAAGTCCAACTCCCAAGTCCCAAGGTCCACCAGCCCCAGCAAGCCCTAGCTAACCCCAGCCTCCAGCCAGTTCTACTGTCTCTCCAGCCAAATTGTCTTCAGCCCTAGCTCCTCATCCCCAGCCCCAGGCTCATTCCCAGCCCCAGGCTCATTCCCAGCCCCAGGCTCATCCCCAGCCCCAGGCTCATCCCCAGCCCCATCCCCAGCCCCATCCCCAGCCTCATCCCCCAGCCTCATCCCTAGCCCCATCCCCAGCCCCAGCCCCAGCCCCCAGCCTTACCAAGTCATAATCACCCAAACCAAAGGCCCTTGTTCCAGCCGTGTTTTTCCCATCCGCTCTAGGCCAAAGAGAGAGAGAGGGGAAGAACCGGCCTATTGTCACTCAGCCTCTAATGGTCCCCTGCTTCACACTGCAACACTCTGGTGGTCATTAGCAAGGGTGGGATAGGGGCACAGCTAATCAGTGGTGGGGGTGTGGAGGTTAGATGGAAGATGGATGGATGTTTCCTCTTAAGTTTTAGGATTGTTGAAGAAGCCAACATATTTGAGTAATTCAAACCAAATATTTTAAACCAAATGAGGCAAATTTACTGCAGGATTGCAACAGAGAAGAGGGATGAAGGGTGAGGGGGTGCTGTGAGGAGGAAGGGGGTTGGTAGGGGTGATGGTGGTGGTGGTTGAAAGCAGGACACAGCCTGAGAATCCAGAGCTGTCCAGTCATGTAGCTCAGTTGGAGTCTAATTCCATATGGACGTAATACCCCCTGATTAACTATGACCTCTCCATGGTGGTAGGAGGCACCATTTTACTCAGAAGTTACTGGGCTTCCCTGGAGTTGAAACCCGTTAGTTATGGATTCCATGAGTTTGTCTTGATTCTCTTGATGTTCACACACAGTTAATCACCTATGGACGTCTTATCGCTCCACTGCCATAGCATAGCAAGTTACCGGCCTATACACTTAAAGTTCTGCAATTATTTGGAACACTGATTTAGGCCTACATGCAATAAACTTTAGTTTGGGAGAAGTAACATTATTTTGTTGGGAGAATTCAACATTATTTTGGGATGTTGTCTCTCTCCCATCCTCTTCCGACCTCCTCACCCTCCCTGTCCTCCTCTCTCTCCTAATACCAGTCATAATTATTACAGGTGAAGTCCCCCTCCCTGGCGGTACTGAGTGATGACTCCAGCAGGACCCTGACCTCCTCTGACTTTGACCTCCGCTCTGGTCTGACCCCTGACCCCAGAGTGGAGGGGCTGCTGCACTTCAGTAACCATGACGACCTGGACAGGTTGAACCAGGAAGCCCGGCAGGGGAACCGCCACCCAGAGCTGTTTGCCCTGTACCCAACCGCCGACGAGGTGAGAGAGGGAGACACACGCATGAATACAGTGCATGCTTCTGTGCATGCTTGACTTGAATTGAGTGGCTGGATCCATGACATTCCTCTGGTATTCCAGGATGATGCAGTGGAGATCCGGCCCATTCCCGACTGTCCCAAAGAGCACATGGGAGACAGGATCATCATCCGGTGCCAGGCCATCAAGTATGGGAATTACACTACCTTTCACAGAAGGAAAATAACTGTATGCCTCTAGCTAACTAGCTACATGTATGTGAGAATCAACATATTGTGTGGGATAGGGTGGCAGAGGGAGGGGAGGAGTGTAGCCCACAGAAAATTTGTGTGAGAAGGAGTAGATTATCCCACATTATGAATAATGGGGAAATGTTCCCTTTCTCTCCCTGTCTTACACACTCTTTCTGTGGGCTAGTATCTCTGTCTGTCTCTCTCGTTCTCGTTCTCTCTCTCTGTTCTCTCTCTCTCGCTGTCTCTCTCTTTCTCTGTTTCTGTTCTCTCTCTTTCTGCCTCTCCCACACCATAAAGCTGCTTTCAGCTAAGTTCTGCATCATCTCTAAGCAGTGTTTTGGCAGCTGCCTGTCCCAACTTTCAGTTGGGCTCATTACTCGATTGGCTCAGTTCCAAGTCTAAGTGCTATGCGAGTGCATGCACCAACATTTCATGTTGCTGTTGCATCTGTTGAGTATCCTGAGTTGATAAATAGAATCAAATCAAATGTATTCATCACATACACAGTTTACAGCAGCTATAAAAGGTGCAGCGAAATACTTATGTGCTAGCTCCCTCAACAATGCAGAACATTATAGAATAGAAAAAAGGTCATTATATGTCAGGCTTATTGATGATGTTTGCTGGCTGGTCGACACACTGCCGTGAAATGACAGTCTGATATATTTTCTCCCCTATCCTCCGTAGGTTTGAGATTGACATCGAACCACTGTTTGCTACCCTGGCTCTGTATGACCTGAGAGAGAAGAAAAAGGTATGTTTCCTTCTGAAGGGTTTTGTGCTTTTTTAGAATGCTGTATTCTTTGGCCCGCTGTGTGTTATGAGGTCATGAAGAATTGCATGCCTTCATGTTGTTGAAGCTTGAAGTTGTTGGAGGTTAATGCGTGTTAAGGACAAGACTCACCATAGCAAATGTTGGCCGTGCGCAGTAGGTCACGTGCTGCTTGTCGGCGAACAGTGGCGATTCAACATGTACAATCGTCAGGAAATGAACAGAAAATGATGGCCGATGTTCTGGTCAGTTCGTCGGCACGGTTTGTTTTATCTTTTAGGTGATCTCATGACCAGTGTGTCAGGTTTGTGTTGGTGGTCAGTGAAGTGGTGGATCAGTGGGATGTCCCAAGACTTTAGCCACAGTAGACAGAATGTCCGGAAGCACTGGGACTGAGCAGCTTCTCCAGTAGACCAATCATAGCCGTGTTCATACAAACAACCCATCTGATTCACACTGTACTCTCCTATCCAAACACAACTCTGTTAGCCAAAGCTAGTAGCATGTGTGTTATGGACTTGCACAGCTGGATGGTTTTTGGATTGAAGTTTTAGGCTTCAAGGGCACCACATTTGGATTTGTGCCACTGACCTTTTGGTCATCTGGCCACACTGCATCCTGGTTGGGCAGTCTGAAAGTGTTACGGTCTTTTTGTACTGCTTTTCCCTTTATTATGCACTGGGAACCAGGTGATGCTGTTCTCCATAATATCCATAGGGCAAAATGTGTTATTGTGGAGGTTAACACTCTAACACTCCTCCTTATTGAATTCATTAGAGGAGGAGGCAGATGGGCCTGAAAAAGGCACCATGTTGTAGGCCAATGAAACATCCCTCTGTTATGAACCAGGATGACATACTGTCCAGCATGTTGAACTAATTACACTTGACATGACTCAATCTGGAACAGAGGGGTTTGGTGACTGAGGTTCTGTCTCTCTCTCTGTCTCTCTCTCTCTCTCTGTCTGTCCCTGTGTCTGTCCCTGTCTGTCTGTATTTCCCTCTCTATCTATCTCTCTCTCTCTTTCTGTCTCTGTCCCTCTATTTCTCTCTTTGTCCCTCTATTTCTCTCTTTCACCATCTCTCTACTGTTTCTATGCAGTGAAATGCAGTGTTGTAATGCGGTTTTGGTTTCACATCTGGGAAATATGCAGCAGATGTTGATATAATTCCTTGGAAACATTTCTCTAATCCTGTCCTGCTCTGACCGACTGACAGAGGGTTACAGTACACACTACCAAAACCATGGGTATATGAAAGATTATTACAGCGAAGATGGTTATGATTATTAGGCCTACCAGGGTGTGTGTATTGTAGGCCTACAGTATAAATATTATCATACTAATCATGGTGCATACAGGGGATTGTGAGGTTTATGCCAGATGTTTAGAACACAGCCAGCAATCATCAGCTGTGCTGCATTTCATCAAAATTAATATGAAGTCCTGTGGAACTCTTGGCTTTTTAAAGTTAACACACTGCAATGCTGTCACTATGTAGACCACATGAACTGTTGAAATGTGAAGTGTTGACCCAAATATACGCACACACACACAAACTTCCCCACCCAACACATTTAGAACTGTCACTCTCTTCTGACTGCTTGAGATTAAACTTGAGAGACTGAGGAAGAAATCCATGCTGTGTTAGGTTGTGTGCCAGCAGCAGCATCAGTCCTGCTATGAAGTGTTAAAGACTGTTGTAGAGGACTCATATTGTGACATGTGCAATGAGGAAGTTGTAAATTGGTTGGTAATGGGACCTCACATGACACTCACAGCATACAGGGTCACCGTAGGGTCATCCTCTTCTCAGGACACAGTCACAAGGGAGGAGCCATAGAAACAGAGGCTCTTTCTCAATTTGTCTTTCCTCGATTCGTTACACCCTCTCTCCTTGCCTCCTTCTCAAAGCGTATTGGACGAAGAGATCCTATGTCCATCCCCTCTAACCTTTTTTCCTCTAATGAATTTTGAGAAGGAGGTAGGTGATGAGAGAGGACGTGAGGAATCAAGGAAAGATTAATTAAGAAAGAGACAGAATGTAAGGACATCACTTTGAGACATTACATTCACTGAAAACACTTTATGTGAAATCTCTGCCTGGGACAGTTAGCATGTCATATCTATGACAGTGTTATGTAGGCTGTATGCTGTATGATGATGGGTACATGTAAAGTGTTACGAAACATTTAATAATGACACAGCTGAGAAATAATCTCAACTCATTATGTAGCCTTTATAAGGCTTTATAAATGCATTCATAAGGACACTTACAGTAAAGTGTTCCATAACTTCGTATCCAGAATACCACAGTAATGTTGTTTGGTTATTGCTAGAGCCAGTGTACTGTCTGTGGTATTATAGTAGGGCCAGAGTACTGTCTGTGGTATTATAGTAGGGCCAGAGTACTGTCTGTGGTATTATAGTAGGGCCAGAGTACTGTCTGTGGTATTATAGTAGGGCCAGAGTACTGTCTGTGGTATTATAGTAGGGCTAGAGTACTGTCTGTGTGGTATTATAGTAGGGCCAGAGTACTGTCTGTGTTGTATTATAGTAGGGCCAGAGTACTGTCTGTGGTATTATAGTAGGGCCAGAGTACTGTCTGTGGTATTATAGTAGGGCCAGAGTACTGTCTGTGGTATTATAGTAGGGCCAGAGTACTGTCTGTGGTATTATAGTAGGGCCAGAGTACTGTCTGTGGTATTATAGTAGGGCTAGAGTACTGTCTGTGTGGTATTATAGTAGGGCCAGAGTACTGTCTGTGGTATTATAGTAGGGCCAGAGTACTGTATGTGTTATTATAGTAGGGCCAGAGTACTGTCTGTGGTATTATAGTAGGGCCAGAGTACTGTCTGTGTGGTATTATAGTAGGGCCAGAGTACTGTCTGTGTGGTATTATAGTAGGACCAGAGTACTGTCTGTGGTATTATAGTAGGGCTAGAGTACTGTCTGTGTGGTATTATAGTATGGCCAGAGTACTGTCTGTGGTATTATAGTAGGGCCAGAGTACTGTCTGTGGTATTATAGTAGGGCCAGAGTACTGTCTGTGGTATTATAGTAGGCCCAGAGTACTGTCTGTGGTATTATAGTAGGGCCAGAGTACTGTCTGTGGTATTATAGTAGGGCCAGAGTACTGTCTGTGGTATTATAGTAGGGCCAGAGTACTGTCTGTGGTATTATAGTAGGGCCAGAGTACTGTCTGCGGTATTATAGTAGGGCCAGAGTACTGTCTGTGGTATTATAGTAGGGCCAGAGTACTGTCTGTGGTATTATAGTAGGGCCAGAGTACTGTCTGTGGTATTATAGTAGGGCCAGAGTACTGTCTGTTGTATTATAGTAGGGCCAGAGTACTGTCTGTTGTATTATAGTATGGCCAGAGTACTGTGTTTTGTATTATAGTAGGGCCAGAGTACTGTCTGTGGTATTATAGTAGGGCCAGAGGACTGTCTGTGATATTATAGTAGGGCCAGAGTACTGTCTGTTGTATTATAGTAGGGCCAGAGTACTGTCTGTGGTATTATAGTAGGGCCAGAGTACTGTCTGTTGTATTATAGTAGGGCCAGAGTACTGTCTGGTATTATAGTATGGCCAGAGTACTGTGTTTTGTATTATAGTAGGGCCAGAGTACTGTCTGTGGTGTTATAGTAGGGCCAGAGTACTGTCTGTGTGGTATTATAGTAGGGCCAGAGTACTGTCTGTGGTATTATAGTAGGGCTAGAGTACTGTCTGTGTGGTATTATAGTAGGGCCAGTGTACTGTCTGTGTGGTATTATAGTAGGGCCAGAGTACTGTCTGTGTGGTATTATAGTAGGGCCAGAGTACTGTCTGTGTGATGGTTATTTAGAGTAGAGCTCTCAGCTGGGTGAGGGAGTGGGTTCAACAGCACTCTGTATGGAGACCAGTCTCGAATATAACATGTGTCAGAAGCCTGTCGGACACAAACCAGCTGGAACGTAGGATGAGGAAAAAGGCCCGTGTCCCAATACTAATTCCTCTACTGGAATTAGATCATTAGGGCACACCGTAGCAAAACGTTTTGCATTGGAAACTGTAAATGAGCGTTTCTTATTGAACAAGTTCAGGTAGTCTCCCCCGTATTTCTGTCAATTTTCTTCCAGTTGGTGCCTCTCTAGCCATATTATCTACCATGAGATAAATGGGATGAATGGACACTCATGTAATCCACCACTAAGGTCAACTCTAACACTAACCCTCTCTGTTTGACTTCCTCAGATATCCGAGAACTTCTACTGTGATCTGAACTCAGACCAGTTTAAAGGGTTCCTGAAATCCCACACGCCACAGACGGACCACTCCACCCTCTCCCGAGCAGCCATCTTCTCCATCACATACCCCTCCCCAGACATCTACCTGGTCATCAAGGTAAGATACGCATCTCATCTACCTGCACCTATCTACAGTACCTGCTCATTCAGGTAATACACACGTCTGTACGGCACCTACCGTATCTACAGTTGCTACACTATAGAACTAAATATATACCACTTAATAGAGGCTTTTATCCAAAGCGACTGAACAGTAGTGCACTTCATGCATACATTTTCATATGGTTGGCCCCAGCTGGAATTGAACCCACGACCCTGACGTATGTACCTCCTCACACGTATTACCTATGGTGCCACTATCAATCTGTGTGTTAAGGTAGCATACAGTAGGTAACTCTCCATAGACCCCTGTGGCGCAGTGGTCTAAGGCACTGTATTGCAGTGCTAGCTGTGCCACTAGAGATCCTGGTTCGAATCCACAATTGGCCCAGCGTCGTCCAGGATAGGGGAGGGAATGGCCGGCAGGGATGTAGCTCAGTTGGTTGTCAGTGGGTTCGTTTCCCACGGGGGGCCAGTAAAAAAGAATAATATATATATATATATATACAGTGCCCTCCACTATTATTGGCACCCCTGTTTAAGATGTGGTCGAGGACTTCCAAAAATTTTCCTTTTTTTTAAACAACATAGAACCCAAATGCAAAAAAAGAGAAAAATCCAACCTTTTATTTAAGTACATTACTTTGGTGGTAAAAAAAAAAATCACATATTTAGAAAAAAAAAAACTTGAAATCATGTGTCCCACAATTATTGGCACCCCTAACAATTCCGCTGAAAATTTTAATTGAATTTTTTAAAAATATATTTTTCTGTAGTTGCTAAAGTTGGTCAGGGTATCTAGGAACTTTTAATTAGTAATTCATGACTTCCTGTTTCCCTGGGGTATAAATATGACGTGACACAGAGGCCTAATTCTCTTACCCATTTGTCAACATGGCAAAGACAAGAGAACACACCATTCAAGTAAGGCAGATTTGTGTCGACCTTCATAAGTCAGGCAATGGCTACAAGAAAATAGCCACTCGCCTTAACTTGCCCGTATCTACAGTCAGAGGAATCATTAAGAAGTTTAAAACAACTGGAACAGTGACAAACAAGGCTGGAAGAGGTCCCAAGTTTATCTTGCCACAACGCACAGTGAGGAGGATGGTAAGAGAAGTAAAAAAAAGTCCTAAGCTCACTGTCACAGAATTGCATCAAAGACTGGCATCTTGGGGTCACAAAGTCTCCAAAACAACCATCAGACGTTCTCTACATGCCAACAAGCTGTTTGGGAGGCATGCAAGGAAAAAGCCTTTTCTCACTAACACTCACAAACGTAAACGTCTGGAGTTTGCTAAGCGGCACTGGGACTTCAACTGGGATCGTGTGCTTTGGTCAGATGAGACTAAGATTGAGCTTTTTGGCAACAAACACTCTAAGTGGGTCTGGCGTAAAACAAAAGATGAGTATGCCGAAAAGCACCTCATGCCCACCGTGAAGTATGGTGGAGGATCTGTGATGCTGTGGGCCTGTTTCTCTTCCAAAGGCCCTGGGAACCTTGTTAGGGTGCATGGCATTATGAACGCTTTGAACTACCAGGACATTTTAAATAAAAACCTGATTGCCTCTGCCAGAAAGATGAAGATGGGTCGTCATTGGGTCTTTCAGCAGGATAATGATCCAAAACATGTGGCAAAATCTACACAAAAATGGTTCAGCAGTCACAAACTCAAGGTCCTCCCATGGCCATCTCAGTCCCCAGACCTCAACCCAATCGAAAACCTGTGGGGCGAGCTAAAGAGGAGAGTGCATAAGAGAGGACCCAGGACACTGGATGATTTAGAAAGATTGTGCAAAGAAGAATGGTCAAAGATCCCTCTCTCTGTGTTCTCCAATCTTGTGAAATGTTATAGGAGGAGATTAAGTGCTGTCTTGTTGGCAAAAGGTGGTTGTACAAAGTATTAACATCAGGGGTGCCAATAATTGTGGGACACATGATTTCAAGTTATTTTTTTTCTAAATGTGTGATTTTTTTTTTTTACACCAAAGTAATGTACTTAAATAAAAGGTTGGATTTTTCTCTTTTTTTGCATTTGGGTTCTATGTTGTTTAAAAAACAAGGAGAATTTTTGGAAGTCCTCGACCACATCTTAAACAGGGGTGCCAATAATTGTGGAGGGCACTGTATATATATATATATATAAAAAAGAATAATGTATGCACTCACTAACTGTAAGTCGCTCTGGATAAGAGCGTCTGCTAAATGACTAAAATGTAAAAGTAAAAATGTGTACAGTATTAGCTTGGTCAGTGATGTACCTCTGTGTCCTGGCTGTGTTTCAGTGATGTACCTCTGTGTCCTGGCTGTGTTTCAGTGATGTACCTCTGTGTCCTGGCTGTGTTTCAGTGATGTACCTCTGTGTCCTGGCTGTGTTTCAGTGATGTACCTCTGTGTCCTGGCTGTGTTTCAGTGATGTACCTCTGTGTCCTGGCTGTGTTTCAGTGATGTACCTCTGTGTCCTGGCTGTGTTTCAGTGATGTACCTCTGTGTCCTGGCTGTGTTTCAGTGATGTACCTCTGTGTCCTGGCTGTGTTTCAGATAGAGAAGGTGCTGCAGCAGGGAGAGATCAGTGACTGTGCGGAACCATACATGGTCATGAAGGATACTGACTCAGCAAAGGTAGAGCGCCATGAGGGGACACACACACACACACACACACACACACACACACACACACACACACACACACACACACACACACACACACACACACAGACACACACACACACACACACACACACACACAGACACACACAGACACACACACACACACACAGACACACACACACACACACACACACACACACACAGACACACACAGACACACACACACACACACACACACAGACACACACACACACACACACACACAGACACACACACACAGACACACACACACACACACACACACACAGACACACACACACAGCTATAGGTTGTAATTGTGGTTCTGTGTGGTTCCCTGGGTCAGAACAAGGAGAAGCTGGAGAAGCTGCGAAATCAGTCCGAGACGTTCTGTCAGAGACTTGGTCGTTACCGCATGCCCTTTGCCTGGGCTACGGTCAACATCATGAACGTCATCAGCACCGCCACACTGGACCGAGACACCTCCGACTCTGACAGCCTCAACGGTCTGTGTGTGTGTGTGATAAGCTGGTTAACTCTTGAACTGATGAGCACAAGGCTTGTTTAATCTTACTTTACTTTTCTGCACCTGACTTGACTGACTTGTCATGGTTCACCTCCCCTCCCCTGTCCAGGTAAATCCAGCAGTCTGGATAAGAGAGGTCAGTTGCCAAGGAGGAACTCGGAGAGGTTCGGTACCATGGAAGACCAGTGTAACCTGTCTGCCTTCAAACCTGCCACCATCACCATCAGCACCTTCTGCAAACAGGTCTGGACACATGCACTAGAGAAAACAACACACACACTACAATATAAACATCGATCCAGCGACATAAGCATCGCTATGCTCAGAGAAGGTCTTAGTCAGAGAATGCTTGACGCTGTGGGTATCACCTTGAGACAAGGCATTCTTTCATTCCACACATAATCCACAGAGCAGACACGTGATAAGACCTGGCCATATATAACCAGGTATCAAGTACACATACCATACATTCTCCATACTTGGCATCGCACAGCAAGGGTGCATTTTTCCATCCTACTAGCAACTGTGGATAAGCCCAAGAATTGGTCCCACAAGAACACTTAGAGTTGCAGTGCTCAATATATCACTTTCATATGTGAAGTTGTTGGAAAAGATGAAAGATGTCCTCTGTGCAACACTGCATATTCACAATGTTGAATTCTGAGGTGTTCAGAGACATTATGTCACTGTATCTTGTACACATGAACACAAAGACATGTTCATTTGACTGAACTGGACCCTGCTCTGTTTAAGGAGGGGGACCGTCTGAGTGATGAGGACCTGTTTAAGTTCCTGGCAGACATCAAGAAGTTCTCATCCCTGCAGAGAAGAATTAAAACCATACCAGGTGATCCGCTATTCAACCACACAGCAAGACCTGGCTGTCTGTGTATGCTGTTTCATTCCATTCAACCCAACAACAAGTGACTAGAATGTCCCATTTCTAAGAACAAGTGTATATGTTATGCCTGGGTTTATGTGTTTAAGTGACTCCATGCATTTAAAATAGCTGAATGGGCTATTCTGTATAATTCAGAATCAATTGCTTACAGTGGTGAAAACCTGTGGGACTGAAACCTTCCTATACTTACGCCCTACTTTGGAATTATTCTGAATTAACATAGTTTGAGACTGTATTTGACTTATTTTTGACTTGATCTATTTTAGGTACAATAAAACTGGATGTGACCCCGGTCCATGAGAACCCAGTGGCCTGTCTGTCTACTGAGCTGATCCCAGTCAAACCACTGGCTGAGAAGAACATCCGACCTGTCAAAGAGGTGTTGGAGTTCCCCTCCAGCGAGGTCTATGTTCCACACAGCACTTACAGGTGAGCACACACATACATACACACACACACACACACACACACTGCACAACAGCATTTACAGGTTAGTTCACTCACTCAATCCTCCTGAAACCACTTTTTGAATATTGCATATCCTGCTCATTCTCCTCAAAGCTCACTTGGTCGCTTCATTATCGGTGGATATAGCCTTTAGCGTTACAGACCGCATGTATTTACCATAGCACATACAGTTGAAGTCGGAAGTTTACATACACTTAGGTTGGAGTCATTAAAACTGTTTTTTCAACCACTCCACAAATGTCTTGTTAACAAACTATAGTTTTGGCATGTCGGTTAGGATATCTACTTTGTGCATGACACAAGTCATTTTTCCAACAATTGTTTACAGACAGATTATTTAACTTATAATTCACTATCACAATTCCAGTGGGTCAGAAGTTTACATACAGTGAGGGAAAAAAGTATTTGATCGCCTGCTGATTTTGTACGTTTGCCCACTGACAAAGAAATGATCAGTCTATATTCTGCCCTGGAATTGCGTTCCCGTGCAAAACTAGACAGATAGCTAACAACTGAGTCTTCAATAAAACTTCCAAGGCGTGACTTTTCTTGAACGAATGTATTGAAAACGTTTATGTTGTGAAACTGCAAATACAGAAAATAATATACTTTAGTACTCAATTCACATTGACATACTGTAGCTGTACATTATACATTTCAAGTTGAAGTTGCATAAATACAAAGCAAGTGCCAAGTTACCATATATCTGGCATGACGACAAACCAAATAGATAATTACTCTGAGTAACAACTAGCCAACTCCTTTCATTACTCTAATAATGTACAAACACCTCTGTACAATAACAAAGCATATTACACTAGAAACAGTAACAAACTATAGTATGTTTTACACTTCTTTTACATGATGCACGAGCAAACTAATACAGCTAACCGCATCCATGAAAGTCAATGCAATTTGCGTGAGTAAATGTAACCAACTAACATTGATAAGTAAGCAATTCTGTCAATAACAATATTATCATCACTTGCAATATGCTTGAATTGAACTTACAAACAAATATTTTCTGAGGCTGAAGCGTAACAAGAAATAGTTGTACTGAAAGAACTGTACAGTAGCGTTGTTTCTAGCTGCTTGTCTGCGTGCAGAATGACTACTTTACTTCCGGTTTTTGTACATTATTCTAAGTACCAGAAAGCTCCACTAGAGGGCGCTAAACACCATGGAACACAATGAAAGTCACTCTTAATCACTATAATAAAATAATCTGTTACCTTCTAACAAGATGGCAGCACAGTCTATAATTTTAATGGTAGGTTTATTTGAACAGTGAGAGACAGAATAACAACAAAAAAATCCAGAAAAACATTATAAATTGATTTGCATTTTCATGAAGGAAATAAGTATTTGACCCCCTCTCAATCAGAAAGATTTCTGGCTCCCAGGTGTCTTTTATACAGGTAACGAGCTGAGATTAGGAGCACACTCTTAAAGGGAGTGCTCCTAATCTCAGATTGTTACCTGTATAAAAGACACCTGTCCACAGAATAAATCAATCAATCAGATTCTAAACTCTCCACCATGGCCAAGACCAAAGAGCTCCCAAGGATGTCAGGGACAAGATTGTAGACCTACACAAGGCTGGAATGGGCTACAAGACCATCGCCAAGCAGCTTGGTGAGAAGGTGACAACAGTTGGTGCGATTATTCGCAAATGGAAGAAACACAAAATAACTGTCAATCTCCCTCGGCCTGGGGCTCCACGCAAGATCTCACCTCGTGGACTTGCAATGATCATGAGAACGGTGAGGAATCAGCCCAGAGGATCTTGTCAATGATCTCAAGGCAGCTGGGACCATAGTCACCAAGAAAACAATTGGTAACACACTACGCCGTGAAGGACTGAAATCCTGCAGCGCCCGCAAGGTCCCCCTGCTCAAGAAAGCACATATACAGGCCCGTCTGAAGTTTGCCAATTAACATCTGAATGATTCAGAGGAGAACTGGGTGAAAATGTTGTGGTCAGATGAGACCAAAATGGAGCTCTTTGGCATCAACTCAACTCACCGTGTTTGGAGGAGGAGGAATGCTGCCTATGACCCCAAGAACACCATCCCCACTGTCAAACATGGAGGTGGAAACATTATGCTTTGGGGGTGTTTTTCTGCTAAGGGGACAGGACAACTTCACCGCATCAAAGG
Source organism: Coregonus clupeaformis (assembly GCF_020615455.1). Classification (NCBI taxonomy): domain Eukaryota; kingdom Metazoa; phylum Chordata; class Actinopteri; order Salmoniformes; family Salmonidae; genus Coregonus; species Coregonus clupeaformis. Next base: position 31,552,605 of record NC_059209.1, on the reverse strand, counting down.
GAGGATGGACGGGGCCATGTACCGTCAAATCTTGGGTGAGAACCTCCTTCCCTCAGCCAGGGCATTGAAAATGGGTCGTGGATGGGTATTCCAGCATGACAATGACCCAAAACACACGGCCAAGGCAACAAAGGAGTGGCTCAAGAAGAAGCACATTAAGGTCCTGGAGTGGCCTAGCCAGTCTCCAGACCTTAATCCCATAGAAAATCTGTGGAGGGAGCTGAAGGTTCGAGTTGCCAAACGTCAGGCACAAAACTTTAATGACTTGGAGAAGATCTGCAAAGAGGGGTGGGACAAAATCCCTCCTGAGATGTGTGCAAACCTGGTAGCCAACTACAAGAAACGTCTGACCTCTGTGATTGCCAACAAGGGCTTTGCCACCAAGTACTAAGTCATGTTTTGCAGAGGGGTCAAATACTTTTTTCCCTCATTAAAATGCAAATCAATTTATAACATTTCTGACATGTTATTCTGTCTTTCACTGTTCAAATAAACCTACCATTAAAATTATAGACTGATCATGTCTTTGTTTGTGGGCAAACGTACAAAATCAGCAGGGGATCAAATACTTTTTTCCCTCACTGTACACTAAGTTGACTGTGCCTTTTAAACAGCTTGGAAAATTCCAGAAAAGGATGTCATGGCTTTAGAAGCTTCTGATAGGCTAATTGACATCATTTGAGTCAATTGGAGGTGTACCTGTGGATGTATTTCAAGGCCTACCTTCAAACTCAGTGCCTCTTTGCTTGACATCATGGGAAAATCAAAAGAAATCAGCCAAGACCTCAGAAAAAAAAATGGTAGACCTCCACAAGTCTGGTTCATCCTTGGGAGCAATTTCCAAATGCCTGAAGGTACCATGTTCATCTGTACAAACAATAGTACGCAAGTATAAACACCATGGGACCACATAGCCGTCATACAGCTCAGGAAGGAGACGTGTTCTGACTCCTAGAAATTAACGTACTTTGGTGCAAAAAGTGCAAATCGATCCCAGAACAACAGCAAAGGACCTTGTGAAGATGCTGGAGGAAACAGGTACAAAAGTATCTATATCCACAGTAAAACGAGTCCTATATCGACATAACCTGAAAGGCCGCTCAGCAAGGAAGAAGTCACTGCTCCAAAACTGCCATAAAAAAGCCAGACTACGGTTTGCAACTGCACATGGGGACAAATATCGTACTTTTTGGAGAAATGTCCTCTGGTCTGATGAAACAAAAATAGAACTGTTTGGCCATAATGACCATTGTTATGTTTGGAGGAAAGGGGGAAGGCTTGCAAGCCGAAGAACACCATCCCAAACGTGAAGCACGGGGGTGGCAGCATCATGCTGTGGGGGTGCTTTGCTGCAGGAGGGACTGGTGCACTTCACAAAATAGATGGCATCATGAGGAAGGAAAATTATGTGGATATATTGAAGCAACATCTTAAGTGTATTCTGTCTCCATGCTAAGGTACTTAACACAGCACATAATGTAGCTTCAGGCCTTTTCCATTGACATTGTAAACAGGTTTGCTGGGTCTTTTTCAACCAGTCTGACCTGACACAACCTCCAATGCTGTCAACACTTCACTCCTTCCTCCTCACTGCTCGCTAGATGAAGGGTGTGTCCCAAATGGCACCCTATTCCCCATAGGGCTCTGGCCAAAAGTAGTGCACTATATAGCGAACAGGGTCCATTTGGGAGATAGCCTAAGAGTGTGTCTCCTGTCTCAGGACAGATGACTACATTGTTTTTAATCTCACACTAATGTTCACACCACATTTGGATTGTTGGTAAGACGCTAGTTTTCAGGCCCACGCAGTGTATTGTGTAATATCATGCATTTGTTAGCTGAACAGGGTCTGATCTACATTTTACATTTAGCAGACGCTCTTATCCAGAGCGACTTAGTTCGTGAGTGCATACATTTTCAAACTGCCCCCCCGTGGGAATCGAACCCACAACCCTGGCGTTGCAAGCGCCATGCTCTACCAACTGAGCTACACGGGGGGACTAATGGTGTAGTATGGATGTGCAGGCTCAGGCAGTCTAACTCTGAGTAGGAGTGGTGGTGCTGGTGCACTATGGTCATATCCTGACCACCTGACCAGGAAGAACTCTGGGCACTAACCTTTAGCAGGCTATACGCAGGGCTTGGGCTGCGTCCCTTTAATATCTCCTTTCTCCTGAAGTGTGCAGTCATTCACTACTTCACACAAATATAAAGCATTAGATTCTTGGAGGCATGGACTAGTGGGAGTTTCCACCATATTTCTTATACCAGTCATTTTGTTTTAGAATCAGTGAAGGGAATTGAACAAGTGCACACCTTGGGAGGAAGGAGAGATAATGAGTTTCTACTTACTGTGTCACCTGGAACTCTCTTAAATTACCACATCATTCCTTTCATCATTAGGAAGTAATGTGAGTATGTGCAGGAAACAGAAAAATAACAATTTCTCTCCCCCCCTCTCCAGGAACCTGCTCTATGTGTACCCCCAGCGACTCAACTTTGTCAACAGGCTGACATCAGGAGGAAGGAACATCACCATTAAAATCCAGTTTATGAGCGGAGAAGACACCAGCTGTGTGATGCCTGTGAGTTTCTCACACACAAACACACACAGTCTTGGGGACACAATTCAGTCCCATTCAAAATCCTATTTTTCCTAACCCTAAACATAACCTTAAGCCTAAACCTAATTCTAACACTAATTCTAACCTTAACCCTAAGCACCCTAGAAATAGCATTTGACCTTGTGGGGACTAAGAAAATGTCCCTAGTTGGTCAAATCTTTGTTTGTTTAGTATTCTTGTGGAGACTTCTGGTCCCCACAAGTATAGTTAAACACGTCCACACGCGCGAACACACACACACACACACACACACACACACACACACACACACACGCACACACACACACACACACACACACACACACACACACACACACACACACACACACACACACACACGGTGTTCACCCACGTCACTGTGACATTGTACAACATGGTTTTATAGATTTTACTCTGCTTTCTTTTTCCTCATAGGTCATTTTTGGAAAATCGAATGGTCCTGAGTTTGTGCAGGAAGTATACACCCCAGTCACGTACCATAACAAGCAAGTGGATACTATTTTAAATAGTAAATGCTAAATTACAATAACACAACTATGGCATGACATGCTACATATATAACGATAATATATATTTTTTGTGTTCTCTCTGTCCTGTGTGACTCTGCCTCAGGTCTCCAGACTTCTATGAGGAGGTGAAGATGGCTCTGCCTGCCAGGCTGACTGAGAGACACCACCTGTTGTTCACGTTCTACCACATCAGCTGTCAACAGAAACAGAACCAGACAGGAGCCAGTGAGGCACTCATAGGATACTCTGTAAGTTTGACCCCTCATGCCTGGTCTCCTCAGAGTGGGAGTGCTAATCTAGGATCAGGTTCCCCTGTCCATATAATCTTATTCATTGTGATCTAAAAGGCTAAACTGATCCTAGAGCAGCACTCCTACTCTGAGACATAATGGCGGCGTTTACACAGGCAGCCCAATTTTGGTCTTTCGCCCGATTATTGGTAAAAAATCTGATCTGATTGGTCAAAAGAGCAATGATTGGCAAAATATCATAATTAGGCTGCCTGTGTAAACCTGTCTTTATGAATACGGGCCCTGGTCTCATCTGGTCTGGATCAGTCTATGATCTGGCCTAGTTCAGATCAGTTTCACTCCACACTGGTTTCATATGGTCTGAGATGAACGTGCAGATACTCTACTGAACATGGCGCTGGACTGAAAAGTTGAATCATGGTTATTTATGATCAATCTACCAGTAAGTGATTCTCCTCAATGATGTGGAGAGGTAGATGCGTCTCCAGTATGTATCCGTCCATGGTCAATGTTTCCTGTGGCTGATCTTCTGTCTATCCCCTGGTATATTGTAGTGGCTGCCTATACTGAGTACTGACAGACTACAGACGGGTCAGTACTGCATCCCCATCGCCCTGGACAGATTGCCTGTCAACTACTCAATGCACTCACCTGAGGTAACCATTCATTTGGCCATTTCAATTATCCAGACAACAGTTGAAATTAAGTTGTATCACTAAAATGTAAAGAGGGGAGAGGCTCCCCCTTGTGGAGAGAATGTCAGTTACATTTATTTTTCATTAATAGGTTGATTTACTGACTTATTGATTGGGTTTAGATGGCAACAGACATTATATTTCTTTAGCACAAAGTACAAGGCATGTGAATAGGCTCAGAATGACTTAATATGTCAATGTCTCTCTCTGCAGAAGATTCTCCCTCAGGTTCTTGATATGTCTCTCGCTCTCTCTCTCTCTCTCTCTCTCTATCTCTCTCTCTCGCTCTCTCTCTCTTCCCTCTCTCTCTCTCTCTCTCTCTCTCTCTCTCTCTCTCTCTCTCTCTCTCTCTCTCTCTCCCCTCTCTTTCTCTCTCCCTCTCTTTCTGCAGAAGATTTTCCCTCAGGTTTTCAATATGTCAATGTCTCTGTCTCTCGCTCTCTCTCTCTCGCTCTCTCTCTCTCTGCAGAAGATTCTCCTTCAGGTTCTTAATATGTCAATCTCTCTCTCTGCAGAGGATTCCCCCTCAGGTTCCTCCAGTCAAGTGGATGGAAAGTCACAAAGGAGTGTTCAACCTGGAGATACAGGCTGTGTCCTCAGTACACACACAGGTGAGTCTACCACACACACACACATACACACACACACACACACACACACACACACACACACACACTTTATTTATTCATTTATTTACCGAACCCCAGGACAACCACTTGGAGCGTTTCTTCACATTGTGCCATGCCCTGGAAGGCGGAGTGATGTTCCCGCTCCGGGTTCGGGAAGAGAAGATTCCGGAGAACAAGCTGGAGCACGAGCTGAAGCTGAGCATCATCTCCCTGTCCTCTTCTAGACTGGAACCTCTGGTCCTCTACCTCCATCTGGTCTTAGATAAACTCTTCACCCTCATCATGCAGCCCATGGTCATCGCTGGACAGACAGGTATCTATAGGGACATGTCACCAGGACTTTCAGACAGACAGGTATCTATAGGGACATGTCACCAGGGCTTTCAGACAGACAGGTACCCAGTGGGACATCACCTGGGATTTCTGACATACTGGTAGAGCAAGACAGGTACTCCACTGGTAGGACAGACAAGTAGTGTGAGAGTTTACCTGATATGTTTGACCTGTGTTGTGTTAACCGTGCGTGTGTTTATTTCCTAGCCAACCTGGCCCAGATAGCATTTGAGTCGGTGGTGTCCATCGTCAACAGTCTCCACAACAGCCAGGAGCTGGCCAGGGACCAGCAGGGCAGGAACGGTCTCCTAGCAACATACCTGTACTGGGTGTTCCGTCTACCTGACTCCCATGAGCTCCTCAACACAGGTAGGAAGGAACCACCGGACACGTTATCATGGTGATGTAACTGTATGGGCAGTCTTACTTGTGAAGAGAATGGACATAGTCTTATTTGCGCAACAAGAATGTGCTCAGCTGAGCACAGTAACTGTAGATAAGTTACATGAAACAGAAGTCATTGAAATATACAATTCTGTAGAACTGCAGGTATGTGCAACCTAAAGTAAAGTGTAACCAGGTAGATCATGCCAGTGACAAGGTTCTCAAAAGAGGACCGTCGTGCTCTCCCAAAAGTTTGGTTGGTGCGTAAAACCTGTGAATCCAGATAAGCCAAAAAGTGAATCCGCACACAAAAAGATGTTGCATAAAGCTGACTTAATTTAGTTTTTTTAATGAATTTTTACTGCATCAGGATAGCGTACATAGACGTTTCGACTTAATAGCCTTCTTCAGTGTGTAGGTAAAGTGTGGCGTCCAGGTAGGTCATCCTAGTCATATGGTTCTCCCCTGTTTGTGTCTGTGTCCAGGTCCAGGGGGGGTGGTACCTCCCACTGAGGGCCGCTACAGTACTATGGGGCGAGCCTCAGCCACCACAGTAGGAACCATGTTACTGCAGTCCCGGATCCGCAGCAGCAGCAACCCTGATATCCCTGCCCCACACAGTGCAGAGGACACAGAGGTCAAAAACATCCTGTCAGCTAAGGTACTGCTACACATACAGAGTTGTGGTTGAGTGGGTAACACTGCATGTTCAATCCCCGAGTCCTCCTCTCACACTTTGTCTCCTCTTAAAGGGATACTTCCGGAATTTGGCAACAAAGCCCTTTTCCTACTTCCCCAGAGTCAGATGAACAATGCTAACTAGCGCTAGCATGCTAGCTGTTACCATAGTCTTCTAGTCATTGCGTTAAGGCTAGTTAGCAATTGCGCTAATGCTAGTTAGCAACTTCCTTCAAACTGCACACAGAGACATACAAATGAAATCCACGAGTTCATCTGACTCTGGAGAAGTAGATAAAGGGCTTCATTGCCAAAATCCCAAAGTATCCCTTTAACCTGTCAGCCCCTCTGTTTCTGAATCTCCACTCTCCTTTAAAAAAAAGGGGGGGAAGGTACTGCTACACTAAAGACATAGAGTCAATGAACATCCCGTCTAGAGCCTGCCACAAACACATGTTGCTACTGTAGCTACATCCTCTAGTGTCACGAGTGTCTCTCAGACTGTGGCTGGTTTACAACACATCAGTACCTATGTCTGCATTCCAAATGACACCCCATGGGCCATGGTCAAAAATAGTGCACTATATAGGGAACAGGGTGCCATTTTGGGACGCACACACCACATTTGTTTGTCTCTTTGTGTCTGAAGCGCAGTGGTCTAAGGCACTGCATCGCAGTGCTAACTGTGCCACTAGAGATCCTGGTTCGAATCCAGGCTCTGTCGCAGCCGGCCGTGACCGGGAGACTCATGGGCGGCGCACAATTGGCCCAGCGTCGTCTAGGGTAGGGGAGGGAATGGCCGGCAGGGATGTAGCTCAGTTGATAGAGCATGACGTTTTCCATGCCAGGGTTGTGGGTTCGATTCCCACGGGGGGCCAGTATAAAAAAAATATGTAATCACTAACTGTAAGTCGCTCTGGATAAGAGCGTCTGCTAAATGACTAAAATGTAAATGTAAATGAAGCTACAATAGCCCAGGTAGTCCAGTGTAGGACGGTCTGATTCAGATTCTTCATGACCACCTTGTTGTTGCTGTCCTCTCTCTCAGGGCCAGAACAACCCAGGCAGTCGCATGTCCACCTATGTGGATGTGAGCAGCCACCCTCAGAGCTCTACAGGCGGGACCCGGCCCTCCAACAGAAAGGTAACAGAAAGATCCCCGGAATAAATGTCTTTATTCTCCTCTGTGATGCCAACAGTCACCAGCAGAGGGCAGTGTGACACTGAGCAGACCAGAGCACATACCGTAGCATGTAGACTTCTATAAAGTATCTTCCATACTAGCCAAACACTGACAATAACATCCTCATTTGCGTTCTGAGTAGAATGTTCTATATACGTCGCAGTAGGATGTTACATGGCAGCCAGTAAAATCTTAAATCTGTAATAGATCATGTGATGTGGATTTCTATGGTGTTGGAGCAAACCACACTGGCATGTGAAATAGCAGCTGAACATGGCATTGAACTGTGGTTCTATACATTCACAAATATTTAACAGAGATTAAATAGTGTGTGTGTGCATTTCAAAATCAAATCACTCTGTTTTGAGGCGCTGATCTTGTGTTGTTAGCCATGCTAAAATAAGACCAGACCCTTCCTTTTGAAACGCTGTATCTGATTTCACTGGCTGGGGTCACAGTGCATTGGCTAGCTCTGGTTTGTGTTGAACTGAGGACTGTTGGCACCAGCAGTCAGTCAGTCATTCAGTCAGTAATTAAATCTGTCTGTCTGTCTGAGTGTCACTCCCTCTCTCTAATCTCTCTTTCTCTCTAACATATAAGTTGTACTTTGCTTTTAAGAAGTAATCCGTTATAACACTGTGATAGTCCAGGATGGATGTGATCCTTTGAAATAGTACACTGTATTCTATATGTAGGTTACCAGACACTACTGTATTAGTGGTGGTAGTAACCCAAGGCTCTGTTTCTCCTCTGACAGCAGTTCCATGAGGAGTTAGCTCTACAGATTGTGGTCAGCACGGGAGTCTGCAGAGAGAACGCATACAAATACGCCTGGTTCTTCTTTGAACTGCTGGTAAGTGTGTTCAATATACACTGAATGTACAAACATTAGCAAACCTTCCTAATATTGAGTTGCACCCCCTTTTGCCCTCAGAACAGCCTCAATTCTTTGGGGCATGGACTCTACAAGGTTTTGAAAGCGTTCCACAGGGATGTTGGCCCATGTTGACTCCAATGCTTCCCACAGTAGTGTCAAGTTGGCTTGTAGTGGATCTCTACTCCGTATAGCACATTCCAGCTCATCCCACAGATGCTCAATTGTCTTGATCTGGTGACTGGGCAAGCCACTGCGGTAAGCTGAATTCACTGTCATGTTCGTGGAACCATTCCTGGACAATCCTACTGAAAAAAATAATTTGCAGATGGACACACTGCTTCCATGAAGGGATGCACCTGATTGGCGATGATGTTCAGATATCCTGTGGCATTCAAATGTTGCTCCACTTTTATCAAGGGGCTCAATGTGTGCCATGAAAACACACCTTACACCATCACACCACCACCACCAGCCTGCAATGTTGACATGCGGCATGATGGATGATTGAACTCATGTGGTTTTCTCCATACCCTTGTTCTCCCATCAGCGTGAAACAGCAGGAACCGGGATTCATCAGACCAGGCAATGTTTTTCCAATTCTCCAGTGTCCAGTGTTTTCGTTTCTTAGCCCACTGAAACCGAATGTTCTTGTTTTTCTGCTGAAAGAAGTAGAACTCGGCTGCCATACCCCATTCGTGTCAAGGTACGAAAAGTTGTGCATTCTTTTATGGGTCTTTGGGCACCAATGTTGTACTGGACTGTCAGTTGACTAACTGTAGCCTGCCTGTTGCTCTGCACAATTTGTGTCAGCCTCCTTTGTCGTCTTTCATCAATGAACTGATTTCGACCACTGGCCTGCCGTTGGCTGGATGTCCTTTGGGTGGTGGACCATTCTTGATACACACAGAAAACTGTTGAGCGTGAAAATCCCAGCACCGTTGCAGTTCTTGACACACTCAAACCGTTGCGCCTGGCACCTACTACCATACCCCGTTCAAAGGCACTTTAAATATTTTGTCTTGCCCATTCACACTCTGAATGGCACACGTACACAATCTATGTCTCAAATGTCTCAAGGCTTTAAAATATTTATTTAACCTGTCTCCTCCCCTTCATCTACACTGATTTGAAGTGGATTTAACAAGTTACATCAATAAGGGATGATAGCTTTCACCTGGTCATTTTATCATGGAAAGAGCAGGTGTTCCTAATGTTTTGTACACTCAGTGTATTTACTTTAATGGCAAATAAGCTCTAGCATTTTTAGCTTAATGGAGTGGTTTTTGGACTACAATGAAGGAATGTGTGTGTGTGTGTCCAGGTGAAGAGCATGGCCCAGCACGTGTCTCAGCTGGAGAAGCAAGACGTCCCTCGCAGGAGCCGCTTCTCAGACCGCTTCAAAGATGACGTCACCACAATCGTCTCCGTGGTTACTGCTGAGATAGGGACCATCCTGGTCAAACAGAAGAAGGTTAGTAATAGTGTCATTATGAGCCTTTATATACACCAGCACTTTTAATAAACTTACAAACACTTTTTCAGATAATTAATCAATCTATCAAATCATCACTTAATGCCAGTCCTTTTTCTTTTTTTTCTCTAAGTAGACCATTGGCTGTTTTTAACTGAAAATCTAATGTTTTATTTGTTGTTGTGTTGTTGTTGTTGTTGTTAGGAGTTGGAACAGGCAGAGAAGGTGAACATCAGCCTGGCCTTCTTCCTGTATGACCTGCTGTCTCTAATGGACAGAGGCTTTGTCTTCATCCTGGTCAAAAACTACTGCAACCAGGTCACTACCACAATACACTACCCTAATCAGAATAATGCAACCAAGTCACAATAAACTACCCTAATTTATTGTTTTTCCCACCAGATGTCGGCAAAGACCATTTCCATGCCAACCCTGATTAGCATGCGATTGGAGTTCCTGCGTATCCTGTGCAGTCATGAGCACTACCTCAACCTCAGCCTTTACTTCAGTAGCCCCGCCTCCGCACCCACCTCCCCATGCCCATCCATCTCCTCACAGGTCAGTTTGCATGTCAGTCAAAATCGTATTGACCAGTCCCTCACCTGGCTTTGGGATTTTAGGTTATAGCGTAGTATGGTTGAGTAAGGTGGGTTCTCTCTCTCTGGCTTTAAATACTCTTTCTCTACTTTTATATTCCAACCTCTTTCTCTCTTTCTCTCTTTCTCTCTCTCTCTCTCTCTCTCTCTCTCTCTCTCTCTCTCTCTCTCTCTCTCTCTCTCTCTCTCTCTATCTCTTGCTCTCTATCCCCCGTCTCTCTCTCTCTCTCGCTCTCTATCCCCCGTCTCTCGCTCTCTATCCCCCGTCTCGCTCTCTATCCCCCGTCTCTCTCTCTCTCTCCCTCCCCCGTCTCTCTCTCCCTCCCCCGTCTCTCTCTCCCTCCCCCGTCTCTCTCTCTCTCCCCCGTCTCTCTCTGCAGAGCTCCAGTTCGTATAGTTTCCAGGAGCAGAGGATCCTGGGGCTGTTTGAGCTGTCTCAGGAGTTTAAACAGCAGCACTACCTCGCTGGTCTACTGCTGACCGAGCTCAGCGCTGCACTGGACATGGAGTCAGAGGGGTCAGTACACACACCATACAAGAGACACACACACACAACACCTCACTGCCCACTATCTCAGGGGCCAGCCAACTACACACAGACAAACAGAAAAATGTGTGTGTGTGTAGGGGTAAAGTCCAGAGGAAGGCCATCAACGCCACCTACAGTCTGCTGTGTGCCCATGACCTGGACCAGCGCTGTACCCGGCCTGAGGTCCGGGCCAAGGTGGCCACTCTCTACCTCCCCCTGGTGGGCATCATCATCGACTCCATCAACTACCTGGACTTCACAGGTACTGGCCTGGCCACATCCCATATCCACACCTATACCCTACCCATTGGGACTTAATGTAGAGTCTGGCTAAGGAGTTGGTTGATTAGTTTGGAACTGGGTTGATGTGAACTGTGTTTAGAGAGTGTTTGGTGCAGAGCCGTGGCTGAGTGGTAACAATCTTTGCTCTCAACAAATATGTGACTCCCCACCGTAGTCTCCCCTTCCAACTTTCTCCCCTCTCTACCTCTGTATCTCCTTAGTAACTTCTAATCTGTCTAAATAAAACTTGAAAATATATATTTTTTAAAAGTATTTGACCCTTGTGTGTCTCCGTAGTGTCAGAGGCTCGCGGAGGGAAGAACAAGACAGGAGGGTCAGATGAAGACCCCGACAATGTCCCGCCCATTAATCAGTCTATTGCAATGGCAATCGCCGGCAATCCCTTCAACACCTTGGCGAGGAATGCCCTGCCTTCCATGGTGTCTGTGGTAAGGCTATAGGAATGTTGCCATGGTTTCGTATTCCAAGCACATACTGTATGTTTGGGTTCCTCCATCAGACCTGGATTAAGTTTGCTTTTTAAAATGATTTATCAACAATTTCAATTAGAGTAGTAAATTCCTTGTTCTGTAGTTTTGTGACTAGTGGTGATAAAGGTGTGTGTGTGTGTGTGTGTGTGTGTGTGCATGCACACATCCGCAAGGGGGCGGTGGTGTAGCAGGTGTGCTGCTGTGAGGTAGACTGATGAGCTGTAGGAAGCACACACACTCCATCCATTGTGAGATGCCAGCTCTCTTTCTCTCTCTTTCTCTCTCGCTCTCTCGCTCTCTATCTCTCTCTCACACACACACACACATTTTGGGAGATGCTTTATGGGCAGGCATTATCATCATAAGTGAATTGGGCTGTGCTGAGAGACACACACATCCATCAAACGTAGCCACGGCAACCACACAGCCACAGAACACCCTCCCTCTGTCTCTCCTATCATACCTTGTCTGTGCTAGATGGATGTATACAATGCTAACTGTCTATTCTTTTTTTATTTTTTTTTACAGTTTTGATAAGTGTTTAACATATTAAGACATTGAACTCAAGTCGAGGCCCTAAGCCTGCCATCTGAGTAATAGCATCTATGGAATCAGTAGGAGTTGAATGGTTGTCTTCATCAAAGGTCCCAATCTACTCCGTGTAATAGTGTTACTCAATGGTAGACACGGGTCTGTATGGAATATTACTCAACCTCTGAATTAGATGTAGCGCCAGTGGAGAGCCTTGGCAGCGGATAATTGGGAATCCCAATAAAATACAACAACCCATAAACCACACTATACTATGTCTCTGTCCACTCTAACGTATACAGTACGTCTCTGTCTCCCTTCCTCTACCAGTCTGCTAAGGCAGTGGCCAGCCTCTGTGTGTGTGGTATGTTCTATAGTAATATAACTCTGTCGCTCTCCTCTCTAGCAGTCTGGTAAGGCGGTGGCCACCCTGTCAGCAGAGACCAGTCGTAACCTGCTGGTGTGTTTCCTGTGGGTGATGAAGAACGCTGAGAGGAGTCTGATCCAGCGCTGGACTGTAGACATGCCGTCAGCACAGCTCAACAGACTGCTAGAACTACTCACCATTTGTGTTTCCTGCTTTGAGTACAGGGTAAGAATGTCTGCGCCCTGCATGGAGTACATACCTAATTAATGTCTGTAAATAGGATGTATGTGTGTGTGCATGCCTTCACGCATTTGTGTGTGTGTGTTATGTGCAGGGGAAGCGAAGCAGTGATAAGGTGAGCACCCAGGCCTTACAGAAGTCCCAGCAGGCTAAGTTGCAGCTGGAGGACTCCCTACTGAGGGGCATTGGAGCCCGGGGGGAAATGATGCGACGGGCTGGAGGTCAGTACCACCCACCACTCTCTCTGATTGATCAAAAGTAGCTAAATCCACAGTACACGACTTATAAGTATATCTCCTGAAAAGCAGCTCTGAGTAGCTGAAAAGGGAATGATGGGTACTCCTAAGCTGCTTTTTGATTGGACGAGAGTCTGCCTGCCCTTTTATCCCTGACCTTTGACCCTGACAGGAAGTGACCGTGCAGGTCAGAGAGTGAACCTGCGCTGGAGAAAAGACCTGACACAGTGGAGGCAGACCAACGACAAACACGACAAGTGAGTTACACACACACACACACACACACACACACAGAGTACAAATGCAATTCATTCAGACATGAATTACACATCTCTCCTGGTATGGAAGAAGATAGATTGTCAGACAATGCCATTGGAAGAAACTAGTGAAGAGAACCCCCTCTCCTGTTTCCCCTCAGAACCAAAGCAGAGCTGGACCAGGAGGCTCTGATCAGTGGGAATCTGGCTACTGAGTCCAACCTCATCGTCCTGGACCTACTGGAGACCATAGTACAGGTCACAACATCTTTCTTCTTATGTTTTCAATCTACCTCTACTTCTTTCTGCCCTTTTCTGTCTAATCTCTCTCTCTCTTTATCTCTCTCTCTCTCTCTCTTTATCTCTCGCTCTCTCGCTCTCTCTCGCTATGGTCGTGTTTGAGATTGACTGCAGACTGACTGTTCTACAAATCACCTTGCATCCTAAATAACTACTGATTGTTTGTAGATCAGTCTGTCAGCATTTACCAACAATGCATCACGAATTTTGATACTCTCTTGAACACAGCCAACATCATAAGTGTCCTCTCTTGTCCCATTTGGCTGACAGCATTCTCTCTATGTCTTCCATACAGGCTGTTCCATTGGCTGACTGTAAGGACAGTGTAGTGGGTGGCGTGTTGAGGGTGTTGCTACACTGTCTCACCTGCAACCAGAGTACAACCTTCCTGTCTCACTGCTTCAGCACACTGCGAGCACTCGTCGTCAAGGTAGTGTCTATACACAATATCTACTGACGGTATTGTGTGTGAGTGTATGCATGTGCGTGCGCTGATAGTATTGTGTGTATTATAGTTTGGTGACCTGCTGTTTGAAGAGGAAGCCGAGCAGTGTGCAGACCTGTGTCAGAAGGTGCTTCAGCACTGTAGCAGTCCTGTGGATGGAAACAGAAGCCAGGCCTGCGCTACCCTATACCTCATCATGAGATACAGCTTCAGCTCAGCCAACGTGAGTACACACGCACACACAGAATCCGTCTCATCCTTTTTCCTCTAACACCCAGTCGTTTCCATGTCTATTTTGAGCTCAGTGGAGAAAGTTGCTGAATGATGTGTTTCTGAGTACTTAGAAGTGAACAGGGAGATATGTCACTGTCTACCCCTGTGTCCCTGCCTTTCTGTAAGTAATGGCTGTACAAGTGAGAAAAAGGGAGAGGGAGAGAGAGGCACCACACCACCCCAACCAGTTAGCACCCTCCCAAACCAACCAGTTAAGACCCTCCAAACCAACCAGTTAGCACCCTCCCAAACCAACTAGTTAACACCCTCCAAACCAACCAGTTAGCACCCTCCCAAGCCAACCAGTTAGCACCCTCCCAAGCCAACCAGTTAACACCCTCCCATGCCAACCAGTTAACACCCTCCCATGCCAACCAGTTAACACCCTCCCAAACCAACCAGTTAACACCCTCCCAAACCAACCAGTTAACACCCTCCCAAACCAACCATGGCCACAACCCATATAGGTCCCCCCAGGTCAAACCAAGCCTCCTGCCCCTTCCATGCCCCCAACCCCCACAACTTGAAAATCACACATATGCCCAGGCGGAGAGCAACAAGTTAGATCAGACTTAACCCACTCCATGAAAATAATCAAAATAAAACAGAAACATTTTACATTTGACTAGAATTTAAAATAGAAATAATCTCAATAGAGAAAGATGTCCTCCTGTGTGCTACCTATATCCCCCCACTAGAATCCCCATACTTGAATGAAGACAGCTTCTCTATCCTAGAGTGGGAGGTCAACCATTTCCAGGCCCAGGGACATGTACTAGTCTGACCTAAACGCCAGAACTGGACAAGAACCTGACACCCTCAGCACACATGGGGACAAGCACCTACCTGTAGGGGACTGCATTCCCACCCAAATATGCCCCCCTAGACATAACTACGACAAAACAACCAACAAAAATGGGTCACAACTCTTGCAGCTCTGTCGCATGCTGGGTCTGTACATAGTCAGTGGTAGGCTTCGAGGGGAATTGTACGGTAGGTACACCTACAGCTCATCCCTTGGCAGTAGTACTGTAGACTACTTTATTACATTTACATTTTAGTCATTTAGCAGACGCTCTTATCCAGAGCGACTTACAGTTAGTGAGTGCACACATTATTTTTATATTTTTTTCATACTGGCCCCCCGTGGGAAACGAACCCACAACCCTGGCGTTGCAAACGCCATGCTCTACCAACTGAGCTACATCCCTGCCGGCCATTCCCTCCCCTACCCTGGACGACGCTGGGCCAATTGTGCACCGCCCCATGGGTCTCCCGTTCGCGGCCGGCGATGACAGAGCCTGGATTCGAACCAGGATCTCTAGTGGCACAGCTAGCACTGCGATGCAGTGCCTTAGACCACTGCGCCACTCGGGAGACACTTTATCACTGACCTCAACCCAGAGTCTCTCAGAGCGGTCAGTCAGCCAACTAACACCCCTATCAGACCACAGCAAAATCACAATCTACTTGAACAGAGCAATACTCAACCATGAGGTATCGAAGCCAAATAATCTGCATGCTTTTATGAAATGCTATAGATGGAAGCAGGGTAGTGTAGAAACCTACCAAAAAACGATTGGCCAACAACAAATCCAATCCCTCCTAGACAACTTCCTGGACAAAATGTTTCCCTGCAATAGTGAAAGTGTAAACTTAGCAGTAGGAAGCCTGAACAGTATATGTGACCGACCACCTCGATTCGGTCTTATGTAGCAACATTTGAAATTGTGTTTTTTACATTGAATGAAAGTAGAAACTCAGAGCTAGAAAATGTTATATCATACACTGCAGTTGAGGAAAAATGGGAAAGTAATTCTGCTTTGAAAGTCGATAAACTTGTAACCCCACTTTTGAAAAATGGCCCTTGAATGTTTTGGTACACCTACTGGAGATCTCTTCTTTGTCTACACCCCATTCAGCATCGTTCACATCCTCTTAAGCCTTAGCCCCACCCATCTCTTTAAGGATTCACATGTGAGTCCATGTGCTAAACAGAGTGAGTAGTTTAGTAAACAACCAAAGATTTCTAGACTAAAAGTGGTAAAAGTAGTAGCCTACAATAAGGAAAAACTCCAGGTAAAAATACACTTTATCTAGTCCTTAGCCTAATCTGACTTTGGTGCAGGTCATGTTGTTCTTCCCATTACTGTCTCTGGTAAACACACACTATATCAAATCAAGTATACGTTTAGGAAGTATAAGTCATGTGAAGGAAATGCTATAACCACCCCCCAGCCACATCTAGCTAAGTGGATGGGTCACTATTGTCTAGACATGTACACATGTTCATGAAATACAATAGATGGTGGTAATCACCCCTAGACATACCTGGCTAACTTTATGGGTCATGTAATCATCTGGCGAAGTGGTGTCTTTTGTTTAGACATGTAGCTAGCTAGCTAAACAATGAACCGGCATAATTCCAACTCATAATACTACCAACACAAACATTGTCATAGCTGTTGTATGAATCTGCAGGTAGCTAAAGAGCTAACCAACTAGGTTCAATGTTAGGTAGCTAACATTGGGCTATAATTTGCAATGCAAATAGATCCTGATTAGAATAATATTACTACACAGATCATACATGTAACGTTAGCTAGCGAGCCAGCAAGCTAACGTTAGCTAGCTATTTGAAACTTATAATATCAGAAAATGTAGCTAGACTCTTACCCATTTAACTCTGTTTAGTTTGTAGCTACATCTTGTTTGGCCAGTGTTGTCAAGTCACTCCGGTTCACACTGACCGAGGCGTGTGCAGAAAGTAGCCTATCACTTTTTCCAACTGATCTGTCGATAGTGCCTGCTAAATTCAGGGAATCAATGTTGTTCAGAAAATTAGCAAAACTTTTGTAGTTCTCGATGGCTAACGTTATATCTTTAAAAAACAGCACGGTAGAAAGGACTATCAACACATACTGAGCAGCTCACGTTATAGACAGAAGCATGCTACATGGCAGACCAATCCAAACTCATCTCTCGGCATGTCCAGCCCATCCATTATCTCAGCCAATCATGGCTAGCGGGAAGGTTCCTTTCTTTTTTCGTGGCTAAACCAACTATGCTCGTAATTTTAACAATTTTATTCGGATTTATGGACAGAATACAAGTTTGTTATTAAAGCACATGAAAGTTCACATGTTCCTGAAGGCATTTCTGCAAAACAACACATTTTGATCAAAAGTAAATGTTTACGTTCAAATGCCTCTCCTGTGAAGTAGTGACATGCGACATACGCCTAGTTTCCTGAAACGAGTCACATATTTGACCTATCAGCTAACATATCACATTTTAAAAAATCAAGGAGAAAAACTAACAACAATGAGAAATGGATTGATAAAGAATGCAAAAACCTAATAAGGAAATTGAGAAATCTATCCAACCAAAAAAACAGAACCAGAAAACCAGAACCTACACCTTCACTATGGTGTAACACTAAAACAGTACAGAAATACACTAAGAAAAAATAAGAAACAGCATGTCAGAAAACTTCTCAATGTGATTGAAGAGTCCATAGAATCTAACCACTTCTGGGAAAATTGGAACACACTAAACAAACAACATGAAGCACTATCTATCCAAAATGGAGATGTATGGATAAACTACTTATCTACCCTTTTTGGCCATATAACAAAGAAATAAGAGCAAACACATATACATGATCACTTGCAAAACTTAGAATCAGATATTAAAGACTACCGGAACCCACTGGATTCTCCAATTACATTGGATGAGCTACAGGACAAAATACAATCCCTCCAACCCCAAAAGGCCTGTAGTGTTGATGGTATACTAAATGAAATGATAAAATATACAGACCACAAATTCAAAATGGCTATTCTTCAACTCTTCAACATTATCCTCAGCTCTAGCATATTCCCCAATATTTGGAACCAAGGTCTGATCATCACAATCCACAAAAGTGGAGACAAATTTGACCCCAATAATTACTGTGGAATCTGCGTCAACAGTAACCTTAGAAAAATCCTCTGCAGTATCATCAACAGCAGACTTCAACATCTCCTCAGTGAAAACAATGTCCTGAGCAAATGTAAAATGGGCTTAGTACCAACATATCGTACGACAGACCATGTATACACCCTGTACACCCTAATTGACAAACAAAACAAAAGCAGTCTTCTCATGCTTTTTTTATTTAAAAAAAGGAAAGCATTGTTGGGGGGAAAACATACAATATTATGAAATCGAAGTACACAAACAACAAGTTTGCAGTTAAAATTGGCAATAAACACACAGATTTCTTTCCTCAGAGGAGTGGGGTGAGACAGGGACGCAGCTTGAGCCCCACCCTCTTCAACGTGTATATCAATTAATTGGCGAGAGCACTAGAACAATCTGCAGCACCCGGCCTCACCCTACTACACTCTGAAGTCAAATGTTTACTGTTTGCAGATGATCTGTTGCTTCTGTCCCCAACCAAGGAGGGCCTACAGCAGCACCTAGATCTTCTGCACAGATTCTGTCAGACTTGGCCATGATGCTAAATCTCAGTACAACAAAAATAATGGTGTTCCAAAACAGGTCCAGTTGCCAGGACAACAAATGCAAATTCTATGCCATCAAAAGGAACATAAAACTTGACGTCCCAATTAGGATCTAGCTAAAAGTACTTAAATCAGTTATAGAACTGATTGTCCTTCATGGTTGTGAGGTCTGGGGTCCACTCACCAACCAATAATTCATAAAATGGACAAACACCCAATTGAGACTCTGCATGCAGAATTCTGCTAAAATATCCTTTATGTACCATGCAAAACCCCAAATAATGCATGCAGAGCAGAATTAGGACTAGTCCTGCTAATCAAATTCCAAAAAAGAGCTGTTAAATTCTACACCCACCTAAAAGGAAGCGATGCCCATTCCTGACACTGCAAAGCTCTCACCTACAGAGAGATGATTGTAGAGAAGAGTCCCCTCAGCCAGCTGGTTTTGGGGCTCTGTTCACAAACACAGACCCCACAGAGCCCCAGGACAGCAACACAATTAGACCCAATCAAATTATGAGAAAACAGAAAGATAACTATTTGACACTGAAAAGAATCAACCAAAAAACAAGCAAACTGGAATGCTATCTGGACCTAAACAGAAAATACACAGTAGCAGAATGCCTGACCACTGTGACAGACCTAAAATTAAGAAAATTCTTGACTATGTACAGACTCAGTGAGCATAGCCTTGCTATTGAGAGAGGCCGCCATCGGCAGACCTGGCTCTCGAGAGAAGAAAGTCTATGTGCCCACTGCCCACAAAATGAGGTGAAAACTGGGCTGCACTTCCTTACCTCCTGCCAAAGGTATGACCATATTAGACACACATATTTCCCATAGATCACACTGACCCACAAAGAATTTGAAAACAAATCAAACACCGATTAACTCCCATATCTGTTAGACGAAATACAGCAATGTGCAATCACAGCAGCGAGATTTGTGACCCGTTGCCATGAAAACAGGGCAACCAGTGGAGCACAGATAACATTGTAAATACAACCAATATTTATCTGTTATGTTATTTAGCTGATAACGTACTTTATACTTATGAAACCTTTATAAGTGCAGTGTTTACTGTAACAGTAATATTCTGTTGTCTTTTGTTTATTGTTTGTGTTTACTGTAACAGTAATATTCTGTTGTCTTTTGTTTATTGTTTGTGTTTACTGTAACAGTAATATTCTGTTGTCTTTTGTTTATTGTTTGAGTTTACTGTAACAGTAATATTCTGTTGTCTTTTGTTTATTGTTTGTGTTTACTGTAACAGTAATATTCTGTTGTCTTTTGTTTATTGTTTGTGTTTACTGTAACAGTAATATTCTGTTGTCTTTTGTTTATTGTTTGTGTTTACTGTAACAGTAATATTCTGTTGTCTTTTGTTTCTTCTCACTTTTGTAGATTATTTTTATTTCAGTTGCTTTGGCAATGTAAACATGTTTCCCATAGAGAGAGTGCGGGAGGGAGAGAGGGAGGGATAGAGATGTAGATATAGAGGGGTAGGGCGGGAGAGGGGTAGGGAGGGAGGGCAGGAAAGAGAGAGAGAGGGAGGGCAGGAAAGAGAGAGAGAGAGGGAGGGCTGGAAAGAGAGAGAGAGGGAGGGCTGGAAAGAGAGAGAGAGGGAGGGCAGGAAAGAGAGAGCGAGGGAGGGCAGGAAAGAGAGAGCGAGGGAGGGCAGGAAAGAGAGAGAGAGGGAGGGCAGGAGAGAGGGAGGTAGGTAGGGAGGGAGGACAGGAGAGTGGGAGGGAGAGAGGGACGGAGGACAGGAAAGAGAGAGCAGGAGAGAGGGAGGTAGGTAGGGAGGGAGGACAGGAGAGTGGGAGGGAGGGAGGGAGGGAGGGAGGGCAGGAAAGAGAGAGAGAGGGAGGGCAGGAAAGAGAGAGAGAGGGAGGGCAGGAGAGAGGGCGGGGGGAGAGAGAGAGGGAGGGCAGGAGAGAGGGAGGGCGGGAGAGTGGGAGGGAGGGAGGCGGGAGGGTGGGAGGGAGGGCGGGAGAGTGGGAGGGAGGGAGGGAGGGTGGGAGGGAGGGCGGGAGAGATGGGGGAGGGAGGGAGGGCGGGGGAGATGGGGAGGGAGGGCGGGGGGTGGGGAGGGAGGGCGGGAGGTAGGGCAGGAGAGAGGGAGAGAGGGCAGGAGAGAGGGATGGAGGGGAGGGCGGGAGAGAGGGTGAGATTTGCACAAAAAAGCGCTTCCAACGCCATTTCGCACATCATTAATTTTACAGACCAAAAAAGACTATCATCTTGTCTAGGGTATTTTGAACGTTTACTGACAGATTTGCTGTTTCCATCAGGCCTGTCTTGACATTTTTTTTATCCGGCATAAAAAGGTTGGATGGAAACCTGGTTTTAGGGAAGAGAAAGGGAGAAAGAACACACAACGGATCAGGCCTGGCGCCACGCTCGGTTTAACAGAATGGGGCCGTAGAGATGATCCATAGGTGATTATGTCTCAGCTAATGGGAGATAATTTCCTGCTTTGCTGCTGATGGCAGAGATGGATGGGGTTATACACACACACAAAACCATGTCAGCACTAAGCCCTCCGTTACCTGGAGGACAGTGAGTGAGTGAGAGAGTGAGTGAGAGAGTGAGAATTATTGAATATTGACAACCCTAGAGTCTACTTTATTAGCCAATACACGACTGAGCAATGTCATATATCGTTCTTTAATATATGCTTTTTATAGTTAGTGTTTTATGAATACAGCCAGCCTGTGTTAGTGTCCCTCCACTCCAAGCCCAGATTATGAGTATGGGCCTCCTCCCTGTCAAATCCCCCTCTACAGACATGAACACAGAGGGAGACTGGACAGGTCCCTCTCTGTCTACAGAGATGAACACAGAGGGCCACAGGACAGGTCCCTCTCTGTCTACAGAGATGAACACAGAGGGCCACAGGACAGGTCCCTCTCTGTCTACAGAGATGAACACAGAGGGAGACAGGACAGGTCCCTCTCTGTCTACAGAGATGAACACAGAGGGAGACAGGACTGGTCCCTCTCTGTCTACAGCAGCACTAGTTTGGACACGAGGCTTGAGCTGTGTCCCAAATGTCACCCTATTCCCTATATGGTGCACGTCTTTTGACCAGGGCCCATAGTAGTGCACTATATATGGAATAGGGTCTCTATATAGTGCACTAATGTTGACCAGAGCCCTATGGGACCTTTTTAAAAAGTACTGCACTATGTATGTATTGGGGTGCTATTTGGGACGCAGGTTATGTCCCACCTAACCCCAGTTACTCAAGCCCCTGTCTCTCTCTTTGTCTCTGTCTCTGTCTCTGTCTCTGTCTCTGTGTGATGTATAGAACTTCTCCCGGGTGAAGATGCAGGTGACCATGTCTCTAGCCTCTCTGGTGGGGAAGTCCGAGGACTTCCATGAGGAGTACCTCCGCAGGTCCCTACGCACCATACTGGCCTATGCAGAGGAGGACACAGAGATGCAGAACACACCACTGCCCTCGCAGGTAACACACACGCATGCACGCATTCACGCTCGCACGACACATGTTGATATTAACCCTAGTTTGATTGTGTGTGTGTAGGTGGATGAGCTGCTGAGGAACTTAAACAGTATCCTGTCAGACACGGTGAAGATGAGAGAGTTCCAGGAAGACCCAGAGATGCTCATGGACCTCATGTACAGGTACACACACAACCACTCACTCACTCCTTCACTCCTGCTGTAGGGCTCTGTGTGTGTTTTTCTCCTCGTTCCTATTTATTTCTTTGTGGTTTGGTTGTTTCTCCTCTGTTTATTTCTCACTATGGAAACCATGTGGTAGCAGTTTGGTACAGAGATCTGGTTTTGTATATTCATACAGAGTTTGTGTTTGTGTGGGAGTGAATGCAGACTCTCTCAGTGCATGTGTCATCTGCTTACATTCTGCATGTCTACAGTTACACTCTTGGTTTTCATTCTGCATAAGCCATGCATCTGTAAAAGGTCATTAATTATTGAATTTACATTAGGCTACCTAAAACTGACCCCCAGCCCTCCTCACATGCCCCCCTCACCCAAACCATTCCCTCACTTCACTCACTGAAAGATGTAAGCTATAAGGTCATCCCAGCCTAACAGGATGCAAGGAGAATCAATTATCATAGCTGATTACAGGGACCGTATACACAAAGTATCTAATCTAGGATCAGGTCCCCCCGTCCATTCATTATAATCTAAAAGGGAAAACTGATCCTAGATCAGCACTTCTTCTCTGAGAAGTTTTATGAATACAGGCCCAGATTACATGAGTACTTAAGAGCTTGAGGACTGGGGTTGGTTTGAAATTCAGCATCACTCCCCCTCTCCCTCCTTCTGTCTCCAGGATAGCGAAGGGTTACCAGACATCTCCTGACCTGAGATTGACCTGGCTGCAGAACATGGCGGAAAAACACAAGAACAGGAAGTGTTTTACAGAGTCTGCCATGTGTCTGGTCCACGCTGCAGCCCTGGTGGCTGAATACCTCAGCATGCTGGAGGACCACAAATACCTACCTGTGGGCAGTGTCACCTTTCAGGTGGGTATCTAGACTGTACGCACACACAGACACACACTACTGATTATGGTCTGTTGACTGTTGCCATAAGGGGGCGCTGTATACTCAAAACGTAATGCTTCCTTGTTTGGCTGCTGTCTTGGTTAATCACTTCGTGACAAATATTTTTTTGTGAAAAAACAAAGCTATCAGTAATACTTGATTGATTGAGTCCCTTTTGTAACATGCTGGATGAGTCTGATTGGTTGGTTGCTTCTATAGAACATCTCTCCCAACGTGCTGGAGGAGTCAGCGGTGTCAGATGACATCCTGTCCCCAGATGAGGATGGGGTCTGTTCAGGACGATACTTCACCACCAGCGGTCTGGTGGGCCTACTGGAGCAGGCTGCAGAACTCTTCAGCAACGTAAAACACACAAACAGACAAACAAACAAACAAAAGCGGATCCTAAATAATGGTATTGCTGCACTCCCATAAAGACACTGAACAATGGTGATAATAGTGTGTTGTTGCTGTGTTTTTCAGGGTGGTCTGTATGAGACGGTGAATGAGGTGTATAAGATCATTATGCCTGTTCTGGAGGCTCACAGAGATTTCCGTGAGCTGACCTCCACTCACGAGAAACTCCAGAGAGCCTTTGACAACATCATTCAGAAGGTACAGACAGACAGCAGCATGGACTACTGTATATGAAGGGATTACAGTCACAATACATATGAAGTACTACAATTATAGTGAAATGACTTAAGATTACCATTACAAATCGATGTGCTGTATTTGGAGGAAAGCTGTCTACCTATTTCCTTCACTTGGATGTGAATGATTCAGAGTCGCTTTCACATGTTTGTCGTCGTCCCAGGGCCATAAGAGGATGTTTGGGACGTATTTCCGGGTGGGTTTTTATGGGGCCAAGTTTGGAGACCTGGACGAACAGGAGTTTGTTTACAAGGAGCCAGCGATCACCCACCTGCCAGAGATATCCCACAGACTGGAGGTAACTGTGAGAAAGCGTGTGTGTGTTGGTGCGTGCAGGTGTGCATGCTTTTACTGTATGGATATGAATACTGTATTGATTCATATGAGTACTATATCAATTCATATGAATACTGTATCTATTCATATGAATACTGCATCTGTTCATATGAATACTGCATCTGTTCATATGAGTACTGTATCTATTGGTGTTGTAGAACTTCTACAGTCAGTGTTTTGGAGATGCCCTGGAGATGATCAAAGACTCCAAAGACATAGACAGGAGCAAACTGGATGCTAACAAGGTATAGTATATGACAGTACACCACCAAATCATCCTGTGTTCCTGCTGTGTCCCTTTTCAATACCTTTTGACTTGCATGTGTCGAATTATTGAGAGGAACCTTCACCAACAACTAGATGCATCTCTACTTTTATCCCCTCTCTCTCTCTTTTTCTTTTTCTTTCTCTCTCTGCCCCTCCCTCCCTCTCTTCTCTCTCTCCGCCTCTCGCTCTCTCGCTTGTGCTCTCCCTCCCTCCCCCAGGCCTACATACAGATCACCTACGTGGAGCCCTTCTTTGATGACTATGAGATGAAAGACCGCCTGACCAACTTTGAGAAAAACTTCAACTTGCGTCGCTTCATGTACACCACGCCCTTCACAAAGGCGGGGCGGCCGCGTGGTGAGCTCAACGAGCAGTACAAGAGGAAGACTATCCTCACCACCATGCACACCTTCCCCTACATCAAGACACGCATCAATGTCATCCAGAAAGAAGAGGTATGCTGTTAGAACAAAGCCTATTTAGACACAGATTTTAGCCAATTAGACTGTGATTTTTTTATCTTTCCAAATCTAACTTGTACCTTCCCCTTTCACTCTCTTCACCTCTCCTTCCTTCTCATCCTCCCATCCCCAAGTTTGACCTGACTCCCATTGAGGTGGCCATCGAGGACATGCAGAAGAAGACCAGGGAGTTAGCGGTAGCCACACACAGGGAGCAGCCCGATGCTAAGATGCTCCAGATGCTTCTACAGGGCTCTGTGGGAGCCACTGTCAACCAGGTACCTCCAGCCACCTGTCCTGGCCCCAATAAATGAGATGTTTTCTGCCTCTCTCTTTTCTTTCTCTCCCTGTCACATTGGTGAAAAAGCAGACATTATCCCTCTCTCGTTCTCTCTCTCCCCCCCACTGGCATTTTAACATTAACATTACTGAATTGAAAGTTACTCATTGACTCCACACATCAAATGAAGAGGAAAAACAAGTGTGAAAAGCCAACTGAAGTGATTGCATAGTGTATCTCGTAGGTATGAGTTGTATTCTCCTGAATCCTCCTCACTAACCTCGAAGGAAACATCCAATCTAGTAAGTAAGTAACGTGATGATAAAGAACATGACACATTAAAGAGTCCAGTTTAACCATAACATCGTCTGTACAGTGCCTCGGTTGATTCTGTTAAAACCTTCATTCACAACCTCTCCTTTCATGTCTGCGCTAAACACTGAAACCCTTTGATCTGATGGCTTACAGCTCCCGTCAAACGTTGGCTAAACGCTAATGTAATGATATAGTTACACCAGGCCCCAACTCTCTTTTGTATAGTCTAATCTGACAGCAAGCCCTGCTTTCACCTGCTGTCTGTATACACAACCTTAATGTTCACGCTGTCCATAAACAAATACAGCCCGGGGCCAAATTTCTTTTATTTAACTAGGCAAGTCAGTTAAGAACAAATTCGGCCTACGAAATGACGGCCTACGAAAAAGTCCTCCTGCGGGGACGGGGTCTGGGATTAAAAATAAAAATATAGGATAAAACACACATCTCGACCAGAGAGACACCACAACACTATATAAAGAGAGACCTAAGACAACAACATAGCATGGCAGCAACACATGACAACACAGCATGGTAGTAACACCACATGAAAACAACATGGTAGCAACACAACATGGCAGCAGCACAACATGGTAGCAGCACAAAACATGGTACAAACATGATTGGGCACAGACAACAGCACAAAGGCAAGAAAGTAGAAACCACAATACATCACGCGAAGCCAGTCAGTTGAGAGGCATGGCTCCCCTCTGTCTGTCTGTCCGTCCGTCTGTCCGTCCGTATGTCTCTCCAGGCCCTAGCCTAGCACACGTTTAGAATGCTCATCGGGGTTCCTTTGCCATGCCTGGCCATGTGAGCGTGCTGTGGTTTCATGATAAATATAAGTTAGGATAACAAGATCCCAGAGAGGGAATGAATGGGAGCCAAATGTCTACTTGTAGGCAGGGTTAGTGGTGACATTATCAAAACAGCGATCAGGCTAATCAGGGTCTCTTTCATCTGATCTCTTCCTTATGTCCTGGCTGAACATTGTGGCCTTTGGACACATTGGCTGCGTATCATATGGCACCATATTCCATATGTAATGGGCTCAGGTCAGAAGAAGTCCACTATCTAAGGAATATGGGGCCATTTGGGACGCAGTCATTATTAAGCATTCAGTTAGGAAGTCGTTTCCTCTACTGAAAGTGAGGCATTCACATGCACACACTCTCTTTCTTCCTTTCTTATACCGTCTCTGTCTCTCTGTCTCTCTGTCTCTGTCTCTCTGTCTCTGTCTCTGTCTCTGTGTGTGTGTAGGGACCGTTGGAGGTAGCCCAGGTCTTTCTGAATGAGATCCCAGCGGACCCCAAGCTCTTCCGTCACCACAACAAACTGCGCCTGTGTTTCAAAGAGTTCATCATGAGGTGAGAGCCAACCCAAACACCACTGTGCAACTGCATGGCACGCCAACCAGCCAGTGATGAGAAACACATCAAACTTACACTTTGTGCTCTCACTTTTAATCTTGCTCTGACTCTTGCTTTGGGTGCAGTTCGATTCTCAAATATTTTCTCCAAAGTGTAAACTCTTTTTCAGTGCCGGCAATAGTACAATATGTGGTGAAATATACATTTCTGGTATTAATGGTTTTAAATTGTTTTAGTGGTGGCTTGAAGTACGGACACTCTATAAAATAGTACTGTCGCATGGTGGAAATGGAAAAGCAAGTGAATGACAGTAAAACCAGCTATGTATGCACCCACAGCATCTGTCTTGTTAATGTGTTATTACTGGAATACATTCCTAGGTGATGCTGAAGGAAGCTAGATGTGATTTAATACAACACAACAGGACAGGCATATTAACTTGTTTTCCCTTTAATATCACTCAGCTGCATGGAACAGAAAAGCTTTATTGTTCCCTGGGGAGTTAGTTTCATTTTAGTTTGAATATTTTAAACATAATTTAAACCAACCGTCTAAACGGATGAGGCAGGGAATGTGGTGATTTGGTCCAGGGTGTGTGTCTGTGTGCGAGTGTGTATGTGTCACGCGTATTGTTTGCCTCCGAAAGGTGGCTTTAATTTTGGAACCCTCATGTCACATTCCAACTACCTTGATTGCTGCAAGCAGGCCGGCAAAAATATTTACCGTAATTTCAGAAAGGTTTATTTTCTTCCATAATCCATGCAAGTTTGCACGAGCTCATTATATTCCAAGAACCACTTCTCAAGCTGCTATTTGGGCTGGAAGGGCGATGGCTAGCTAGTAGCTACACATCAGCTGATTGGAGTTTTTTTGGGGGGTAAGTGAAATGCTTTTTTCCCCCTACCCCCCTTTTTTCCAGCAGTCCCTATGCATTTACTGTATACTGTTAGATTACATTTTCCATATTACTTGCATTTAAAGGAGAGAGATAAGTGCAAACATGTGTTTTTTAAGCAACCTCATCTTTCCATTTCCCTCTGCCTCGTTTGTTTGCCATCCATTATGCATGTTGTAATTGTGACTGCGGGCAGACCGGACCCCGTACTGTACCTGTCCTCTGAAATGAGGTTCAACCCCAGGGTACTTTGTTTGGTCATGGATCACTATACTCCCTGCCACTCTCAGCACAGTACTACAAGAGACACTTCCCTTCCTTGAGCATTGCTGTACTAAAAAAGGAGGCAAGGCTCAGAGAAAGAGCAAAAATCTAATACAGGGGGACACACAGGAGTTGTTTAACAAGGTGAAACAATTATTAAATGTCATTGTGAACTGATTTGGGGAGAAATCCATGTCGGTCACATAGTTCAGGAAATGAACTGAAATCCATGAAAAGAAAAGAAGGAAATGAAATGAATTAACACTGGATGCATGAACATCCTCATGAAGATGAATGAAAAGTAATCAGGTCAGTGGTGAGTGATGAAGGTGAGGAGAGGAAGTCGTTGAAGACTATTGAGACACAACCCACAGTATTGATATATCCCAAATGGTACCTTATTCCCTACAGTGTATATAGTACACTACAGCCCTATGGACCCTGGTCAAAAGTAGTGCACTACTGGATATAGGGAATAAGGTTCCATTTGGGACACATCCTATGTTTTCTACCCCCTGTTCCTCTGTAGGTGTGGCGAGGCTGTGGAGAAGAACAAGCACCTGATCACGTTGGACCAGAAGGAGTACCAGCAGGAGCTGAAGAAGAATTACAACCGTCTGAGAGAGAACCTGCGGCCCATGCTGGAGAGGAAGATACCCGAGCTCTACAAACCCATCAAACCACGCCTGGAGAACAGGTAACGCATCATCAAAGTGCGCAATGCAGGGTTGAGTCCAGTAGGGACCAAATGTGAGGGGAAATGTTTGGAAATGGAGGAGGTTTGGGTTACGTCCCAAATGGCACCCCATTCCCTATACCATTATGGCCCCTGGTCAAAAGTAGTGCCCTATATAGGGAAAATGGTTCCATTTGGAACACCACTGATACCTGAATATGTTTCATAAGAAAGCTAATTTTAGTTTCATGTTAATCCTATCAACAGTCCTGCTTGCTTAGGTCGTCTGAAAGAATCTGACAGCTGCTGTGTTGTATTTTCATATTGCCTATGCCACCATGGAAATCTAATTGAACAGTTTCCTCCTCTCCTCCTCTCTCTCCCCCTCCTCCTCTCCCTCTCTGCTGTACCCTCCAAAGGGATTCCATCAAACGGCTCAGTTTCCGCAGAGCACCGGAGGAAAACTCCTGAGACGGCCAGACAGATTATATATCTGAAGGAATGCTCCAGAGGCCAGAGAAGAAAGGATGCTGTAAAAATAGAAAAGGTGGCTTAGAGGGAGAGCAGAAGGGAGCTAGTGGTCCTCATTCACCATGGAAGAGCAGTACACACGATTACACAACGGAGGACTTACAATAATATCTGAATCAATAACACAGCATTGCTAGTTCTCTTGAGTTCTATGATTACTGCGAGTCCTAATGATGCTGCAAACTGCTGTGGGTTTGAGAAATAAAAGTACAAGTCACACATTAAAGGGATACTTCAGGATTTTGGCAATGAAGCACTTTATCTACTTCCCCAGAGTCAGATGAACTTGTGCGTTTGCGCAATTGCCAACTAGCGGTAGCGCAATGACTGGAAGTCTATGGTAACCTTTGGCATGCTAGTAGATACCATAGACCTCCAGTAATTGCGCTAATGCTAGTTAGAATTGGCTCGCAAAACTACCTCCAGCTTACTTCATATTGGATGCAGAGACATAAAAATTGTGATATCTATGAGTTCATCTAACTCTGGGGCTTCATTGCCAAAATTTGGAAGTATCCCTTTAAGGTCCTTGCAGGCCCAGGGAAATGTGTGTGTGTGTGTGTGTGTGTGTGTGTGTGTGTGTGTGTGTGTGTGTGTGTGTGTGTGTGTGTGTGTGTGTGGACGTGTTTAACTATTCCAGAAATCCCCAAAAGAATAATAAACTAACAACATTTTGACCAACTGGGGACATTTGGTTAGTCCCCACAAGGTCAAATGCTATTTCTAGGCGGTTTAGGGTTAAGGTTAGAATTAGTGTTTGGGTTATAATTACGTTAAGGGTTAGGAGCTAGGGTTAGGGTTAGGAGCTAGGGTTAGGTTTAGGGTTAAGGTTAGGTTTTTGGGTTAAGGTTAGGGTTAGGTTTAAGGTTAGGGGAAGAGTACAGGTTAGGTTTAGGGTTAGGGGTTAGGGAAAATAGGATTTTGAATGGGACTGAATTGTGTGTCCACACAAGGTTAGCTGTACGAGTGTGTGTGTGTGTGTGTACTTTCTTTTTGTCATTGTCCTGATAAATCACTTTGTTCTGACTCATGACCAATGACTGATGATAAATCACTCTGTTCTCCAACTCATGACCAATGACTGATGCTAATTCACTCTGTTCTCTGCAAAAGGGCTTCTGGACTTGTACTCATATGTGTGCAACCCTACAGACTCTCACACTGTAAAAATGTAACTCCTCAGTTAACTCGTGATGCTATATTTGTTATATATGTTTGTTAGACATAATTGGCTGTGTAGATACTCACAGAGATTAATTTATTCTGAGTTCACAAATGAGTCATGGTACATACAGTGCCTTCAGAAAGTATTCATATCCCTTAACTTATTCCACATTTTGTTGTTACCGCCTGAATTCAAAATGGATGAAATATATTTTTTTCTCACCCATCTGCACACAATACCACATAATGACAAAGTGAAAACATGTTTTTAGACATTTTTGCCAATTTATTGAAAAATTAAATACCAAAATATTGCATTTACATAAGCATTCACACCCCTGAGTCAATACTTTGTAGAAGCACCTTTGGCAATGATTACAGCTGTGTCTTTCTGGGTAAGTCTCTACAAGTTTTACACACCTGGATTGTGCAACATTTGCCCATTTATTATTTTCAAAATTCTTCAAGCTCTGTCAAATTAGTTGTTGATCATTGCTAGACAACCATTTTCAAGACAAGTAGATTTAAGTCAAAGCTGGAACTCGGCCACTCAAGAACATGCACCTTCTTCTTGGTAAGCAACTCCAGTGTAGATTTGACCTTGTGTTTTAGGTTATTGTGCTGCTGAAAGGTGAATTCATCTTCCAGTGACTGGTGGAAAGCAGACTGAACCAGGTTTTCTTCTAGGATTTTGCCTGTGCTGGGCTCCATTCCGTTAATTTTTTATCCTGAAAAACTCCTCAGTCCTAAACGATTACAAGGATACCCATGACATGATACAGCCAGCACTATGTTTGAAAATATGGAGAGTGGTACTCCGTAATGTGTTGTATTGGATTTGTCCCAAACATAACACTTTGTTTTGGAATTTGTTTTATTCTGTTCAGGCTTCATTATTTTTACTCTGTCAATTAGGTTAGTATTGTGGAGTAACTACAATGTTGTTGATCCATCCTCAGTTGTCTACTGTTGCAGCCATTAAACTCTGTAACTGTTTTAAAATCCCCATTGGCCTCATTGTGAAATCTCTGAGCGGTTTTCTTCCTCTCCGGCAACTGAGTTAGGAAGGACGCCTGTATCTTTGTAGTGACTGGGTGTATTGATACACCATCCAAAGTGTAATTAATAACTTCACCATGCTCAAAGGGATGTTCAATATCTTTTTCTTTTTTTTTACCCATTATCAATAGGTACCCTTGTTTGCAAACCATTGGAAGATCTCCCTGGTCTTATGGTTGAATCTGTGTTTGAAATGCACTGCTCAACTGAGCAACCTTAAAGATGTGTGGGGTACAAAATGTGGAAAAGGTGAAGGGGTGAGAATACTTTCTGAAGGCTCTGTATAACTTACCTAAGGCCACCAACCAAACGCAAGTGGCATATCAGTATTTACACAGAGAGAATTAAAAGGAAAATGTTTACAGTTATGATCAATTCTTTTGTAATTTTCCTAATGAAAATATATTTGAGATAATATACAGTATCATCACTTTAGTTGGCAATAACAATATTGAAAAAATGGTGGTTACTATGACTGAATGTGACAAAGTGAAGGCACATATTTATATAGTTAAAATACTTTTATGAAAAAACAATGTATTAGGATGCCAACAGTGCCATTCTACAATATGTTTACTGTACGAACAAAGATAGGTTAAGTATTTGCCCAGGCTCTTAATCTTCTTGTCTGTTGACGTCATGTTGTAGAACCTCATGCATTCCAATAGAGAAATCCTTTGTAATACTACTGGGAAAACTCAATACTCTGATTCTAAATACTTATGGGCATTCATTCACATTCTATTGTGTTTTGTTACAATGAAGCTGCATAGTAGTACATTAAGTCTGCGTTTACACAGGCAGCCCAATTCTGATATTTTTTTCACGAATTGGTCTTTTGACCAATCACATCACATCTTTTCACATCAGATCTTTTTCAGAGCTAATCTGATAGGCGAAATTAGTGAAAAAAAAGATCAGAATTTGGCTGACGGTCTAAACACAGCCTAAGTTAAAGTGAGTATAGGTCTACCAATAATCACTGGAACCCTTGTTATTCCTTTTGTTGTATTTTTCATCTGTTTATCAGTGCTTTATTGAAAATGTGGGATTTTAATTCATTGTCATGCACATGTCAATGTCATGCACTTGAAGCAATTCAACTTAAAATGTGTACATCTTTCCTGTGGTCATTATTCCTCCACTAATCACTACATTATCATTAGACCTAGCATAGGCCTAGAGGACTCAGTGTTGCAAAATATATACTTTCCTCATTAGCGGCAAATGTTGGATCAATATCCACATCCAGTAACATGGATGATGCTTGAATTGGAATGTGAAGCTAACTAGCTTTAGAAGATTCTGAATATACTGTAGATCTAGCTAGATTAGCAGTATCCCTCTGCTGACCACAATATTCAGATAAGCAACCTCATCTTATTACAAGTGCTCAAGAGCTGCTTTATATATCTCCACCTGTAAGATACCAATCAATATATGTAGGTTAAAGGCGTCCGGGTTCGGTTTGTTCCTAGCAGAACTCGTCTAGGCGAAGCGAAGTCTGTGCCTCGCATATTCCCTTAATAAAAGACCTTAGCTTGAAAAAATTAGAAAAAAGCGGCAAAATTACTGTTTGTCCTTCTTAAAACGCCATAATAACATTATAGCCAAAATAGTCAATTAATCCAAGATAAAATCAAGAAATATGTAAATTATAAATGTTTACGTTTTTGCAGAGGAGGTCTTAGTCGCACAATTTTACATATAACTAAGATGTTTGTAAAAAAAAGTATAATCTAAGTATAATCTTTGTAAATGATATAATAAATAGGACTGGTGGAGTTATGTCACACATGCAGTTAACAAAAATATATGGAAATGTCTGCTCTATCCAAAATTACAACCAACTGATTGAAGCATTACCGCAAAAATGGAGGAGGCAAGTGGAAAGGGGAGAAGGGAAGGAACGTGTCTGTCGGCCCTGCATTAAAGACCAAAATTGGCTAAAGAATATTGTGATAAATAAAAGGTAGACCAGTTTCATTTAGGGACCAACAAATTGACAGATGCGGCATACAGGTTGCAAAATAGTTGGGAGGAGATTTTCGATGTACTGATTCCATGGCACATGGTTTATGAACTGATACACAAAATGACGCCGGATTCAAAACTTTTAGTTTTTCAATTTAAATTATTATACAAAATTCTTGCAAACAACAGAATGTTATATACAGTGCATTCGGAATGTATTCAGACCCCTTCCCTTTTTCCACATTTTGTTATGTTACAGCCTTATTCTAAAATAGATTAAATAAACATTTTCCTCGTCAATCTACACCCAACACCCCATAATGACAAAGCAAAAACACGTTTTTAGACATTTTTGCACATTTATTAAAAATAAAAAACAGATACCTTATTTACATAAGTATTCAGACCCTTTGCTATGAGACTCGAAATTGAGCTCAGGTAAATCCTGTTTCCATTGATCATCCTTGATCACAACTTGATTAGAGTCCACCTGTGGTATATTAAATTGATTGGAGATTATTTGGAAAGGCACATACCTGTCTATATAAGGTCCAACAGTTGACAGCGCATGTCAGAGCAAAAAACCAAGCCATGAGGTCGAAGAAATTGTCCGTAGAGCTCCGAGACAGGATTGTGTCGAGGCACAGATCTGGGGAAGGGTACCAAAAAATCTCTGCAGCATTGAAGGCCCCAAGAACACAGTGGCCTCATCATTCTTAAATGGAAGAAGTTTGGAACAACCTAGACTCTTCCTAGAGGTGGCCGCCCGGACAAACTGAGCAATCGGGGGAGAAAGGCCTTGGTCAGGGAGGTGACCAAGAACCTGATGGTCACTCTTACAGAGCTTCAGAGTTCCTCTGTGGAGATGGGAGAACCTTCCAGAAGGACAACCATCTCTGCAGCACTCCACCAATCAGGCATTTATGGTAGAGTGGCCAGACAGAGGCCACACCTCAGTAAAAGGCACATGACAGCCCACTTGGAGTTTGCCAAAAGGCACCTAAAGGACTCTCAGACCATGAGAAACAAGATTCTCTGGTCTGATGAAACCAAGATTGAACTCTTTGGCCTGAATGCCAAGCATCACGTCTGGAGGAAAGCTGGCACCATCCCTACGGTGAAGCATGGTGGTGGCAGCATCATGATGTGGGGATATTTTCAGCGGCAGGGTAGAGGGAAAGATGAATGGAGCAAAGTACAGAGAGATCCTTGATGAAAACCTGCTCCAGAGTGCTAAGGACCTCAGACTGGGGCGAAGGTTCACCTTCCAACAGGACACTGACCCTAAGCACATAGCCAAGACAACGCAGGAGTGGCTTCGGGACAAGTCTCTGAATGTCCTTAAGTGGCCCAGCCAGAGCCCGGACTTGAACCCAATTGAACATCTCTGAAAAGACCTGAAAATAGCTGTGCAGCGATGCTCCCCATCCAACCTGACAGAGCTTGAGAGGATCTGCAGAGAAGAATGGGAGAAACTACCCAAATAAAGGTGTGCCAAGCTTGTAGCGTCATACTCATTAAGACTTGAGGCTGTAATCGCTGCCAAAGGTGCTTCAACTAAGTACTGAGTAAAGGGTCTGAATACTTCTTTAAAAATTATTTTGCACAAAAAAAAACTTTTTTTTTTCTATTGAGGGAAAAAAAACGTAACAAAATGTGGAAAAAGTCAAGGGTTCTGAATACCTTCCGAATGCACTGTATATTTTTACAACCATCCCAGCTCTACAGATTTTGCTGTGAAGAGATGGAATCATTAGATCACTTGTTTTGGTACTTCCCATATATACCTTGTTTTTGGTCACAGGTTCAGGAATGTCTAAAAAATTGCAACATTTACTTGGAGCTAACTCTACAAATTGCACTGCTTGGTGATTTGAAAAGCCATAGTCAATCGATCAGTAATATAATAATACTCTTAGCAAAAAATGTTGTCTTTCATTTACAATCTGTAGAAACTATGAGAATAGAAAGGTTCAGAACTTTTGTGAAACATCACAGCACAGTGGAAAAATATCAAATATCAAAACTGGATGGTCTTCAGAGATAGATGGGAGTGGTTGAAGGTAGCTGAAGGCTGGGACTAAAAACAAACAAAAAATAAGTCATGTAAAATATACTGTCCATAAAATGTATATACAGTCGTGGTCAAAGATTTTGAGAATGACACAAATATGAATTTTCACAAAGTCTGCTGCCTCAGTTTTTATGATGGCAATTTGCATATACTCCAGAATGTTATGAAGAGTGATCAGATGAATTGCAATTATTTGCAAAGTCCCTCTTTGCCATGAAAATGACCTTAATCCCCCCCCCCCCAAAAAAAAATGTCAGCCCTGCCACAAAAGGACCAGCTGACATCATTTCAGTGATTCTCTCGTTAACACAGGTGAGAGTGTTGACGAGGACAAGGCTGGAGATCACTCTGTCATGCTGATTGAGTTAGAATAACAGACTGGAAGCTTTAAAAGGAGGGTGGTGCTTGAAATCATTGTTCTTCCTCTGTTAACTATGGTTACCTGCAAGGAAACACGTGCCATCATCATTGCTTTGCACAAAAAGGGCTTCACAGGCAAGGATATTGCTCCTAGTAAGATTGCACCTAAATCAACCATTTATTGGATCATCAAGAACTTCAAGGAGAGAGGTTCAATTGTTGTGAAGAAGGCTTCAGGGCGCCCAAGAAAGTCCAGCAAGCGCCAGGACCGTCTCCTAAAGTTGATTCAGCTGCGGGGTCGGGGCACCACCAGTGCAGAGCTTGCTCAGGAATGGCAGCAGGCAGGTGTGAGTGCATATGCACGCACAGTGAGGCGAAGACTTTTGGAGGATGGCCTGGTGTCAAGAAGGGCAGCGAGGAAGCTACTTCTCTCCAGGAAGAACATCAGGGACAGACTGATATTCTGCAAAAGGTATAGGGATTGGAGTGCTGAGGACTGGGGTAAAGTCATTTTCTCTGATGAATCCCCTTTCCGATTGTTTGGGGCATCCAGAAAATAGCTTGTCCGGAGAAGACAAGGTGAGTGCTACCATCAGTCCTGTGTCATGCCAACAGTAAAGCATCCTGAGACCATTCATGTGTGGGGTTGGTTCTCAGCCAAGGGAGTGGGCTCACTCACAATTTTGCCTAAGAACACAGCCATGAATAAAGAATGGTACCATCACATCCTCAGAGAGCAACTTCTCCCAACCATCCAAGAACAGTTTGGTGACGAACAATGCCTTTTCCAGCATGATGGAGCACCTTGCCATAAGGCAAAAGTGATAACTAAGTGGCTCGGGGAACAAAACATCGACATTTTGGGTCCATGGCCAGGAAATTCCCCAGACCTTAATCCCATTGAGAACTTGTAGTCAATCCTCAAGAGGCGGGTGGACAAACAAAAACCCACAAATTCTGACAAACGCCAAGCATTGATTACGCAAGAATGGGCTGCCATCAGTCAGGATGTGGCCCAGAAGTTAATTGACAGCATGCCAGGGCGGATTGCAGAGGTCTTGAAAAAGAAGGGTCAACACTGCAAATATTGACTCTTTGCATAAACTTAATGTAATTGTAAATAAAAGCCTTTGACACTTATGGAATGCTTGTAATTATACTTCAGCATACCATAGTAACATCTGACAAAAATATCTAAAAACACTGAAGCAGCAAACTTTGAAGACCAATACTTATGTCATTCTCAAAACTTTTGACCACGACTGAATATATATATATATATATATATATATATATATATATATATTTAAAATAACATATATTTACACAAAAAAATATATGGGGGGATTGAAAATGATGCAGAAATGTACATTGATCGAAGCCACAATCTATCTGCAATATTAAAGCTGCTCTACCCCCTAAAAAATGTTTTAAGAAAAGAAAAACTGTGCATGAAAACGAGTTGTCTCTTGGTGAATGACAACAAACACTTCATTGAGGAATCCTGTCCATAATTCCCACTCTTAGTAGTAGTAGATTTTACATTTTAATCATTTAGCAGACGCTCTCATCCAGAGCGACTTACAGTCAGGGAGTGCATACATTTTTCATACTGGCCCCCCGTGGGAATCGAACCACAACCCTGGCGTTGCAAGCGCCATGCTCTACCAACTGAGCTACAGGAGGCCTACTAGTAGTAGTAGTAGTAGTAGTAGTACTGTTTACCAATCACCATGAAGGGGCGTAGACTTCGGCTGCCGAACACCAAAACGAACAAAAACCTAATAATATATGAGCGACCTGTTTCGACCGGGAAACGTTTTAAATACGATTATTCTTATCATAGAATGCATCAGATAATTATCATTTCCATTGTAGGCCTATATCCGTTTAAACCACAATTCACAATAAAAAATGCAAAGCATTACATTTAAAACATTTTCAAAATATTTGAATAAATGAAAAATTGTATTGCCCGCGCAGTGAAAAAAAGGTAATTTTCACGTAAGCGCATTTTTCTAAACGTAGCTTTAGGCCCTACCCCCAGTTGCTGGCAACTAGTTGCAACTCTGCCCTGGATCTAGACAAAGAAAACATGTAACTACACTGAACAAAAATATAAACACAACATGTAAAGTGTTGGTCCCATGTTTCATGAGTTGAAATAAAAAATCCCAGAAATGTTCCATACGCAACATAAAGCTTATTTCTCTCAAATTGTGTGCACAAATTAGTTTACATCCCTGTTAGTGAGCATTTCTCCTTAGCCAAGATAATCCATCCACCTGACAGGTGTGGCATATCAAGCAGCTGATTAAACAGCATGATCATTACACAGTTGCACCTTGTGCTGGGGACAATAAAAGGCCACTCTAAAATGTGCAGTTTGTAACACAACACAATGCCACAGATGTCTCAAGTTTTGAGGGAGAGTGCAATTGGCATGTTGACTGCAAGAATGTCCACCAGAGCTGTTGCCAGATAATTGAATGTTAATTTCTCTACCATAAGCTGCCTCCAATGTTGTTTTACAGAAGTTGGCAGTACGTCCAATCGGCCTCACAACCGCAGACCAAGTGTAACCACGCCAGCCCAGGACCTCCACATCTGGCTTCTTCACCTGCGGGATCATCTGAGGGGTAGTGGGGGGTGCTGAGGAGTATATTTCTGTCTGTAATAAAGCCATTTTGTGGGGGAAAACTAATTCTGATTGACTGGGCCTTGCTCCCCAGTGGGTGGGCCTAGCTGCTAAGTGGGTGCACCCCTGCTGAGTCATGTGAAATCCACAGATTAAGGCCTAATTAGTTTATTTCAATTGACTGATTTCATTATATGACCTGTAACTCAGTAAAATCTTTGAAATTGTTGCACTTTGAGTTCATATTTTTGTTCAGTATATTAGAAAACAAACATTTCAAACGTTGTAGATGAATATGCTTTACGTTAATAAATATCTAGAGGGGATCATCAGTCTGTTTTTAGTTTAATGATAGAAATAATTCTCACAAGGCGCAATCCTTGCATTTGAATGGTGATTTATATTTTTTCCCGTCTCTCACCACTCATGTAAGAATCCTAATATGGAGCATACCATAATATAATATATGAATTAGAGGAGGTTGGTGGGAGGAGCTATAGGAGGGCAGGCTCATTTTAATGGCTGGAATGGAATAAATGGAACGGTATCAAACACATGGAAACTTACTCACATCGGCTACGGAGAGCGTGATCACATAGTCATCCAGAACAGCTGGTGCTCTCATGCATGCTTCAGTGTTGCTTGCCTCGAAGCGAGCATAGAAGTGGTTTAGCTCGTCTGGAAGTCTTGTGTCACTGGGCAGCTTGCGTCTCCACAAGTTACTATTTTCACATTACGTCCCCTCAATGAAGCAGGTATTCAACCTGTCAGTGCCACCACCACCAGTACAACTCTCACTAGCCCTATTACTGAATACTGATAAATAACGATAACGGATAATAGCAAATTTGGGAGGTAGCCCAAGTGGGACTCAAACCTGCAACCTTGCACCTTCCAGCTTTTCCAATAACACGTAGCCAACCTAACCTAAGGCGTCATATCAAGACCAGGCACCCGGGCCAGACATTTGCACTGAGGATGGTGCTTGCCAGCTCTGTCTCTGTGTGTTTTTATTCCACTACTGACTTTTGGAGAGATCTGTGAGGAATTCTCACTGTATTTGCAGCTTTGGCCTACCAAGCCTCCATAACCCTGGGCCTGGAACAGGGGAAATGTAAATGTTAGCTAGGCATTGCAATGGCAAAGTGGCTGGCTGGCTTTTATAGGGGACCTTCGTTTTACTGTACAGAAACCATTTGCTTGTTGGAGCTCGGTCAGCTAGCTCTTGATAAACACTTGTGAGATGTGATTTTGAAACTTGTTTTCCTGTTTGTGCACCCAGTAGGAATTTGTCAATGTCAACAAAGTGAGTTTGACAGAGTTGGCTCGTTTCACCACTGCAGCACACACACCCTTAAAGCCAGGACTAGATATGTGCAGGGTAACATGCAAGAAGACACTTTCTATTTAAACCATGTAAACAGGTAACAACAGCATGATTTTTAAAAAAAAATTTTCACACAAGAAACATTGGCATTAACAACAATATTTTGTAGTATTAATTGAACATTAATAAAGAAGATACATAGTGCATATCAGTATAGTGATACAATGACGCTAGATAAAATGATAGCATCAATAAAGTAATGGCATTTGATTGGAATGATTTAGGTTTTGAGTTGCTTCAAACTCAAAAAGGATTTTACATTTTAAATGTGGACAGATTTGGCTATTTAATTTAGTTGTTTTTAGTATTTCCAGTCAGTCAGTTAGATAAACTGTGTGTTGAAAATTGATGCATTGCTTTGGGTCATATCATCCTATCCTAGGGATGGAAAGTAATTTGATTTGGAGATATAATGGTTTCAGTGGGCAACAAAAGGAATACAAAACAGCCATTTTGCAGTGACAGTGCATTAAATCAACTTGTGTAAATATCTGTAAATATCCAAGATTTACAGATGGCGAGGGTGGCTGGATGTGTCCTGGTGGTATTCTAGATAAAATAGACATTGAATGTTTGTCAGGCCCATGTGGACAACCTTACCCGGCTAATAGGGTTGATATGTACTATATACACATATTCATTGATTGATTGGTTGATCTGTCAATTGATTAAATGATCTGTCAGTTGATTGATTGCTTGACATTGTGTTTTCCACTCTAGAATTGACTAGATGAACTCTGACCTATAAGCCAAGGATGGTGATGTTGATGGTGATGTGGACCCAGGCAGAGACGACCTGCCCCTCAGAGCCAACACCAACCACATCCTGGTCAGACTCTTCTGTCCTGGACCTAGACATACACCTCTACACACAGGTCATCACTGCTATTGTGGTGCTCTTCCTAGAGCCTGGCCCTGGAGATGGGGCTTGGACTGGGACTGGAGCCTGACCCTGGCCTGGAGATTGGGCTGGGACTGGAGATGGGACTGGAGATGGGGAAGGCGCTCCAACCACCCCATTTTCCAAGACTGATGACTCCTATGGAGGACGAGAGCCACACGGAGACTTCCCCTTATTTCTGGACTTCTGTGACCTCACGGGTCAAAGGTAGAGGAGCTGGACGTGAACTCTGTGTCAGACATGCAGGGTCTCCTAAAGGAGGTCAGGGGTGAAGGGTCAGGGATTGAACGACAACCCCTTTCAGAGGCTGATCTCCCTCTCTTCCACCCAATGGAAACAGCAACACCACCTGTAGTTCCAGTGCAGTCACCCTGTGCTTCTAAGGGTGGGGGACCCCTCCTCTTCCACACTGACCGCTGGAGCCTGCAGGTGAGGAAGAGGGGGGCCTGACCCCCTAGGAGTTACCCTGAGGGTATGCTACGAAACCAAGCCAGAGGGAGGCTCTGTCAGTTGGACTAAAGATCAGGACAACAGAAGGGACATCAAGATCTACAATAATATCTACTGTATGCTTCATACTCAGAATGTTAACAGAGAGAACATACACTGAGTGTACAAAACATTAAGAACACAATAAGAACCCCCCCACCCCCCCCTCCTTCGCCCTCAGAACAGCCTCAATTCGTCGGGGCATGGACTCTACTCGAACGCGTTCCACAGGGATGCTGGCCCATGTTGACTCCAATGCTTCCCTTGTTCTTTGGGTGATGGACCATTCTTGATACACACGTGAAACTGTTGAGCGTGAAAAACCCAGCAACGTTGCAGTTCTTGACACAAACCGGTGCACCTGGCACCTACTACCATACCCCGTTCAAAGGCACTTTTGTCTTGCCCATTCACCCTCTGAATGTAACACATAAGCAATCCATGTCTCAATTGTCTCAAGGCTTAAAAATACTTATTTAACCTGTCTCCTCCCCTTCATCTACACTGATTGAAGTGGATTTAAGAAGTGACATCACTAAGGGATCATACACTATATGCTCGTCAAACATCTCATTCCAAAATCATGGGCATTAATATGGAGTTGGTCCCCCCTTTGCTGCTATAACAGCCTCCACTCTTCTGGGAACGCTTTCCACTAGATGTTGGAACATTGCTGTGGGGACTTGTTTCCATTCAGCCACAAGAGCATTAGTGAGGTCGGGCACTGATGTTTCGCGATTAGACCTGGCTCGCAGTCGGCGTTCCAATTCATCCCAAAGGTGTTCGATGGGGTTGAGGTCAGGGCTCTGGTCAAGTTCTTCCACACCGACCTCGACAAACTATTTCTGTATGGATCTCGATTTGTGCATGGGGCCATTGTCATGCTGAAACAGGAAAGGGCCTTCCCCAAACTGTTGCAACAAAGTTGGAAGCACAGAATCGTCTGTCTGTCACGGATTCAGCCGAGGCTGCTCCTCCTCCTTGCTCGGGCAGGCTTCGGCGTTCGTCGTCCCCGGAGTACTAGCTGCTACCGATCTATGTTTCGGTGGTCGTCTTGTTTGGTCTTTATTGTTTACACCTGTTTCCCATTATGTTACATTGTATTCCCTTTATAACCCCCTGTCTCTCATTGGTTATTGTGTGTGATTGTTTTCCGTAAGGTCGGCATTGCTGTTTGTATGCGAGTATTGTTTCCT
Source organism: Coregonus clupeaformis (assembly GCF_020615455.1). Classification (NCBI taxonomy): domain Eukaryota; kingdom Metazoa; phylum Chordata; class Actinopteri; order Salmoniformes; family Salmonidae; genus Coregonus; species Coregonus clupeaformis. The sequence continues at coordinate 31,510,081 of NC_059209.1, read as the reverse complement.
CCCTGTTAGGAGGTTTTGTTTTGTATGTTCCTTTACTGTGTAGTAAAGTACGTCTGCCAGTAGCTCGGTGTCCTGCGCATGACTTCGCTCACCGCATACACGTCACCTTGACAGAATCACACACCACACATGGAGTCAGCAGGAGCGGCGGTGCCAGCTGGATCAATGGAAGAACGCGTCGAACAACAAGCGGCCATGATCCAGGCTCTCGGCACCGCCATGGAACGGGTGGTGAGCACTATGGAGCGATGGGAAAGAGGGGGTCTGCCTACACCTCCTCCGACGATACCACCACCATCGGCGATGCCCATCGCTTCACCTCCGGGGTCCAGTGGGATTCGGCTCTCGCTCCCGAGGGCTTATGATGGCACAGCTGCCGGGTGTCAGGGTTTCCTGCTCCAGGTTGAACTCTACCTGGCAACCATCCACCCAAGAGCGTGTCCGCCCTCATCTCCTGTCTGTCTGGCAAGGCGCTGGATTGGGCCAACGCCGAGTGGGGGGGAATAGATGCCGCTACTGTAAACTATGCAGAGTTCACCCGCCGCTTCAGGGCAGTATTCGATCATCCACCAGAGGGTAAAGTGGCGGGTGAGCGTCTATTCCACCTCAGACAGGGGAGGAGGAGCGCACAGGAGTTCGCACTGGACTTCCGGATGCTGGCTGCCAACGCGGGATGGAATGAGAGGGCCCTCATCGACCACTACAGATGTAGCCTGAGGGAGGACGTGCGTCGGAAATTGGCCTGCAGGGACACCAACCTCAGCTTCGACCAACTGGTGGACATGTCTATTCGCCTGGATACTCTGTTGGCCACCCGCGGATGTCCGGATTCAGGGCCGTCCATTCCATACCCCAGCACTTTCGAGCCGACCCCTATGGAGCTCGGAGGTGCTGGTGCTAGGGAGACCAGGAGAGAGACCAGGAGAGAGGCCGTCCCCTTCACCAACTGTGGCTGCAGAGGACACACTGCTGGTCGGTGCTGGGGAGGGTCTCCTAGGAATCGAGGCAGTAGGCAGCGCACTGATGAGTCATTCCAGGTGAGGAGGCACCCAACTCACCCAGAGCTCTCTGTTGCGCATATGTGTATTAAAGTTGTGTTTCCCGAGGTTTCTCCTCACTCCCAGCATAAGGCGCTAGTAGATTCAGGCGCAGCTGGGAATTTTATTGATCGCCAGTTCACCTATAAGTTAGGGATTCCCATTGTACCAGTTGATGTGCCCTTCCCCATCCATGCCCTAGATAGCCACCCTTTCGGGTCAGGATTGATTAGGGAAGTCACAGCGCCTCTCAGGATGAAAACGCAGGAGGGCCATGAGGAGATAATTCGGTTCTATTTGATTGATTCTCCTGCGTTTCTCGTGGTGTTGGGGCTTCCCTGGTTAACATCTCATGACCCCAACATTTCATGGCAACAGAGGGCTCTCAAGGGATGGTCTGATCAGTGTTTCGGGCGGTGTGTAGGTGTTTCCGTAGGGGCAACGACGGTGGAAAGCCCGAACCAAGTTCCCACCATGCACATTCCACCTGAGTATGCCGATTTGGCACTCGCCTTCTGTAAAAAGAAGGCGACTCAATTACCACCTCATCGACAGGGGGATTGTGCGATAGACCTCCAAGTAGGCGCTGCGCTTCCTCGTAGTCATGTGTATCCTCTGTCTCAGGAGAAGACGGCGGCTATGGAGACATATGTCATCGAATCTCTGAGACAGGGATACATACGGCCGTCCACTTCCCCTGCGTCATCGAGTTTCTTTTTTGTGAAGAAGAAGGATGGGGGTTTACGCCCGTGTATCGATTACCGTGGCCTCAATCAGATCACAATCAAATACAGCTATCCTCTTCCTCTGATTGCTAGTATGACGGAGTCATTACACTGGGCGCTATTCTTCACAAAATTGGATCTCAGGAGCGCGTACAACCTGATGCGCATTAGGGAGGGAGATGAGTGAAAGACAGCATTCAGTACCACCTCAGGTCACTATGAGTACCTCGTCATGCCATACGGTTTACTGAATGCTCCTTCAGTCTTCCAATCGTTTGTGGACGAGATTTTCCGGGACTTGCATGGACAGGGTGTAGTGGTGTATATTGATGACATTCTAATATACTCTGCTACACGAGCCGAGCATGTGTCCCTGGTGCGTCGGGTGCTTGGTAGACTGTTGGAGCATGACCTGTATGCGAAGGCGGAGAAATGTCTGTTCTTCCAGGAGTCCATCTCCTTCCTGGGACATCGGTTGTCCGCGTCAGGGGTGGAGATGGAGATTGACCGCGTTTCGGCCGTGCGTAATTGGCAGACTCCCACCACGGTGAAGGAAGTGCAGCGGTTCTTGGGTTTTGCCAATTACTACCGGAGGTTTATCCGGGGCTTTGGACTGGTAGTAGCTCCCATTACCTCCCTGCTAAAGGGGGGTCCGGTGCGTCTGCAGTGGTCGGCTGAGGCGGACAGGGCTTTTAGACATCTGAAGGACCTGTTTACCTCGGCTCCGGTGCTGGCACATCCGGATTCCTCTTTGGCGTTCCAAGTTGAAGTGGATGCGTCCGAGGCTGGGATCGGTGCTGTACTGTCTCAGCGCTCGGGTACGCCACCAAAACTCCGCCCCTGTGCTTTCTATTCTAAGAAGCTCAGTCCGGCGGAGCGCAATTATGACGTGGGGGACAGGGAGCTGTTAGCTGTGGTTCAAGCCCTGAAGGTGTGAAGGCATTGGCTTGAGGGGACTAAACACCCTTTTCTCATTCTGACTGACCATCGTAACCTGGAGTACATCCAGGCAGCGAGGAGGCTGAACCCTCGCCAGGCAAGGTGGGCTATGTTTTTTACCCGATTTGTATTTAAGCTCACCTATAGACCAGGGTCACAGAACACTAAGGCAGACGCCCTGTCCCGACTACATGACACAGAGGAGAGGTCCATTGAGCCCACTCCCATACTTCCGGAGTCTTGTCTGGTGGCACCGGTGGTGTGGGAGGTTGATGCGGACATCGAGCGGGAGTTACATACCGATCCTACTCCCCCACAGTGTCCAGAGGGTCGGAAGTACGTGCCGCTCGAGGTTCGTGATCGATTGATATATTGGGCTCACATGTCACCCTCCTCTGGTCATCCTGGTATTGGTCAGACAGTGCACTGCCTTAGCGGGAAGTACTGGTGGCCCACTTTAGCTAAGGACGTGAGGGTTTATGTTTCCTCCTGCTCAGTGTGCGCCCAGTGTAAGGCGCCTAGACACCCACCCAGAGGGAAGTTACAACCCCTCCCCGTTCCACAACGGCCGTGGTCTCACCTATCGGTGGCTTTTGTCACGGACCTGCCCCCCTCCCAGGGGAACACGACGATCTTGGTCGTTGTGGATCGGTTTTCGAAGGCCTGCCGTCTCATTCCTATGCCAGGTCTCCCTACAGCCCTACAAACTGCTGACGCCCTGTTTACACACGTCTTCCGGCACTACGGGGTACCTGAAGATATAGTGTCTGATCGGGGTCCCCAGTTCACCTCTAGAGTCTGGAGGGCGTTTATGGAACGTCTGGGGGTCTCGATTAGCCTTACCTCAGGTTTTCACCCCGAGAGTAATGGGCAGGTGGAGAGAGTGAACCAGGATGTGGGTAGGTTTCTGAGGTCCTATTGCCAGGACCGGCAGGAGGAGTGGTCGGGATATATCCCCTGGGCTGAGATAGCCCAAAACTCACTCCGCTACTCCTCAACTAACCTTACGCCTTTCCAGTGTGTGCTAGGTTATCAGCCGGTCCTAGCACCTTGGCATCAGAGCCAGATAGAAGCCCCTGCGGTGGACGAGTGGTTTCGGCGCTCGGAAGAAACCTGGAACGCTGCGCATGTCCATCTGCAGCGGGCTATCAGGCGGCAAAAGGCGAGCGCGGATCGCCACCGCAGTGAGGCTCCGGTGTATGCACCAGTAGATCGGGTCTGGCTCTCGACCCGAAACCTGCCCCTTCGCCTGCCCTGCCAGAAGCTGGGTCGGCGGTTTGTGGGACCATTTAAAGTCCTGAGGAGATTGAACGTGGTATGCTATAGGTTACAACTGCCAATTAATTATCGCATTAACCCCTCGTTCCATGTGTCTCTCCTCAGGCCGGTAGTAGCTGGTCCACTCCAGGAGAGTGAGGTACGAGAGGCTCCTCCGCCCCCATTGGACATCGAGGGGGCTCCGGCGTACTCAGTCCGTTCCATCTTGGATTCGAGGCGTCGGATGGGGAGCCTGCAGTATCTCGTAGAGTGGGAGGGGTACGGTCCGGAGGAACGGTGCTGGGTCCCTAGGAGGGACATCCTAGATCCCTCCATGTTGAGGGATTTCCACCGGAGTCATCCGACTCGCCCTGCTCCGCGTCCTCCTGGCCATCCCCGAGGCAGGGGTCGGCGCACGGCTTGGGCCGCGCGTCAAGGGGGGGGGGTACTGTCACGGATTCAGCCGAGGCTGCTCCTCCTCCTTGCTCGGGCAGGCTTCGGCGTTCGTCGTCCCCGGAGTACTAGCTGCTACCAATCTATGTTTCGGTGGTCGTCTTGTTTGGTCTTTATTGTTTACACCTGTTTCCCATTATGTTACATTGTATTCCCTTTATAACCCCCTGTCTCTCATTTGTTATTGTGTGTGATTGTTTTCCGTAAGGTCGGCATTGCTGTTTGTATGCGAGTATTGTTTCCTCCCTGTTAGGAGGTTTTGTTTTGTATGTTCCTTTACTGTGTAGTAAAGTACGTCTGCCAGTAGCTCGGTGTCCTGCGCTTCACTTCGCTCACCGCATACACGTCACCTTGGCACTGTCATTGTATGCTGTAGCGTTAAGATTTCCCTTCACTGGAACTAAGGGGCCTAGCCGGAACAATGAAAAACAGCCCCAGACCATTGTTCCTCCGCCACTGAACTTTACAGTTGGCACTATGCATTCGGGCAGGTAAAGTTCTCCTGGCATCCGCCAAACCCAGATTTGTCCGTTGGACTGCCAGATGGTGAAGCGTGATTCATCACTACAGAGAACGCGCTTCCACTGCTCCAGAGTCCAATGGCTTGTGTGCGGCTGCTCGGCCATGGAAATCCATTTCATGAAGCTTCCAACGAACAGTTCTTGTGCTGACGTTGCTTCCCGAGGATGTTTGGAACTCGGTAGTGAGTGTTGCAACAGAGGACAGACAATTTTTTACGCGCTACGCGCTTTTAGCATTCAGCGGTCCCGTTCTGTGATCTTGTGTGGCCTACCACTTCGCGGCTGAGACGTTGTTGCTCCTAGAAGTTTCCACTTCACAATAACAGAACTTACAGTTGATCGGGGCAGCTCTATCAGGGCAGAAATTTGACCAACTAACTTGTTGGAAAGGTGGCATCCTATGACGGTGCCACGTTGAAAGTCACTGAGCTCTTCAGTATGGGCCATTCTACTGACAATGTTCTGAGCAACGGGTGTGGCTGAAATAGCTGAATCTACTAATATGAAGTGGTGTCCACATACTTTTGGCCATGTAGTGTAGCTTCACCTGGATTCACCTGGTGAAGTAGTTTGGTGGTGGGGGTGCTGCTAATTATTTTGCCAAGGCGAAAAACATAATTATTATCTTACATTTTTTGGGGGTGTGCTGCAGCACCCTCAGCACCCCTACTTCCTGCGGCTATGCTGGTCAGTTTATGTAATGGAAATGTTTTGTACACTCAGTGTATAGGACTTGTTGTTTGTGTTTGCTCTCAGGGTGAAACAAACTGTACAGCAGATAAACTAAGTCTGTGCATATCCCATGAACAGTAAGATGAAGGAGGTTGTTTTTACTGTAAGGTAACTGAACTACAGTGCCTTGCAAAAGTATTCATCCCCCTTGGCACTTTTCCTATTTTGTTGCTTTACAACCTGTAATTTAAATGGATTTTTATTTGGATTTCATGTAATGGACATACACAAAATAGTCCAAATTGGTGAAGTGAAATGAAAAAAATATCTTCTTTAAAAAAATTCTAAAAAATAAATAACGGAAAAGCGCTGCGTGCATATGCATTCACCCCCTTTGCTATGAAGCCCCTAAATAAGATCTGGTGCAACCAATTACCTTCAGAAGTCACATAATTAGTTAAATAAAGTCCATCTGTGTGCACTCTAAGTGTCACAGGATCTGTCACATGATTTCAGTATCTATACACCTGTTCTGAAAGGCCCCAGAGTCTGCAACACCACTAAGCAAGGGGCACCACCAAGCAAACTGTCACGGTTTCGGCCGAGGCTGCTCCTCCTCCTGGTTCGGGCAGGCATCGGCGGTCGTCGTCCCCGGAGTACTAGCTGCCACCGATCTATGTTTCATGTTCGTTTGGTTTGGTCTTGATGTTGTACACCTGTGTCTAGTTAGTCCTCATTAGTGTTCTATTTAAGTCTCGTTGGGTGTGTCTGTGTTTGTGTGTGATTGTTCCTGTCGTATGGTTGCTTGTCGATTTCCTTATTCGCTCGGTTGAGCTTTACTCCACTGTGTTGGAGCGTTTTACGCACCTGTGTAGTGCGCCTTTTGTTTGTCGCCTACGTGCGTAGTTTCGCCTTCGGGCAAGTTTGTTCTGTTTTCCTTGTTGGATATTCCACTAAAGTCTTTTGGACTATACTTCGGTGTCCTGCGCTTGATTCCACCACTACACCCACCTACAGCATTTATGACACAAGCGGCACCATGAAGACCAAGGAGCTCTCCAAACAGGTCATGGACAAAGTTGTGGAGAAGTACAGATCAGGGATGGGTTATAAAAAAATATCAGAAACTTTGAACATCCCACGGAGCACCATTAAATCCATTATTAAAAAATTTAAAGAATATGGCACCACAACAAACCTGCCAAGAGAGGGCCGCCCACCAAAACTCACGGACCAGTCCAGGAGGGCATTAATCAGAGAGGCAACAAAGAGACCAAAGATAACCCTGAAGGAGCTGCAAAGCTCCACAGCGGAGATTGGAGTATATGTCCATAGGACCACTATAAGCCGCACACTCCACAGAGCTGGGCTTTATGGAAGAGTGGCCAGAAAAAAGCCATTGCATGAAGAAAAAAATTACCAAACACGTTTGGTGTTCGCTAAAAGGCATGTGGGAGACTCCCCAAACATATGAAAGAAGGTACTCTGGTCAGATGAGACTAGATTTGAGCTTTTTGGCCATCAAGGAAAATGCTATGTATGGCGCAAACCCAACACCTCTCATCACCCCGAGAACACCATCCCCACAGTGAAGAATGGTGGTGGCAGCATCATGCTGTGGGGATGTTTTTCATCGGCAGGGACTGGGAAACTGGTCAGAATTGAAGGAATGATGGATGGTGCTAAATACAGGGAAATTCTTCAGGGAAACCTGTTTCAGTCTTCCAGAGATTTGAGACTGGGACAGAGGTTCACCTTCCAGCAGGACAATGACCCTAAGCATACTGCTAAAGCAACACTCGAGTGGTTTAAGGGGAAACATTTAATTGCCATTTAATTCGCTCGGTTGAGCTTTACTCCACTGTGTTGGAGCGTTTTACGCACCTGTGTAGTGCGCCTTTTGTTTGTCGCCTACGTGCGTAGTTTCGCCTTCGGGCAAGTTTGTTCTGTTTTCCTTGTTGGATATTCCACTAAAGTCTTTTGGACTATACTTCGGTGTCCTGCGCTTGATTCCACCACTACACCCACCTACAGCATTTATGACAGAATCACACACCATAAGAATGGAATCAGCAGGAGCCGCAGCAGCCCAGGCAACGCTGGAGGACAGGGTCCGTGAACAGAGTGACCAGATCCTGCAGATCCTACACCGCCATCCTCTCTGCCAGCCCCATCGGGAAGTCCACATCACCAACGAACTATCATGGTCCAAACACACCAAGACAGTCGTGAAGAGGGCACGACAAAGCCTATTCCCCCTCAGGAGACTAAAAAGATTTGGCATGGGTCCTCAGATCCTCAAAAAATTCTACAGCTGCACCATCGAGAGCATCCTGACTGGTTGCATCACCGCCTGGTATGGCAACTGCTTGGCCTCTGACCGCAAGGCACTACAGAGGGTAGTGCGTACGGCCCAGTACATCACTGGGGCAAAGCTCCCTGCCATCCAGGACCTCTATACCAGGCGGTGTCAGAGGAAGGCCCTCAAAATTGTCAAAGACTCCAGTCACCCTAGTCATAGACTGTTCTCTCTGCTACCGCACGGCAAGCGGTACCGGAGTGCCAAGTCTAGGTCCAAAAGACTTCTCAACAGCTTCTACCCCCAAGCCATAAGACTCCTGAACAGCTAATCATGGCTACCCGGACTATTTGCACTGCCCCCCCCCACCCCATCCCTTTTACGCTGCTGCTACTCTGTTAAGTATTTATGCATAGTCACTTTAACTCTACCCACATGTACATATTACCTCAACTAGCCGGTGCCCCCGCACATTGACTATGCAACGGTACCCCCCTGTATATATAGCCTCCCTACTGTCACTTTATTCTATTGTATATATAGCCTCCCTACTGTCACTTTATTTTTTACTTCTGCTCTTTTTTTCTCAACACTTTTTTGTTGTTGTTTTATTCTTACTTTTTTGTTTAAAATAAATGCACTGTTGGTTAAGGGCTGTAAGTAAGCATTTCACTGTAATGTCTGCACCTGTTGTATTCGGCGCATGTGACCAATAAAATTTGATTTGATTTGATTTGATTTGAAGTCAGCCCATTCCCGCTCCGGAACCCAGAGGAGTTCGACTCTCGCTCCCGAGGGCCTACGATGGGACCGCGGCCGGGTGTCAGGGATTCGTTCTCCAGGTGGAGCTTTACCTGGCCACCGTGCACCCGGCGCCCTCGGGACATGAGAGCGTGTCCGCCCTGATCTCCTGCCTTTCCGGGAAGGCGTTGGAATGGGCCAACGCAGAGTGGAGGAGGATCGACGCGAACACCATCACCTACGACGAGTTCTCCCGCCGCTTCAGGGCGGTGTTTGACCATCCCCCGGAGGGGAAAGCGGCGGGGGAGCGTCTGGTCTTCCTCCGGCAGGGGAGGAGGAGTGCCCAGGAGTTCGCCTTAGAATTCCGTGACTCTAGCGGCGGATGCAGGGTGGAATGAGCGGGCTCTCATCGATCACTACAGATGTAGTCTACGCGAGGACGTCCGTAGGGAGCTGGCCTGTAGGGACACCAGCCTCTCGTTCGACCAGTTGGTCGACATGTCCATCAGGCTGGATAACCTGCTAGCTACCCGCAGACGTTCCGAGGGGGTCCGTCCATTTCACCCTCCAGCGCCTCCGAGCCGTGCCCCATGGAGCTCGGGGCGCTGGGCGCTAGAGAGCGGAGGAGGAAGAGCCCGAGGGGGCCTGTCTCCTGCACCAAGTGCGGTCGTGGAGGGCACACTGCGGCCAGGTGCTGGGGAGGGTTCTCCGAGGGAGAGGACAACAGGCCACGCACTGGGGGGGCCTCCCAGGTGAGTAGACGCCCCGCTTACCCAGAGCTTTCTGTTGCGCACTTTTGTATACCTGTTGGTTTTCCACAGGTTGCACCTCATTCCCAGCATAAGGCGCTAGTAGATTAAGGCGCAGCTGGGAATTTTGTTGATCGAAAGTTTTGTTTAGAGTTAGGGATCACTCTCCTACCTGTTGACAAACCTTTTCCCGTACATGCCTTAGATAGCCGCCCGTTGGGGTCGGGGTTGATCAGGGAGGTCACAGCGCCACTTAGGATGTGTGCGCAGGGGGGTCATGAAGAGACTATACAGCTGTATCTGATCGACTCTCCTGCGTACCCAGTGGTGCTGGGGATTCCCTGGTTAAGCACCCATAACCCTGCTATTTCGTGGCAACAGAGGGCTCTCGATGGGTGGTCTGCTCAGTGTGAGGGGCGATGTCTGGGTGTTTCCGTGGGGGCGACTTCGGTGGAAAGTCCAAACCAAGTGCCCGCACTGCACATTCCGCCTGAATATGGGGATTTAGCTCTTGTGTTTAGCAAAACTAGGGCGACGCAGTTGCCTCCCCATAGACAGGGGGATTGTGCGATTGATCTCCAGGCAGGAGCAGCGCTCCCACGGAGCCATGTGTATCCTTTGTCTCAAGAGGAGAGGAAAGCTATGGAGACTTACATAGCCGAATCTTTGAGACAGGGATACATTCGGCCTTCCATTTCCCCTGCCTCTTCAAGTTTATTTTTTGTGAAAAAGAAAGATGGAGGGTTGCGCCCGTGCATTGATTACCGTGGTCTCAATCAGATTACTGTGAAATACAGTTATCCACTCCCTCTGATTGCGACCATGACGGAGTCATTGCATGGGGCGCGGTTTTTCACAAAATTGGATCTCAGGAGCGCGTATAACTTGGTGCGCATTAGGGAGGGCGATGAATGGAAAACGGCGTTTAGTACCACGTCAGGTCATTTCGAGTATCTTGTCATGCCATATGGGTTGATGAATGCTCCATCAGTCTTCCAATCCTTCGTAGATGACATTTTCCGGGATATGCAGAGACAAGGGGTGGTCGTGTACATTGATGATATTCTGGTGTACTCGTCTACCCGAGCCGAGCATATAACCCTGGTGCGACGTGTATTGAGGAGGCTGTTGGAGCACGACCTATATGTCAAGGCAGAGAAATGTCTGTTTTTCCAGGAGTCAGTCTCCTTTTTGGGTTATCGGTTGTCCGCGTCAGGGGTGAGAATGGAGGTGGATCGTGTGTCCGCTGTGCGTAATTGGCAAACTCCAACCACTGTAAAAGAGGTGCAGCAGTTCTTGGGCTTTGCGAATTACTACCGGAGGTTTATCCGGGGTTTTGGACAGGTGGCAGCTCCCATCACGTCCCTTCTGAAGGGGGGTCCGGTGCGCCTGCAGTGGTCAGCTGATGCGGACAGGGCCTTTGGGAGACTGAAGGACCTGTTTACGTCGGCTCCGGTGCTGGCGCATCCGGATCCCACAATTCCATTTCAGGTTGAGGTGGACGCGTCTGAGGCTGGTATAGGGGCCGTTCTCTCGCAACGGTCCGGCTCGCCACCTAAACTCCGCCCCTGTGCTTTTTACTCCAAAAAGCTCAGCCCGGCGGAGCGTAACTATGACGTTGGGGACAGGGAGCTGTTAGCTGTAGTTCAAGCCCTTAAGGTGTGGAGGTATTGGCTTGAGGGGGCTCAACACCCTTTCCTCATTTTGACTGACCATTGGAACCTGGAGTACATCCGGGCAGCGAGGAGACTGAACCCTCGCCAGGCTCGATGGAGTATGTTTCTCACCAGGTTCGTATTTAAAATCACGTACATCCCTGGGTCCCAGAATGGTAAGGCAGATGCACTGTCCCGGCGGTATGACACGGAGGAGAGGTCCGTTGAGCCTACTCCCATACTACCGGAGTCTTGCCTTGTGGCACCGGTGGTGTGGGAGGTCGATGCCGAGATCGAGCGAGCGTTGCGTGCACCGACCCCAGCCCTCCACAATGTCCTGAGGGTCGGAGGTACGTTCCGCTCGAGATTCGGGATCGACTCATCTACTGGGCTCACACGTCACCCTCCTCTGGACATCCGGGTATTGGCCGGACGGTGCATTGCCTTAGCACTAAATACTGGTGGCCTACTTTGGCTAGGGATGTGAGGGTTTACGTCTCCTCCTGCTCGGTGTGCGCCCAGTGTAAGGCGCCCCGACATCTGCCCAGGGGTAAGTTACAGCCCCTACCCGTTCCACAACGACCATGGTCCCACCCCTCGGTGGATTTTGTAACAGACCTTCCCCTCTCTCAGGGGAATACCACCATCCTGGTCGTTGTGGACCGGTTCTCTAAGGCCTGTCGTCTTCTCCCTATGTCGGGTCTTCCTACTGCCCTACGGACCGCTGAGGCCCTATTTACCCACGTCTTCCGGCATTACGGGGTCCCCGAGGATATAGTGTCTGATCGAGGCCCTCAGTTTACCTCCCGTGTGTGGAGAGCGTTTATGGAGCGTTTGGGGGTCTCGGTTAGCCTTACCTCGGGGTACCACCCGGAGAGTAACGGGCAGGTAGAACGTGTTAACCAGGATGTGGGTAGGTTTCTGAGGTCGTATTGCCAGGACTGGCCTGAGGAGTGGGCGCGTTACATTCCCTGGGCCGAGATGGCCCAGAACTCTCTCCGCCACTTCTCTACTAACCTAACCCCTTTCCAATGTGTATTGGGTTACCAGCCGGTTCTGGCACCATGGCAGCAGAGCCAGATCGAGGCCCCTGCGGTGAATGATTGGATGAGGCGCTCGGAAGAGACGTGGAACGCTGCCCACGTCCACCTGCAGCGGGCCGTCCTTCGTCACAAGGCGAGCGCCGATCTCCACCGCAGTGAGGGGCCGGTGTACGCACCCGGAGATCGAGTCTGGCTCTCTACCAGAAACCTGCCCATCCGCCTGCCCTGCCGGAAGCTGGGTCGGCGGTTTGTGGGGCCCTTTAAAGTCCTGAGAAGATTGAACGAGGTGTGTTATAGGTTACATCTACCTGTTGAATATAAGAATATTAACCCCTCGTTCCATGTGTCTCTTCTCAGGCTGGTGGTAGCTGGTCCACTCCAGGACAATGAGATAGGAGAGACTCCTCCGCCCCCATTGGACATCGAGGGGGCTCCGGCGTACACCGTTCGGTCCATCTTGGACTCCAGACGCCGGATGGGGGTCTCCAGTATCTCGTGGAGTGGGAGGGGTACGGCCCGGAGGAGCGGTGCTGGGTGCCGCGGGAGGGACATCCTAGACCCATCTCTCCTGTCGGAGTTCCACCGGGACCATCCCGCGCGCCCTGCTCCGCGTCCTCCTGGTCGTCCCCGAGGCCGGGGTCGGCGCACGGCTGGAGCCGCGCGTCAAGGGGGGTACTGTCACGGTTTCGGCCGAGGCTGCTCCTCCTCCTGGTTCGGGCAGGCATCGGCGGTCGTCGTCCCCGGGAGTACTAGCTGCCACCGATCTATGTTTCATGTTCGTTTGGTTTGGTCTTGATGTTGTACACCTGTGTCTAGTTAGTCCTCATTAGTGTTCTATTTAAGTCTCGTTGGGTGTGTCTGTGTTTGTGTGTGATTGTTCCTGTCGTATGGTTGCTTGTCGATTTCCTTATTCGCTCGGTTGAGCTTTACTCCACTGTGTTGGAGCGTTTTACGCACCTGTGTAGTGCGCCTTTTGTTTGTCGCCTACGTGCGTAGTTTCGCCTTCGGGCAAGTTTGTTCTGTTTTCCTTGTTGGATATTCCACTAAAGTCTTTTGGACTATACTTCGGTGTCCTGCGCTTGATTCCACCACTACACCCACCTACAGCATTTATGACACAAGCGGCACCATGAAGACCAAGGAGCTCTCCAAACAGGTCATGGACAAAGTTGTGGAGAAGTACAGATCAGGGATGGGTTATAAAAAATATCAGAAACTTTGAACATCCCACGGAGCACCATTAAATCCATTATTAAAAAATTTAAAGAATATGGCACCACAACAAACCTGCCAAGAGAGGGCCGCCCACCAAAACTCACGGACCAGTCCAGGAGGGCATTAATCAGAGAGGCAACAAAGAGACCAAAGATAACCCTGAAGGAGCTGCAAAGCTCCACAGCGGAGATTGGAGTATATGTCCATAGGACCACTATAAGCCGCACACTCCACAGAGCTGGGCTTTATGGAAGAGTGGCCAGAAAAAAGCCATTGCATGAAGAAAAAAATAACCAAACACGTTTGGTGTTCGCTAAAAGGCATGTGGGAGACTCCCCAAACATATGAAAGAAGGTACTCTGGTCAGATGAGACTAGATTTGAGCTTTTTGGCCATCAAGGAAAATGCTATGTATGGCGCAAACCCAACACCTCTCATCACCCCGAGAACACCATCCCCACAGTGAAGAATGGTGGTGGCAGCATCATGCTGTGGGGATGTTTTTCATCGGCAGGGACTGGGAAACTGGTCAGAATTGAAGGAATGATGGATGGTGCTAAATACAGGGAAATTCTTCAGGGAAACCTGTTTCAGTCTTCCAGAGATTTGAGACTGGGACAGAGGTTCACCTTCCAGCAGGACAATGACCCTAAGCATACTGCTAAAGCAACACTCGAGTGGTTTAAGGGGAAACATTTAATTGTCTTGGAATTAAAAAAGGGGAGAGGTTGTGTTTTTCTCTAGCTGGAGGTAAGCAGGAGGTAAGCTTCTCATATGGTGTTGAGTAAAGCTTAACCATGTATTAGATCGTAGGTAGGTAGTTAGTTGTAGTTACCCTAGTTGTAGTTAGGTAGTGTAGTTATTGTAGGTTAGTATTGTTGTTATTGTAGGTTTCCGTAGGTAATTGTAGGTTAGTATCGAAGCACGAGGCTAGCTAGCTAGCGGGTACCTACTGGTACAATTGACTGTAACGTTTAGCAACGGTGGAGAGCTGTTTCCAATGTTAATGTGCTGCTAGCCAACGTTTAATTTTTGCTGCGTTATGCGTTATGAAAGGAACTAGACACGGACATGAATTATCTGTTTAGTGTGCTAACACACTCTTGGCAGTTTGTTGTAACCAAGTATTGGTGTTAAATTGTGTGTTAATGGATGCTAGCTTGCTAGTTAGCTATGGCGTCATAGCTTGTGGGTAGTTACTGTAGGTTGGCAGTGTCTTCGGCCGTGCCGGCTGTAGCACGAAGCGAGCTAACTTGCCGTTTTTCGAACAGAGTCAGAGTCAACACAGTAGCCATTGTGTGCCGGGTGTAGCACGAAGCTAGCTAGCTAGCCGTTCTTCAAACAAAGTCAACACAGTGGCCATTGCTAGCTACCCAACACGACCAGCTAACTGTACTGTAGTAGCTAAATACAATATACTTGTCCTAGCTAGCCAACGTTTAATCATTGCTGCGTCATGAAAGGAACTTGACACAGACACGAATGATCTGTTTAGTGTGTTATCACACTATTGGTGTGTCTTGGCAGTGTCTTCGGCCGTGCCGGCTGTAGCACGAAGCGAGCTAACTAGCCGTTTTTTCGAACAGAGTCAGAGTCAACACAATAGCCATTGTGTGCCGGGTGTAGCACGAAGCTAGCTAGCTAGCCGTTCTTCAAACAAAGTCAACACAGTGGCCATTGCTAGCTACCCAACACGACCAGCTAACTGTACGGAAGTAGCTAAATACAATATACTTGTCCTAGCTAGCCAACGTTTAATCATTGCTGCGTCATGAAAGGAACTTGACACAGACACGAATGATCTGTTTAGTGTGTTATCACACTATTGGTGTGTCTTGGCAGTGTCTTCGGCCGTGCCGGCTGTAGCACGAAGCGAGCTAACTAGCCGTTTTTTCGAACAGAGTCAGAGTCAACACAATAGCCATTGTGTGCCGGGTGTAGCACGAAGCTAGCTAGCTAGCCGTTCTTCAAACAAAGTCAACACAGTGGCCATTGCTAGCTACCCAACACGACCAGCTAACTGTACGGAAGTAGCTAAATACAATATACTTGTCCTAGCTAGCCAACGTTTAATCATTGCTGCGTCATGAAAGGAACTTGACACAGACACGAATGATCTGTTTAGTGTGTTATCACACTATTGGTGGTTTGTTGTGACCAAGTGTTGGTGCTAAACTGTGTGTTACTGGATGCTAGCATGCTAGTTAGCTAGTTAACACACTATTGGTGGTTTGTTGTGACCAAGTGTTGGTGCTAAACTGTGTGTTAAACTGTGTGTTATTGGATGCTAGCATGCTAGTTAGCTATGGTGTCATAGTTAGCTAGCTGAATAAAGTGGGTTGAGTCTATTCCTTTAAACATTGAACCGCTGTGGTTCACAACAATTCTGATTTCTAAAGGTGGAAGTTGGGAGAGTTTTTGTTCGGGTGGTTCAGTGAAACAATTTTAGTTTCTGAGGTAGAAGTTTTTGGTGAGGGAGGCCCTGCTCTCTCCTCTCCCAGATGCTTAGCTCATTTCATTCCGATCTCCTCTGCATTTTTGTAGCCATTTGCTACAGCCTGTCAACTATGCCTCTGCCTATCCCTGTTCTCTCCTCTCTGCACAGGCTACACAAACGCACCACACCGCCGCGGCTGCTGCCTCTCTAACCTGGTGGTCCCTGCACGCACCCCACACCTGGAGTTCCAGGTCGCAGGCAGCCTCTGGAACTGCCGTTCTGCTGCCAACAAAGCTGACTTCATCCCAGCCTATGCCAACCTCCAGTCCCTCGACTTCCTGGCGCTGACGGAAACATGGATCACCACTGAAAACACTGCTACTCCTACTGCTCTCTCCTCGTCTGACCATGTGTTCTCGCATACCCCGAGAGCATCTGGTCAGAGGGGTGGTGGTACAGGAATCCTCATCTCTCCCAAGTGGACATTCTCAATTTTTCCCCTAACCCATCTGTCTATCTCCTCATTTGAATTCCATGCTGTCACAGTCACTAGCCCATTTAAGCTTAATATCCTTGTCATCTATCGCCCTCCAGGTTCCCTTGGAGAGTTCATCAATGAGCTTGACGCCTTGATAAGTTCCTTTCCTGAGGATGGCTCACCCCTCACAGTTTTGGGGGGATTTCAACCTCCCTATGTCCACATTTGACTCATTTCTCTCTGCCTCCTTCTTTCCACTCCTCTCCTCTTTTGACCTCACCCTCTCACCGTCCCCCCTACTCACAAGGCAGGCAATACGCTTGACCTCATCTTCACTAGATGCTGCTCCTCTACTAATCTCACTGCAACTCCCCTCCATGTCTCCGACCACTACTTTGTTTCCCTTTCTCTCTCGCTCTCCTCCCACACTACTCACTCTGCCCCTACACAGATGGTAATGCGCCGCCGCAACCTTCGCTCTCTCTCTCCCACTACTCTCTCCTCTTCCATCCTATCATCTCTTCCCTCTGCTCAATCCTTCTCCCTCCAATCTCCTGATTCTGCCTCCTCAACCCTCCTCTCCTCCCTTTCTGCATCCTTTGACTCTCTGTGTCCCCTATCCTCCCGGCCGGCTCGGTCCTCCCCTCCAGCTCCGTGGCTTGATGACTCATTGCGAGCTCACAGAACAGAGCTCCGGGCAGCGGAGCGGAAATGGAAGAAAACTAAACTCCCTGCCGACCTGGCATCTTTTCACTCCCTCCTCTCTACATTTTCTTCATCTGTTTCCGCTGCTAAGGCCACCTTCTACCACTCTAAATTCCAAGCATCTGCCTCTAACCCTAGGAAGCTCTTTGCCACATTTTCCTCCCTCCTGAATCCTCCCCCCCTCCTCTCTCTCTGTGGATGACTTCGTCAACCACTTTGAAAAAGAAGGTTGACGACATCCGATCCTCGTTTGCTAAGTCTAATGACACTGCTGGTCCTGCTCACACTGCCCTATCCTATGCTTTGACTTCTTTCTCCCCTCTCTCTCCAGATAAAATCCTGCGACTTGTGACTGCAGGCCGCCCAACAACCTGCCCGCTTGACCCCATCCCCTCCTCCCTTCTCCAGACCATCTCCGGTGACCTTCTCCCCTACCTCACCTCGCTGATCAACTCATCCTTGACCGCTGGCCATGTCCCTTCCGTCTTCAAGAGAGCGAGAGTTGCTCCCCCTTCTCAAAAAACCAACACTCGACCCCACTGATGTCAACAACTACAGACCAGTATCCCTTCTTTCTTTTCTTTCCAAAACTATTGAGCGTGCCGTCTTTAGCCAACTCTCTTGCTATCTCTCTCAGAATGACCTTCTTGATCCAAACCAATCAGGTTTCAGGACTGGTCATTCAACTGAGACTGCTCTTCTCTGTGTCACGGAGACTCTCCGCACTGCTAAAGCTAACTCTCTCTCCTCTGCTCTTGTCCTTCTAGACCTGTCTGCTGCCTTTGATACTGTGAACCATCAGATCCTCCTCTCCACCCTCTCCGAGCTGGGCATCTCCGGCGCGGCTCACTCCTGGATTGCGTCCTACCTGACCGGTCGCTCCTACCAAGTGGCGTGGCGAGAAGCTGTCTCCGCACCACGTGCTCTCACCACTGGTGTCCCCCAGGGCTCAGTTCTAGGCCCTCTCCTTTTCTCCCTATACACCAAGTCACTTGGCTCTGTCATATCCTCACATGGTCTCTCCTATCATTGCTACGCTGACGATACACAACTAATCTTCTCCTTTCCCCCTTCTGATAACCAGGTGGCGAATCGCATCTCTGCATGTCTGGCAGACATATCAGTATGGATGACGGATCACCACCTCAAGCTGAACCCTGGCAAGACGGAGCTGCTCTTCCTCCCGGGAAGGACTGCCCGTTCCATGATCTCGCCATCACGGTTGACAACTCCGCTGTGTCCTCCTCCCAGAGTGCGAAGAGCCTAGGCGTGACCCTGGACAACACCCTGTCGTTCTCCGCCAACATCAAGGCGGTGACCCGCTCCTGCAGGTTCATGCTCTACAACATTCGGAGAGTACGACCCTGCCTTACACAGGAAGCGGCACAGGTCCTAATCCAGGCACTTGTCATCTCCCGTCTGGACTACTGCAACTCGCTGTTGGCTGGCCTCCCTGCCTGTGCCATTAAACCCCTACAACTCATCCAGAATGCCGCAGCCCGTCTGGTGTTCAACCTTCCCAAGTTCTCTCACGTCACCCCCCTCCTCCGCACACTCCACTGGCTTCCAGTTGAAGCTCGCATCCGCTACAAGACCATGGTGCTTGCCTATGGAGCAGTGAGGGGAACGGCACCTCTGTACCTTCAGGCTCTGATCAGTCCCTACACCCAAACGAGGGCATTGCGTTCATCCACCTCTGGCCTGCTGGCTCCCCTTCCTCTGCGGAAGCATAGTTCCCGCTCAGCCCAGTCAAAACTGTTCGCTGCTCTGGCACCCCAATGGTGGAACAAGCTCCCCTCACGACGCCAGGACAGCGGAGTCACTCACCACCTTCCGGAGACATTTGAAACCCCACCTCTTTAAGGAATACCTGGGATAGGATAAAGTAATCCTTCTACCCCCCAAATTGTAAAGTGGTTATCCCACTGGCTATAGGGTGAACGCACCAATTTGTGAGTCGCTCTGGCTAAGAGCGTCTGCTAAATGACGTTAATGTGCCCTTGAGCAAGGCACTTAACCCTAATTGCTCCTGTAAGTCGCTCTGGATAAGAGCGTCTGCTAAATGACTAAAATGTAAATGTAATGAATGGCCTAGTCAAAGCCCAGACCTCAATCCAATTGAGAATCTGTGGTATGACTTAAAGATTGCTGTGCACCAGCAGAACCCATCCAACTTGAAGGAGCTGGAGCAGTTTTGCCTTGAAGAATGGGGGAAAAAATCCCAGTGGCTAGATGTGCCAAGCTTATAGAGACATACCCCAAGAGACTTGCAGCTGTAATTACTGCAAAAGGTGGCTCTACAAAGTATTGACCTTGGGGGGGTGGGTGAATAGTCTTATGGGGGTGAATAGTCTTATTTCTTGATTGTTTCACACACAAAAAATATTTTGCATCTTCAAAGTGGTAGACATGTTGTGTAAATCAAATGATACAAACCCCCCAAAAATCTATTTTAATTCCAGGTTGTAAGGTAACAAAATAGGAAAAATGCCAAGGGGGGTGAATACTTCTGCAAGCCACTGTAAATGACTATCACCCCGTAGCACTCACTTCTGTCATCATGAAGTGCTTTGAGAGGCTAGTTAAGGATCATATCACCGACACCTTACCCGACACCTTACACCCACTACAATTTGCATACCGCCCCAACAGATCCATGGATGATGCATTGGCCATCACACTGCACACTGCCCTATCCCACCTGGACAAGAGGAATCCCGACAGTGTGTAAGAATGCTGTTCATCGACTACAGCTCAGCCTTCAACAACATAGTGCCCTCCAAGCTCATCATTGAGCTCAGGGCTCTGGGTCTGTAACCCGCCCTGTGCAACTGAGTCCTCGACTTCCTGACGGGCCGACTCCAGGTGGTTAAGGTAGGCAACAACATCTCCACTACGCTGATCCTCAACACGGGGGCCCCACAAGGGTGCGTGGTCAGCCCCCTCCTGTACCCCCTGTTCACCCATGACTGCGTGGCCACGCAAGTCTCCAACTAAATCATCAAGTTTGCAGACGACACAACAGTGATAGGCCTGATTACCATCATTGACGAGACAGCCTACCCGGAGGAGGTAAGAGCCCTGTCGGAGTGAAAATAACCTCTCCCTCAATGCCAAATAAACGAAGGAGCTGATTGTTGACTTCAGGAAACAGCAGAGAGAGCACGCCCCCCACACACACACATATCGACAGGGCCGCAGTGGAGAGGGTAAAAAGCTTCAAGTTCCTCGGCGTGCACATCGCTGACAACCTGAAATGGTCCATCCACACAGACAGTGAGGTGAAGAAGGCGCAATAGCACCTCTTCAACCTCAGGAGGGTGAAGAAATTCAGCTTGGCCCCTAAGACCCTCCCGAACATCTACAGATGCACCATTGAGAGCATCCTGTCAGGCTGTATCACGGCCTTGAATGGCAATCGCACCATCTGCAACCACAGGGCTTTCCAGAGGGTGGTGTGGTCAGCCCAATGCATCACCTGGGGCACACTGCCTGCCCTCCAGGACATCAACAGCACCCAGTGTCACAGGAAGGCCAAGAAGATCATCAAGGAGCTAGAAACATTGGATAACAGCTGATAGGTAAAAACTCTTGCAGTCCACTAGCTCTTCCACTCTCTCTCTGTCTCTCTCTCTCTCTCTCTCTCTCTCGCTCTCTCCCTCCCGCTGTCTAGGTCTCTCTAGCTGGGATGGCTATATCTATGGCTTCCCGTAATACCACTCCCCCTCCCTTCTCCTCTCATGGATTCCCTCCAACCCAGGAGGGAAACCCCAGGGCTTCTCCTGTCACAAGGAGGGTCTTTATTCTCAGTGAACGGCTGGAGTTAATTAATGTATAATTGAATGGAAGTTTTCTCTGGTTTTCCCATGTGATGCAATGTTCCATTTCCATCTCTCTTGTTTCTAAGCCTGAAAATACAAGCCTCGCAGTATCCTAAATCTTCAGGATTAAACAGAGAAATGTTTTCCTTCTACCCATATCACAGCTTGGACCTGAACCCACTCACTAACATGGACCATCCTGTCATTACCAGTCCACAGTCTACATTCGATTACTCAGGCCTGAAGGATGAGAAGCACTCTGTGACTGCTCAGGCCTGGGTGATGGCAACATCTCCTGTTTGCTATGTTGATTACCCATGTCAATTCACCGACCCATCAGCCTGGAGCCAGGGGGTGGTCCCTCATTGAGTGTTTGCCCCGCCCTCTCTGCTTCAGAAAGCCAGGTCCATATACGCCCCGTTCTGCCTGGCTGGGGGTCCATCCCTTCCCCCGCCTCGACACACTTATCGTCCCAGCAGGCTTCTCTAGTCTGGGCATGGCCATGTACGACTGGAGGGAGGGAGCGAGGAAGGGACTGTTTTGTTTTGTTACTTGTCTATCTTGTAAATCTGCTGTTTTATTTGCATCTGCTACATGCAACTTTGCATTCATAAACAAGAACACACGTAAGGCACCCCACTCTTATTGCTGACTGGCAGCACCAGTGGCAGCCATGTTCCCCCACTCTTACTGCTGACTGGCAGCACCAGTGGCAGCCATGTTTCCCCACTCTTACTGCTGACTGGCAGCACCAGTGGCAGCCATGTTCCCCCACTCTTATTGCTGACTGGCAGCACCAGTGGCAGCCATGTTTCCCCACTCTTACTGCTGACTGGCAGCACCAGTGGCAGCCATGTTCCCCCACTCTTACTGCTGACTGGCAGCACCTGTGGCAGCCATATGTCCCTCATTTTCCACACTTCATATGTCTCTATATCCTCAATGGAAATATGCAGATATTTACACAGATAGCTGTCTGTATTATATTCACAAATGTCGTAAAAAAAAAAATATCCCCCTGTTTATAGTTTTTTTAAACAATCGTTGAAATTGTTTAAATGCAAACAAGCCCTTAAACTTTATAATAATCTCTGTAATTTGATTCCTGAGTGGCACAGTGGTCTAAGGATTGCAGTGCTACCTGTACCATTAGAGATCCTGGTTCGAATCCAGGCTCTGTCGTAGCTGGCCGCGCCCGGGAGACCCATGGGGCGGCGCACAATTGGCCCAGTGTCGTCCAGGGTAGGGGAGGGAATGACTGGCAGGGATGTAGCTCAGTTTGTTATGATTTACCAGTATTAGAACCCAAATGCAGACAAGTACACCAAGCCAGAGAAGGTTTAACAGGTTTATTTAAAATGTTCAATAGTCCAGGTTTCCAATAATAGGGGAAGAGCAAGTCCAGGTTACAGGGAGGGTAACAGATCCAGGTCAGGGCAGGTGTGGTACCGTAATGTCCTAGTGTCCGTGGTGAGTCCAAAAGAGAGGTCCGGTAGTGGAGAGCAGGATGGTGGTGGCAGGAGTGAAGCGGAGGCAGGAGTCAGGTTCCAAATATCTGTGGCACAGGAGAAAAAGTAAATAGAACAGGCCAAAACACAAAGAGCAAAAATAAACAGGTTGAGTCGGCAGCGAGACTAACATGGTCGTCTTGACTATGATCTGACGATGAGTGGAAAGTTTGACCGGGTCTTAAAGGCTGAGGTGATTATGGTGAATGAGCTGCAGCTGGAACCCTGACTCCCGCACACCAGACTTCACTCCTGCAATCAAGGACAGACAGAGGGGAGGGAGAGAGCAGAGAGAGAGCTACCTAGCAGCAGTAGGCCTAACAGTACCCCCTCTACGGACGCCACCTGGCGGCCGACGGGGTTTATCGGGATGTAACCTATGAAACTCTCGGACCAGAGCAGGATCCACAATGAAGCTCCTGGGCACCCAGGAACGTTCCTCAGGACCATAACCCTCCCAATCCACCAGGTACTGGAAACCACGACCCCGGCGGCGAACATCCAGAAGTCGCCGGACAGTGTAGACCGGACCCCCACCCACGATCCTGGGTGGAGGAGGGGGACGAGAGGGCGGGCACAGAGGGCTAACCGACACAGGCTTAATCTGGGAAACATGAAAGGTGGAATGAACCCGTAGGGAGGCAGGAAGCTGTAGCTTAACCGCGCAGGGGTTAACAATAGACAGTATCTTGAACGGTCCTATAAAACGAGGCGCCATCTTCTTAGACTCCACCTTCAATGGAAGGTCCCGTGACTTCAGCCATACCTCTTGACCAGGAGAGTAACCGGGAGCCTGGGACCGGTGACGGTTGGCTTGCCTCTGCATGTACGCCGAAGCTCGGGACAGAGCTACCCTGGCCTTCCTCCAGACCTTGAAGCAGCGGCGCATGTGGGACTGCACCGAGGGTACCGCCAGTTCCCTCTCTTGAGAAGGGAACAGGGGAGGTTGATAACCCAGAGCACACAGAAAAGGAGACAAACCAGAGGAAGCGTTAGTCAAGGTGTTATGAGCATATTCCACCCAGGGGAGCATGGAGCTCCATGACCCAGGGTTAGACCCTGTGACACAGCGAAGAGCGGTCTCCATCTCCTGGTTCGCTCTCTCGGCTTGCCCGTTGGTCTGGGGGTGATATCCAGAGGACAGGCTGGATGTAATGCCCAAAGCTTTACAGAAAGCTTTCCACACCTGGGAGACAAACTGGGGACCCCTGTCAGAGACAATATCCGTGGGTAGACCATGAGAGCGGAACACATGTTCAACCAAAATATCAGCCGTCTCTCTGGCAGTGGGCAGTTTAGGTAGGGCCAAAAAATGAGCGAACTTAGAAAAACGATCAATCACCGTAAGAATTACAGTCTTTCCAGACGAGGGGGAAGTCCAGTGACAAAATCCATAGCGATATGCGACCAGGGCCGGCTGGGTATAGGTAGAGGTCGTAGATGACCAGCGCTGGCCTGGGTGGAGTTCTTACTTCGTGCACATACCGTACAAGCAGCAATGAAGGCTCGAGTGTCCGCCTCCATCGTGGCCCACCAGAACTTCCGTCGCACAAAGTCAAGGGTCCGCGAAACTCCAGGGTGACAGGTAAGGGGAGACGAGTGAGCCCACTGAAGTACCTGGGAGCGAGCAGACTCAGGGACAAACATCCGGTTAGGGAGGACCCCTCCCAGGGTCAGCTTGATGATGTTGAGCCTGTCTAACAATCCCCTCGATGTCACATGTGACGACCGCAATACTGCAGGTAGGAGGCAAAATGGGTTCAGGGTTACTACCAGTATCAACAGCCGAATGAACACGAGACAGGGCGTCAGGCTTGACGTTGCGTGACCCAGGACGGTAAGACAGAGAAAAATTGAATCTCCCAAAAAATAGTGCCCACCTGGCTTGACGGGGGTTGAGCTGCTTCGCTGACTGGAGGTAAGCCAGATTCTTATGATCCGTCCAAACGATGAAGGGTTGTTCCGCCCCTCCAACCAATGTCGCCACTCCTCGAGAGCCAGCTTAACGGCAAGCAGTTCACGATTGCCAACATCATAATTCCTCTCTGCCTGAGAAAGTTTCCTTGAGAGAAAAGCACAGGGATGCAGTTTGTTATCTTCAGGAGAACGCTGTGACAACACCGCACCTACCCCAGTGTCGGATGCATCCACCTCCACGACAAACTGGCGGTCGGGGTCCGGCTGCATCAGAATGGGAGCCGAGGCGAAGCGATGTTTCAGTTCTTCGAACGCTGATTCGGCCCCCTTCATTCCAAGCGAACGGTCGTGAGATGGAGGTGAGAGCGGTGAGTGGCGCCGCAATGCGGCTGTAGTCCTTGATGAACCTCCTATAGAAGTTCGCAAACCCCAGAAATCGTTGAAGTTGTTTGCGGGTAGAGGGGGCTGGCCAGTCCGTGACAGCAGAGATCTTAGCTGGGTCCATCCGCAACTCCCCCTGAGCGATGATGTAACCCAAAAAGAGGTCTCAGACACATGAAATTCACATTTCTCCATCTTCACAAACAGTTTGTTCTCCAACAACCTTTTGCAACACCTGGCGCACATGCAGTTCATGTTCCTGGGAGGACTCTGAGAAAATCAAGATATCATCCAGATAGACAAAAACAAACCGATTCAACATGTCCCGAAGGACATCATTGACTAGTGCCTGAAAAACAGCAGGGGCATTAGACAACCCAAAAGGCATAACCAGATACTCAAAATGTCCCAAGGGTGTGTTGAAGGCAGTCTTCCATTCATCACCTTTACGAATGCGCACCAGGTGATACGCATTTCGTAGATCCAGTTTCGTAAAGATGGTAGCACCATGAAGGAGGGGAAAAGCAGAATTAATCAAAGGCAGAGAATACTTGTTCTTAATGGTGATGTTGTTAAGTCCACGGTAATCAATACAGGGTCTGAGGGTCTTATCCTTCTTAGCAACAAAAAAGAATCCCGCTCCTACAGGTGACGAGGAAGGACGCATAATACCTGCCGCCAAGGAGTCCCGAATGTAGTTCTCCATAGCCTCCGTCTCCGGCCGGGAGAGATTGTACAGGCGACTGCTGGGGAGCGGGGCTCCTGGCTGGAGGTCAATGGCACAGTCGTAAGGCCGGTGAGGAGGAAGAGAAGTAGCTCTGTGTTTGCAGAAAACGGATGCCAGGTCATGATACACGTCAGGAACATTAGAAAGATCCATGGACTCCAGTGGAGGTCGAGGCACAGTACTGGCAGGAGTCAGAGCAGAACACAAACAATTCACATGACAAAATGTGCTCCATGAAACAATTCTACCTGTCACCCAATCAATGTGTGGATTGTGTCTTATGAGCCAGGGGATACCAAGGACCAGAGGGGTCTGTGGGCAGTCGATAATATGGAATTGAATGTTCTCCTGATGATTTCCCGACACTCTAAGACAAACAGGAACAGTCTGATGGGTAATATGGGTCAACAATTGTCCATTCAGACCCTTAGCCTGCAGCGGACAGTCCATAGGAACAGTCTCCAAATCCATTTGTTGAGCCCACTCTCTATCCAAAAGCTTTCGTCTGCACCAGAGTCAATCAGCGCACTAACAGAGAGATTCTGGAACTGCCACTGGAGGGATGCCTGGAGCAGAATGCGGGGAGAAGAGGAAGAATCCGCTGCTCGGCTCACCAAAACTTCTCCCATTAATGATGAGCCGGCCCTTTTCCCCGGACGAACTGGGCAGGAAGGAACGAAATGACCAGCTTCTCCACAATACAGGCAGACCCGAGCCTGAATGCGACGTGCACGCTCCTCTGAGGACAACCGTGCACGACCCACCTCCATGGCTTCGGGTTCAGTGCTCCTCGTATCGACTCGGGAAGACACGGCTTTCTCCGTAGGGAAGATGCGGGGAGGAGTTTGTTGATGACAGACAGGTTGCTTGGAACTAACACTCCTCTCCCGGCGGCGCTCCCGAATCCGATTATCCAACCTGATGGTGAGTGAAATAAGATTATCCAGCGTAGGCGATTCATCATATGACACCAATTCATCTTTTAAAGTCTCAGACAAAGCATTGATGAACACTCCTTGTAATGCCTCGTCATTCCAACCACTCACTGCTGCTAAAGTCCGAAACTCCACTGCCATCTCCGCCACACTGCGAGCCCCTGCCGAAGAGAAAACAACCGTTTCGCAGCCTCCTTGCCTCGTACGGGGTGGTCAAAAACCTTCCTCATCTCAGTGGTGAAGGCAACGTAAAGCGTTGCAAATGTCCGACTGACTCTCCCAGACCGCGGATCCCCAGGCACGAGCGGAACCGCTAGTAGAGTTGATAAGGTAGGCAATACGGGCTCTTTCTGAGGCGTAGGTGAGGGGCTGTTGTTCAAACACTAACGAGCATTGAGTCAAAAAATCGCCACAGGTTCCCATGTTCCCGTCATAGCGCTCTGGAGCAGGAACAAAAGGCTCTCTGATCTGGGCTGAAGGGGTAGTAAGGGCAGACACTTGATTGGTGAGTAATTGAACCTGATTAAGCAGCACCTGACTGTCCTCAGCAATCGTCTTAAACAGGGTATCATGTTGGCCAAGTAAAATGCCCTGATTGGCTATGGCAGTCCAAATTTGAGTGCACTCTGGGGTGGTATCCAAGCTACTGTCTGCTGGGTTCATGATGGTCAGATCATACTGTTATGATTTACCAGTATTAGAACCCAAATGCAGACAAGTACACCAAGCCAGAGAAGGTTTAACAGGTTTATTTAAAATGTTCAATAGTCCAGGTTTCCAATAATAGGGGAAGAGCAAGTCCAGGTTACAGGGAGGGTAACAGATCCAGGTCAGGGCAGGTGTGGTACCGTAATGTCCTAGTGTCCGTGGTGAGTCCAAAAGAGAGGTCCGGTAGTGGAGAGCAGGATGGTGGTGGCAGGAGTGAAGCGGAGGCAGGAGTCAGGTTCCAAATATCTGTGGCACAGGAGAAAAAGTAAATAGAACAGGCCAAAACACAAAGAGCAAAAATAAACAGGTTGAGTCGGCAGCGAGACTAACATGGTCGTCTTGACTATGATCTGACGATGAGTGGAAAGTTTGACCGGGTCTTAAAGGCTGAGGTGATTATGGTGAATGAGCTGCAGCTGGAACCCTGACTCCCGCACACCAGACTTCACTCCTGCAATCAAGGACAGACAGAGGGGAGGGAGAGAGCAGAGAGAGAGCTACCTAGCAGCAGTAGGCCTAACACAGTTGGTAGAGCATGGCGTTTGCAACGCCAGGGTTGTGGGTTCGATTCCCACGAGGGGTATTAAAAATAATATATGCACTCACTAACTGTAAGTCGCTCTGGATAAGAGCGTCAGCTAAAATGTAAATGTGAAAATGTTATACTACGTACAGTTGAAGTCGGAAGTTTACATACACCTTAGCCAAATACATTTAAACTCTGTTTTTCACAATTCCTGACATTTAATCCTAGTAAAAATTCCCTGTCTTAGGTCAGTTAGGATCACCACTTTATTTTAAGAATGTGAAATTTCTGAAGAATAGTAGAGAGAATGATTTATTTTAGCTTTTATTTCTTTCATCAAATTCTCAGTGGGTCAGAAGTTTACATACACTCAATTAGCATTTGGTAGCATTGCCTTTAAATTGGTTAACTTGGGTCAAACATTTTTGGTAGCCTTCTGCAAGCTTCCCACAATAAGTTGGGTGAATTTTGGCCCATTCCTCCTGACAGAGATGGTGTAACTGAGTCAGGTTTGTAGGCCTCCTTGCTCGTACACGCGTTTTCAGTTCTGCCCACATATTTTCTGTAGGATTGAGGTCAGTGCTTTGTGATGGCAACTCCAATACCTTGACTTTGTTGTCCTTAAGCCATTTTGCCACAACTTTGGAAGTATGCTTGGGGTCATTGTCCATTTGGAAGGCCTATTTGTGACCAAGCTTTAACTTCCTGACTGATGTCTTGAGATGTTGCTTCAATATATCCATATAATTTTCCTTCCTCATGATGCCATCTATTTTGTGAGGTGCACCAGTCCCTCCTGCAGCAAAGCACCCCTACAGCATGATGCTGCCACCTCCGTGCTTCACGGTTGGGATGGTGTTCTTCGGCTTGCAAGGAACCCCCTTTTTCCTCCAAACATAATGATGGTCATTATGGCCAAACAGTTCTATTTTGGTTTCATCAGACCAGAGGACATTTCTCCAAAGAGTACGATCTTTGTCCCCATGTGCAGTTGCAAACCGTAGTCTGGCTTTTTTATGGTGGTTTTGGAGCAGTGGCTTCTTCCTTGCTGAGCGGCCTTTCAGGTTATGTCGATATAGGACTCGTTTTACAGTGGATATAGATACTTTTGTACCTGTTTCCTCCAGCATCTTCACAAGGTCCTTTGCTGTTGTTCTGGGATTGATTTGCACTTTTTGCACCAAAGTACGTTAATCTCTAGGAGACAGAACGCGTCTCCTTCCTGAGCAGTATGACGGCTGCGTGGTCCCATGGTGTTTATACTTGCGTACTATTGTTTGTACAGATGAACGTGGTACCTTCAGGCGTTTGGAAATTGCTCCCAAGGATGAACCAGACTTGTGGAGGTCTACCATCTTTTTTCTGAGGTCTTGGCTGATTTCTTTTGATTTTCCCATGATGTCAAGCAAAGAGGCACTGAGTTTGAAGGTAGGCCTTGAAATTCGTCCACAGGTACACCTCCAATTGACTCAAATTATGTCAATTAGCCTGTCAGAAGCTTCTAAAGCCATGACATCATTTTCTGGAATTTTTCAAGCTGTTTAAAGGCACAGTCAACATAGTGTATGTAAACTTCTGACCCACTGGAATTGTGATACAGTGAATTATAAGTGAAATAAACTGTTTGTAAACAATTGTTGGAAAAATGACTTGTAGATGTCCTAACCGACTTGCCAAAACGATAGTTTGTTAATAAGAAATTTGTTGAGTGGTTGAAAAACGAGTTTTAATGACTCCAACCTATGTGTATGTAAACTTCCGACTTCAACTGTACATAGGCTTTTCTGAAATTAGCTAGCTTCAGTTAGCTTCACATTCCAGCTCAGGCTTCATTCGTACTATGACGGTGGGTATTGCTCATCTGCCTGCCGCTAACTCTAGCAGGCTTGTAACTGTGCATGCATGTCACATGTGGCTAGTCGAACACCGAACTCTTCATTGAGGCAATGCTGAAACATCAATCCGTGGGCGAGTCAGTGCCACATTTTCATTTTTGCCAAAAACAACATGAAAGAAAAGTTATCTTGCAAATTCAGCTGGCTATGTTGTGAAATAGGATTTTAGAAGTGTTGTCTTTCTTTTATTATGTATCATTAATGCCGTCTTTGGTGTGCTTTGGTGTGCTTATCAATGCACACAGCACCTTTTCCCCACTCCTAATGATCAAATAATTGTATAATGTCATACAAACGTTTTAGTGTGAGTGAACCTTCAAATGCATCCTGTCATTACGAAATATGTGAAAGGTATTTTAATATTACTATTTTTTAACAAATTAATAGGATGATGACGCAATGTTTGCGAGAGGGAGGGAATCTGATTTAATTGGTCCTCAACTCATGGCTCAGACACTTCATTCAGGATAAATGGAGTTAGACCTGAGTCAGCCTGCCCCGGAACAGATTAGTTCCGAATAATTAATTGCCATAGAAATGTACCTGGCTAAAAGGTTAGCCACTTTTGTAGTACCGGTTATCCTGAGTTAGGGTTGGGCGGTATCCAGATTTTCATATCATCATACCGTCCTTCTCTCATACCGGGATATACGGTATTACCGGCTTAGTACCCAAGGGGGCGCCAAAAAACAAAACAAAAAGCCCTTTGGGTGTCTATTACCAGAATGCTAACAACATTTGCACAAGTAATAGCGAATTTCAATGGAGGCTGCTAGCTAAATATACTAATGAGCGCATACGAAAATAAACAAATAGCAAAGACAGGCAGCTCATAAAGTTATACATAGGTACAGTTGAAGTTGGAAGTTTACATACACTTAGGTTGGAGTCATTAAAACTAATTTTTCAACCACTCCACAAATTTCTTGTTAACAAACTATAGTTTTGTCAAGTCGGTTAGGACATCTACTTTGTGCATGACACAAGTAATTTTTCGAACAATTGTTTACAGATTTCACTTATAATTCACTGTATCACAATTCCAGTGGGTCAGAAGTTTACATACACTAAGTTGACTGTGCCTTTAAACAGCTTGGAAAATTCCAGAAAATGATGTAATGGCTTTAGAAGCTTCTGATAGGCTAATTGACATAATTTGAGTCAATTGGAGGTGTACCTGTGGATGTATTTCAAGGCCTACCTTCAAACTCAGTGCTTCTTTGCTTGACTTCATGGGAAAATCAAAAGAAATCAGCCAAGACCATGTCCTATATCGACATAACCTGAAAGGCCGCTCAGCAAGGAAGAAGCCACTGCTCCAAAACCGCCATAAAAAAGCCAGACTGTGCAACTGCACATGGGGACAAAGGTCGTACTTTTTGGAGAAATGTCCTCTGGTCTGATGAAACAAAAATAGAACTGTTTGGCCATAATGACCATCGTTATGTTTGGAGGAAAAAGGGTGTGGCTTGCAAGCCGAAGAACACCATCCCAACCGTGAAGCACGGGGGTGGCAGCATCATGCTGTGGGGTTGCTTTGCTGCAGGAGGGACTGGTGCACTTCACAAAATAGATGGCATCATGAGGAAGGAAAATTATGTGGATATATTGAAGCAACATCTCAAGACATCAGTCAGGAAGTTAAAGCTTGGTCGCAAATGGGTCTTCCAAATGGACAATGACCCCAAGCATACTTCCAAAGTTGTGGCAAAATGGCTTAAGGACAACAAAGTCAAGGTTTTGGAGTGGCCATCACAAAGCCCTAACCTCAATCCTATAGAACATTTGTGGGCAGAATGAAAAAGCGTGTGCGAGCATGGAGGCCTACAAACCTGACTTTATTTGTACTATTTTCTACATTGTAGAATAATAGTGAAGACATCAAAACTATGAAATAACACATATAGAATCATGTATTTACCAAAATTGTTAAACAAATCAAAATTCTTCAAATAGCCACCCATTGCCTTGATGACAGCTTTGCACACTCTTGGCATTCTCTCAACCATCTTCACCTGGAATGCTTTTCCAACAGTCATGAAGGAGTTCCCACATATGATGAGCACTTGTTGGCTGCTTTTCCTTCACTCTGCCATCCGACTCATCCCAAACCATCTCAATTGGGTTGTCGGGGGATTGTGGAGGCCAGGTCATCTGATGCAGCACTCTATCACTCTCCTTCTTGGTAAGATAGCCTTTACACAGCCTGGAGGTGTGTTGGGTCATTGTCCTGTTGAAAAACAAATGATAGTCCCACTAAGCCCAAACCAGATAGAATGGCGTATCGCAGCAGAATGCTGTGGTAGCCATGCTGGTTAAGTGTGCCTTGAAAAATAAATCACAGACAGTGTCACCAGCAAAGCACCCCCACACCATAACACCTCCTCCTCCATGCTTTACAGTGGGAAATACACATGCGGAGATTATCTGTTCACCCACACCGCATCTCACGAAGACACGGCGGTTGGACCCAAAAATCTCAAATTTGGACTCCAGATTAAAGGACAGATTTCCACCAGTCTAATGTCCATTGCTCATGTTTCTTGGCCCAAGCAGGTCTCTTCTTATTATTGGTGTCCTTTAGAAGTGGTTTCTTTGCAGCAATTCGACCATGAAGGCCTGATTCACACAGTCCCCTCTGAACAGTTGATGTTGAGATGTGTCTGTTACTTGAACTCTGTGAAGCATTTATTTGGGCTGCAATTTCTGAGGCTGGTATCTGAGGCTGAACTTATCCTCTGCAGCAGAGGTAAGTCTGGGTCTTCCATTCCTGTGGCGGTCCTCATGAGAACCAGTTTCATTATAGCGCTTGATGGTTTTTGCGGCTGCGCTTGAAGAAACGTTCAAAGTTCTTGAAATGTTCCGTATTGACTGACCTTCATGTCTTAAAGTAATGATGCTGTCATTTCTCTTTGCTTATTTGAGCTGTTCTTGCCATAATATGGACTTGGTCTTTTACCAAATAGGACTATCTTCTGTATACCATCCCTACCTTGTCATAACACAACTGATTGGCTCAAACGCATTACCTGTTATTTGAAATGCATTCCAGGTGACTACCTCATGAAGCTGGTTGAGAAAAGGCCAAGAGTGTGCAAAGCTGTCATCAAGGCAAAGGGTGGCTATTTGAAGAATCTCAAATATAAAATATATTTTGATTTGTTTAAAAAAAAATTGGTTACTGCATGATTTCATATGTGTTATTTCATAGTTTTGATGTCTTCACTATTATTCTAATAAAAATAAAGAAAAACTCTTGAATGAGTAGGTGTGTCCAAACTTTTGACTGGTACTGTATATATAAATCTGTAATGTTTATGTTAATGTTTTTAAATGTATGTTAATTGTAAAGTATTTTTTCTGTAATGTCTTTTCCGTTGTGTCCGACCCCAGGAAGACTACCTGTCGCCATTGGCGTCAGCTAATGGGGATCCTAATTACATTAAATATTAAAAAAGGGGGTGGGACGAGGAAAAGGGGGTGGGAGATGGAGAAGGGGTTGGGACTGGGAGGAGGAGAGTTTAAGTAGGGGTATGAGCCATGGAACCCCCAGGATGTGGGAGAGGATGTGTGGATTATTCCCAGCAACAAAAGCCATTAGTCCCTGGAAGGACTTCAGAGGCTTTAGCTATTTAATCTGCAGATTGGGAAGTATGTGAGTCCTTGGGGCCAGGCCAACCACTGCTTTCCTACCATTCCCCACTATAAAAACAACAGGGGTGGCTGAGGAGAGATGGGGTGTATTATAGGAGTAATACACCCCATGATTTACAGTGTTAAATAACACCAATATGTGAGAACAATATTTTTTGTGAACAAATGTTTCATTTTGTCATAATAACAAGAGTGGTAGCAACATGTGAAAATGGTTGTGGAAATCTGTTGCAGCTCAAGTCGACTACAAAACCTACAATGCAATGCTCTCTCTCTCTGGGCTGGCTGCACACAATGATACCAAAGTCAGTATCAGCATGTGAAGTAGCTAGCTAGCAGTAAAATCACCTAAACAAACTGCACTATCAATTTAGGAGTATACAATCTCACCATGTTGAACCTGCAGTTATTCTGAGTCTGCATGCAGAGTGCAGATGTTGCTATGGCAACTACGCCATTTCCCACCTGTATCCCACAGACACATAGGGTGTATTGCCAGATGGTACTTGAAGGAAAAACTGAGTTGAATAATTTGGTCCACTGTTTAAATTGAGCACATCCAAGCGAAATACAGTTGTCATGATGATATAAATGGATGTGTTCTAGACAAGTATACCCATACCATCTATTGGCTGATTTGGTGATCTGGAGCGCAGGTAATTGTTTTTAAAGCGTTAGGAAATGTGACAGTGTGTTATATCCTATCTCCAGTGACGAGAACATTCTAGGTATGACGAGTTCCTACACGATTTCCTGATTTCACAGAAGTACCACTTAGAAGTTAAATCATGGTGAACTTAGGTATTTTACCCATTGATAAAACATAGGCTTTCACCGAATTGACAGGAGATTCATGATTTTTATTTCTGGGGGTGGATTATCCCTTTATGTTATTCCACTGGGATACAGGGAAAGGAGGTAGGGGGGGAGAAAGGGGGGATGGCGTTTCTGTACCCATATACGGGGGCTTGGGGAATCATAAACCTATTATTAACAAGTCAAGTAAGAACAGGTCTGGACTGGTCTGGTCCAAGTAAGGGTGGTTCTGATCACACAAATCTGTGTGACTGTGTACGGAGACTCAGAGTACAATTTACATTTGCAAAGAGAACATCGTTTACACTTACAGTCAGGGAGCTACCAGACTTACACCAGCCTCTGTCACAGCGGGTGGCAAATGAGTTGAATAGCCTATTTATTAAAGTTTTGAGAATGACACAAATACTAATTTTCACAAAGTCTGCTGCCTCAGTTTTGATGATGGCAATTTGCATATACTCCAGAATGTCATTAAGAGTGATCAGATGAATTGCAATTAATTGCAAAGTCCCTCTTTGCCATGAAAATGTACTTAATCCCAAAAAAACATTTCCACTACATTTCAGCCCTGCCACAAAAGGACCAGCTGCCATCATGTCAGTGATTCTCTCGTTAACACAGGTGAGAGTGTTGACGAGGACAAGGCTGGAGATCACTCTGTCATGCTGATTGAGTTAGAATAACAGACTAGAAGCTTTAAAAGGAGGGTGGTGTTTGAAATAATTGTTCTTCCTCTGTTAACCATGGTTACCTGCAAGGAAACACGTGCCGTCATCATTGCTTTGCACAAAAAGGGCTTCACAGGCAAGGATATTGCTGCTAGTAAGATTGCACCTAAATCTACCATTTATCGGATCATCAAGAACTTCAAGGAGAGAGGTTCAATTGTTGTGAAGAAGGCGTCAGGGCGCCCAAGAAAGTCCAGCAAGCGCCAGGACCGTCTCCTAAAGTTGATTCAGCTGCGGGGTCGGGGCACCACCAGTGCAGAGCTTGCTCAGGAATGGCAGCAGGCAGGTGTGAGTGCATCTGCACGCACAGTGAGGTGAAGACATTTGGAGGATGGCCTGGTGTCAAGAAGGGCAGCAAAGAAGCCACTTCTCTCCAGGAAAAACATCAGGGACAGACTGATATTCTGCAAAAGGTACAGGGATTGGACTGCTGAGGACTGGGGTAAAGTCATTTTCTCTGATGAATCCCCTTTCCGATTGCTTGGGGCATCCGGAAAACACCTTGTCCGGAGAAGACAAGGTGAGCGCTACCATTAGTCCTGTGTCATGCCAACAGTAAAGCATCCTGAGACCATTCATGTGTGGGGTTACTTCTCAGCCAAGAGAGTGGGCTCACTCACAAATTTGCCTAAGAACACAGCCATGAATAAAGAATGGTACCAACACATACTCCGAGAGCAACTTCTCCCAAACATCCAAGAACAGTTTGGTGACGACCAATGCCTTTTCCAGCATGATGGAGCACCTTGCCATAAGGCAAAAGTGATAACTAAGTGGCTCGGGGAACAAAACATCGACATTTTGGGTCCATGGCCAGGAAAATCCCCAGACCTTAATTCCATTGAGAACTTGTGGTCGATCTTCAAGAGGATAAACTTAATGTAATTGTCAATAAAAGCCTTTGACACTTATGGAATGCTTGTAAGTATACTTCAGTATACCATAGTAGCATCTGACAAAAATATCTCATAACACTGAAGCAGCGAACTTGTGAAGACCAATACTTGTGTCATTCTCAAAACCTTTGACCACGACTGTATATTTAATATTTTGTGGTTTCTGTCTGTCTGTCTGTCTGTCTGTCTGTCTGTCTGTCTGTCTGTCTGTCTGTCTGTCTGTCTGTCTGTCTGTCTGTCTGTCTGTCTGTCTGTCTGTAGATTCACCATGGTAAAGCTGTTAAAGGCTCTGGTATGTGGAGGCACTGTGTGTGTCCTCTCCTGATGCTGAGACAAGAGGAGGAGAGGTAAGAAAAGGAGGAGAGAGCAAGGATAATGGAGGGGAAAGAGGGGGTTAAGGAGGAAGAGGAGGAGGGGAGAGAAGAAGGAGGAGGAGGAGGAACAGTAAATTGGAAACATCAATGGGACAGCATGGGGGCTATTTAGCTCAGAAACACTTCCACACTTTAGTTAAAAACAACTCGTTGTCTACAATGGATGGAATGACATGAGAAAGTTGTAAAACGGAAAACTTGAAAACACTGAATTGACTGTGAATGGCTCTGTGGATAGAACTCCTTCAGTACAAATCATTTGAGAAAAAGTGAAGTGCAGGCTCAGCCCTGTTTGACTTTGGAATGACCTAATTAAGGTCTGTGTGTGGGTGTATGCATGTGTTTGTGTGTGTTTGCGTGTCTGTGCGTGCATACACTTTGTGTGTATGTATGTGTATGTGTGTGTGCATGTGTGTCTCTGTGAGTGTTTGTCTGCTCATAATCTCCCCATCACGTCTGGGCCACGTCACCCTGTTCCGAAGGGGAGTTTCAGGAAGGGCACGGCCCTTTGAATCGGCTGGTTGTGCGTCCCTTAGTAGCCCTCTCAGACCTAGCTGGACATAGCAGGAATACTCGACTCACCACGTGGGCAAATAAGGTCATTTCTACCGCCAGGAGAATCTGGTGGATTCCACAGTTTTTATGGTATTATAGGGTATTGTTGTGGACTGGTTTGTTGTACCCCACATAGTGGAGAGGGTATTGATAGTGCATCTGGATGACGCACAGTTTTAAAGCAATAGTCTGGTTACGTGCTCAGTAGTGTGCCTGGATGACATCTGAAATATCTGAGATATTGTATTATTTATTTGAACTTATATAATAGATTTCAGAGATGTATTATCCCATTGAATGGCAAAATCATTTTTGATGGACTACATGAAGAACATTCTATTCTTTAGAAGAAGAAGAAGAACTTTGGAATGAGCACATTGTTTACCTGAAATATCAAGATGCTATCTCACTGTGAAACAGCCCACCTTTTATCAAGCCCAGCAGTCTAAATATGATTTGTCTTTTTGAATCCATTTGAATGCAGTAGGATTCATTAAAGTGCTTATCTTTTGTTTGTTGTTGCTGCTGGTTGCTTTCTCGATGGAGTCAGAATCCCCCTCCCTTCAGTCCTAGATGGCTGGTACTGATACACTCCTTCACAGCACGTCATCTCTCTCTCTCTCTCTCTCTCTCTCTCTCTCTCTCTCTCTCTCTCTCTCTCTCTCTCTCTCTCTCTCTCTCTCTCTCTCTCTCTCTCTCTCTCTCTCTCCCCCCAGCACATTAGCTCACACAGAGCCCCTGCCAACTCCCTCAATCACAACTGTTATTCCAAGCGGAATAGCACTGAAATAGCACACAACAAACGGCTTATTGCACAAGCAATTACTTTGTTCTCTAGATGCATTATTTTCTATTCAGAGAGTTTGACCTGATATTGCCTCTCCAGCCTCAGTGTGAATGTATCTTAAGCAGTAGGGAAATGAGGAGGTTAAGCTAGCTGGGAGGGAAACAGGGATACAGGGAGAACTACAGTGGAGAAGACACACGTGGTTACAGGACAGACTGGTTTAATAAATATGTACAGAATTAACAGGTTGTTAAAATGCCAGTTCCACTCCCCATATGGCTGAACTAGGTTGTAATATACCTGTCACACGTACAAGACCTGAGTTATGTACAGCTACCAACACCTCCTGACCTCTGTGAGTGGTCGTAGAGAAAGATTTTCAGCCTGACTTCAGACCACTGTATAGTTTGTTTATGGGTTGCAGGAAGTGAGGGTGGCCGAGGTACCCGTAGGGAGGAAGTGAAGGGAGGAAGAGTGTTTGGTTGTGGTTGTGTGCGTGTGTGCATGTGTGTCTGGCCCTGCAGGGTTTAGCTTATGTCCTGAAACAGTTTAGTTCACTAGCTGAGCTGTCAGTCACAGACTGGGGTTACGCTCCACTCAACTCACTTAACCCTCTCTGAGAGTACGGAGGACATGGCCTGTATTAATAAAGCATCTGCAAATAGAAGTGCTGATCTAGAATCAGTTTAGCCTTTTAGATCATAATAATATGGACAGGGGGGACCTGACCCTAGATCAGCACTCCTACTCTGAGACCCTTTATGGATACGGGCCCAGGCCTATCTTCAAGCAAACCGGTATGCAGAAGTTGCTGGAGTTCGAATGAAAACACAGTCCTCAATAGTTCAGTTTTAGAATATATGTTTGGAATTGTTCAGTCAATAAAACAATATGTACTCTGTGTTGCTAGTGGTGGATGGGGAGTTTGTTGGAGGAGTTGTGTTAGCTAAGTCTTCCCAGCTGATAACAGACTCTCTTTCTGTCCAAACACACAACTCTCTGGGTGGAAACACAGGGGGAAATACCGCTGTTCTCCTATATCAAAAAAGTTAGGCAAACAATATAGTCTGATAATATTACAATGCCATTACCCAGCTAGCACATAATGTTCTGAGAACCATACTATCTTTTTCTTAGATCTTGGTAGGAGTGTGGTTGTCCTAAGGTTATTTTGCATACAACCTTCCCACAACTTTCTGGGAATGGGGCAAGATAGTTGGTTGGCTTTGGAACATTCTCAGCACATTTAAGGAACTTTACAAAAACGTTATTTTCTTGGTATTTCATTACTTTAACAGAATGTTTCCTAAAAGTTCAACCATGGTGACATTTAATATACATTTTGGTAATGGTCTAGGAACATTCTCCAACTGGTTTGACATTTGGAATGTTCTCAAATAGTTCAGAGAACGTTAAGGAACAACGTCCTTCTGTGGGAATTTCAGTACTTCAGCATAACGTTTCCTACAGGTTTCCTCATGGTTCTATTAAAAGTAATGTTCTCAAATTGTTCTGAGAACGTTAAGAAAACTTTTCAGAAAAACCACAAGAAAACGTTACTAAAGTTCAGAGAACATTCTAAGAATGTTATTTAAAAACATATTCATTCCGTTCTGAGCATCAACAGAACTCTCTCTATCCTCTATCTTGTTAAGTGTGTTCAGGTGTGTTGGCCACGCCCATTAATTGGCCACACCTGATATTAATGAGTGATTGTTTCCTTTAAAATGGGGTCT
Organism: Coregonus clupeaformis; assembly: GCF_020615455.1. Lineage (NCBI taxonomy): Eukaryota > Metazoa > Chordata > Actinopteri > Salmoniformes > Salmonidae > Coregonus > Coregonus clupeaformis. The sequence goes on along the minus strand of NC_059209.1, from coordinate 31,471,188 downwards.
GTTTGAATAGACTAAAATGAACAGCTTTGAATTAGTTAAAAAAAAACATGGCATGCTAGCTCCCTCCTGGTGGCACGGTGGACTAATTCAATGTATAGACAACAGAAGAGCATAGATTCGAATCTCACTGATGGTGTGCCACAATACAGAAAGAAATGTCTTTGCATGATTACTGCCTAAGCAAATTAATTTCTATGTGTCCTATCTGTGCTTGGAGTTCAAAACAGTTACCCAAACTAAGCTAGAAGTGTGACTGAAACATGTTCTCAGAACATTATTTAATTACCTTAAAATAACATATAATTTCCGTTCTCAGAACGTTAATAAAACCTCCCAGGAAAACTTTCAGGGAACCATAGAAAAAACATTCTCAGAACCTCCCTGCAACCTAAAAATGTAAGTTCCCAGAACAGGCGAAATGTTCACTTCCGTTTTCAGAACGTTAAAAAAAAAACGTTCAGTTGTACCAGGCAGAAAACGTATGGCTTCATTCCCAAAACATTTACATTTATATTTTAGTCATTTAGCAGACGCTCTTATCCAGAGCGACTTACAGTTAGTGAGTGCATACATTTTAAAAACAATGGGAAACCAAAAACTTACATTCCCACAACTTCCAAGGAACCAAATGTGCTAGCTGGGTATTTTGTTATCAAGATGTATTATTTTCGATTCAGAGGGTTTGACCTGATATTGCCTCTCCAGCCTCAGTGTGAATGTATCTTAAGCAGTGGAGAAATGAGGAGGTTAAGCTAGCTGGGAGGGAAACAGGGATATAGGGAGAACTACAGTAGAGAAGACACCCAGGCTTCAGGACAGACTGGTTTAATAAATATGTACAGAATTAACAGGTTGTTAAAATGCCAGTTCCACTCCCCATATGGCTGAACTAGGTTGTAATATACCTGTCACACGTACTAGACCTGAGTTATGTACAGCTACCAACACCTCCTGACCTCTGTGAGTGGTCGTAGAGAAAGATTTTCAGCCTGACTTCAGACCATTGCATAGTTTGTTTATGGGTTGCAGGAAGCAAGGGTGGCCGAGGTACCCGTAGGGAGGAAGTGAAGGGAGGAAGAGTGTTTGGTTGTGGTTGTGTGCGTGTGTGCATGTGTGTCTGGCCCTGCAGGGTTTAGCTTCTGTCCTGAAGCAGTTTAGTTCACTAGCTGAGCTGTCAGTCACAGACTGGGGTTACGCTCCACTCAACTCACTTAACCCTGTTTGAGAGTACAGAGGACATGGCCTGTATTAATAAAGCATCTGCAAATAGAAGTGCTGATCTAGAATCAGTTAATATGGACAACAGGGTCCTGACCTTAGATCAGCACTCCTACTCTGAGAGTCTTTATGGCAGAGTTTCCCAAACTCGGTCCTCGGGACCCCAAGGGGTGCACGTTTTTTGTTTTGCCCTAGGACTACACAGCTGATTGAAATAATCATTTAATCATCAAGCTTTGATCATTTGAATTGGCTGTGTAGTTTTAGGGCAAAAACCAAAACATGCACCCCTTGGGGTCCCGAGGACAGAGTTTAGGAAACGCTGCTTTATAGGTACGGGCCCAGGCCTCTATTCAAGCAAACCAGTATCCAGAAGTTTCTGGAGTTAGAATCAAAACACAGTCCTCAATAGTTCAGTTTTAGAATTCATGTTTGGAATTGTTCAGTCAATAAAACAATGTGTACTCTGTGTTGTTAGTTTTGGATGGGGAGTTTGTTGGATGAGTTGTGTTAGTTAAAGTCTTCCCAGCTGATAACAGACTTTCTTTCTGTCCAAACACACAACTCCCTGGGTGGAAACACAGAGAAGAATGCCACTGTTCTCCCAGCTAGTTGATGTTTATTGTCTTGATTCTTGTCCTGGTGGCAGAGCTGAGCGATTTCCTCTAGATGGGCCAGCTCTAAAGTCATAATTGGCTATATATCTGGCTATATATTGTAAAAATTAATGAAGACAAAAAATTATTTTTGGTCTTGATTTAAGGTTAGGGTTAGGCATAAGGTTAGCAGTGTGGTTAAGGTTAGGGTTAAGGTTAGTTTTAAAATCAAATTGGGGAGGGAATGGCCGGCAGGGATGTAGCTCAGTTGGTAGAGCATGGCGTTTGCAACACCAGTGTTGTGGGTTCGTTTCCCACGGGGGGTATAAAAAATAATAATATATGCACTCACTAACTGTAAGTCGCTCTGGATAAGAGCGTCTGCTAAATGACTAAAATGTAAATGTAAAAAAATGGCTGTGCCAGCTAGTGACTACCATGGAGAGCTGCCTCCAGTACATGAGTCATCCCAATAAATGCCATCCTGCGTTCTCCTATATCAAAAGAGTTAGCAAGAAAAATAATAGTCTGATTATATGACAATGTCATGGTATCCTCACTTCAGTTGGTAGGACCTAGGACTCCCCATAGCACCCTTCTATAGTATTAATAATATGATGTTCAATGCCACATTCAAGGTCATGTGACCAGAGCTGATAGAACTGAGACGTCATATTGACCATAAGAGGGGTTGAGAGTCAGGGATAGCATAGGGGAGAGGTCATGGGGTAGAGAAAGGGGGAAGACAAGGAGAGGTCATGGTTAGGAAAGGGGGGAGACAAGGAGAGGGTTGGGGTAGAGAAAGGGGGGAGACAAGGAGAGGTAATGGGGAGTAAAGGGGGAAGACAAGGGGGGAGACAAGGAGAGGGATGGGGTAGAGAAAGGGAGAAGACAAGGAGAGGTCATGGAGAGGAAAGGGGGGAGACAAGGAGAGGGATGGGGTAGAGAAGGGGGAGACAAGGAGAGGTCATGGGGAGACAAGGAGAGGTCATTGGGAGGAAAGGGGGGAGACAAGGAGAGGGATGGGGTAGAGAAGGGGGAGACAAGGAGAGGTCATGGGGAGGAAAGGGGGGAGACAAGGAGAGGTCATTGGGAGGAAAGGGGGGAGACAAGGAGAGGGATGGGGTAGAGAAAGGGGGGGAGACAAGGAGAGGTCATGGGGAGGAAAAGGGGGGAGATAAGGAGAGGTCATTGGGAGGAAAGGGGGAGACAAGGAGAGGGATGGGGTAGAGAAGGGGGAGACAAGGAGAGGTCATGGGGAGGAAAGGGGGGAGACAAGGAGAGGTCATTGGGAGGAAAGGGGGGAGACAAGGAGAGGGATGGGGTAGAGAAAGGGGGGAGACAAGGAGAGGTCATGGGGAGGAAAGGGGGGAGACAAGGAGAGGTCATGGGGAGGAAAGGGGGGAGACAAGGAGAGGTCATTGGGAGGAAAGGGGGAGACAAGGAGAGATACGGAGAGGTCATGGGGGGAGACAAGGAGAGGTAATGGGGAGGAAAGGGGGGAGACAAGGAAAGGTCATGGGGAGGAAAGGGGGGAGACAAGGAGAGGGATGGGGTAAAGAAAGGGGGGAGACAAGGAGAGGTCATTGGGAGGAAAGGGGGGAGACAAGGAGAGGTCATGGGGAGGAGAGGGATGGGGTAGAGAAAGGGGGAAGACAAGGAGAGGTCATGGGAAGGAGAGGGATGGGGTAGAGAAAGGGGGAAGACAAGGAGAGGTCATGGGGAGGAAAGGGGGGAGACAAGGAGAGGTCATGGGGAGGAAGGGGGAGACAAGGAGAGGTCATTGGGAGGAAAGGGGGAGACAAGGAGAGGTCATGGGGGAGGAAAGGGGGGAGACAAGGAGAGGGATGGGGTAGAGAAAGGGGGAAGACAAGGAGAGGTCATGGGGAGGAAAGGGTGGAGACAAGGAGAGGGATGGGGTAGAGAAAGGGGGAAGACAAGGAGAGGTCATGGGGAGGAAAGGGGGGAGACAAGGAGAGGTCATGGGGAGGAAAGGGGGGAGACAAGGAGAGATCATTGGGAGGAAAGGGGGGAGACAAGGAGAGGTCATGGGGAGGAAAGGGGGGAGACAAGGAGAGGTCATTGGGAGGAAAGGGGGGAGACACGGAGAGGGATGGGGTAGAGAAAGGGGGGAGACAAGGAGAGGTCATGGGGAGGAAAGGGGGGAGACAGAGGGCTGAGGAGGGGGAGACAAAGGGAATACCATTTGATGTGGTCACAGTGTGGGACACAGATGTGAGGCGTTTGGAATGTGGCCTGACCCTGAGAGGCCAAAAGAAGGAGGTTTAAAGATAGAGAGAGAGAGAGAGAGAGAGATCATGGGAGAAAGAGAGAGAGATCTCATTCCTTGCCTTATTATCACTGTCTCATGGTCTCCTTCATTTTCTCTCCCTACACTCTTTTTGTGTCTGTCTGAGAGTCTGTCTGAGAGTCTCTCTCTCTCTCTCTCTCTCTCTCTCTCAATCCTATCCACCCCCACCCTTTTACCCTACTCTCTTTCTCTCAGTGGATTTCCCTCCTTTCTTCTCCCCTCTCCAGAGTGATGTGGCGGGTAACTCTAGAAGTGTGCGACAGAGATCGGCTCTTTCAGACCCGGGGACTTTTGCACCAAAGATAGCTGTTAATCAAATAGTCAAAGATGAGCTGGCTCTTTCTCCACACAATAGAGCTGGCCAAGTGGAGGAAGGCTCTGCTTGCCTGCACCTGTGGAGATATGCAGGAATATCCATACACACACTTTAGTAATTGCTGAAAGACTAGATTTATTTTTCCGAAGGCCTTATTACACTTTTTGTCCTCCGTCTCTCTCCTCATGTAGTTGAGTTCCACCCTTCTTTACTTCAAAAGTATTCCTCTTTGTTTAATGAAGATAGCAGGGTCCAATTTAGAAAGTGTGTTGTTATTACTAGAACATTCCTCCCTTGGTTATCTGGGGCCTCCGCTCCCTTGCTCTCTATCTGCTGTATAGGTTACCGTCTGTCCCCACAAGGTTCTCAGCACTTGCTTCTGCTTTTAACCCTTATACTGCCACAACATACAGAGAGCCACACACAAAAGAAGTCATAGCAGAGGTGAAAAATAAGTGCTGAACAATTGAAAAGGGAGTGTTTTAAACACTTAACAAAAAAATGGTGTAGAAGAAAGAAAGAGTAATGCCCTCTTACCGTTTGCTGCTTCCACTACACATGATCATTAAAGACATGCTCTGGATCTTTGGTGACTACTAAGTATTTTTGAAACCTCCCGCTTTGGGCTGGATGTGTCAATGTGTAGTTCATACACGCATAATCTATGAACAGAATTACTGTCTTACCTCAATTAGCCACGAAATCCCTAGTTTGAAAGCTACTGTTTTTCTGGAAGCTGTGCTGCGCCATTTTCCCTGCATGTCCCCCCACGCGGGCCAGCCCCGTAGCAATTCGAGTTCTAGCCAATGAGCTTCAGCCCCTCGCCATTTGAGTGACATCTGGCAAGATGCCTGCCCAGCGTTGTCCAATGAGGATGCAAGGCGGGCCCAACTTCTCAGCGGACACGCAGCGCGAGAGAGAGAGCAATGACGTAAATAATGTGACGTAGTACACCATTTTCTGGGACCACTATTGGCACGTGAGTGCTACTTTCAGAACTATTGGCTAATAAGTATACAAAAGTACCAGAGAATCTCTTTAATAAAGCTTTACTGTCCACTGAAAGTGTGCTCTTTAGTCTGAAACAAGGCTTTGTTGGCGATAGACTATTGGTCAGTAACATAGTGACAGAGTCCAATGCAATCTTCTTTCTCTGATGAATAGTTAACTAAGGTTCCCTCTGGTCAGCCACAGAGAGTTGGTCAGGGTAGTGTTATGTGTTGTTGTCATGGTTCTCTCCAGATGATAGTCTGTTATAGTATTGTTTTCAGATGAATACTCTGCCTCTGAACCAAGCTATCCAGACAATGGATGAAGACCGCATGAAAATGGGAAGAGTAGATGGAAAAAAACAGACTTATAATGGGACAGTCAGGATGGAAAAAGACACTACGTTTTGAGTAGATCAAGTTTAAATTAGTCGTATGTACGGGATACACATGGTATACACCATCCAACAAAATGCTTATTGGCAGGTTCCTTATCGAAAATGCAACAACAATAACAAATGATAAAAGATAAGAATATGAACATAAAGTAAATGGCTCAGTAGAATATAGATCACTCAGCCTCCTGATGAGTAGCTACAGTAGAAGCTATACCACAAGCTGTGGGCTGATGTTCAGCAGACCCAGTGATGTAGTACACATTCTCTACACTATTTATGTAATGTATTGTCCCATCTACGGTATGGCTGTGGTGTCTGATCAGAGTGATGTTGTGTTGCCTTTTCAACCTGTTCTCTAATATAAAGGAGCTGGCAGCAGCTGCCGTCCTGCCCTGTGTTTAACAGTAACACTGGCACACTGTACCATAACTCTGGATTAACAGCCTTGGCAAGACAGGCATGTCGCTGCACACCCATTCCACTGACTAATGGATGAGTCCACTGCACCCATTCCATTAGGTGATGGATGGGCCCATTGTGTGGTGAGGCAGGACGATGTTTATGCGGTATCTTTTTTATGACAGGCTCTTTGAGGCTGAGGATTGTGGGTAATTTCATTAGTCTAGGTACAGCCAGACATCTTAATGTCGGAGGGCCCTCTGCTGATCTGAACAGAATGAGACATTTCAAACCCAGCGCTGTGAAATGTTCAGTACAAATTGTCTTGACGGGTCTGGCTTTGCCTGAGCCTGAGGGATGAAACATCGTTTTCAGTTTTATACTGTTCAGGTTATCAAATCTCAGAGTTAGGCTGTTCTGTCTGTATATACGTGCATTCTGACAGTAAATCTACACATACAGCTCCTTGCAAAAGTATTCACCCCCTTGGCGTTTTTCCTATTTTGTTGCATTACAACCTGTAATTTAAATTGATTTTTATTTGTATTTCATATAATGGACATACACAAAATAGTCAAAATTTGTGAAGTGAAATTAAAATAATAACTTGTTTCAAGAAATTCTAACAAATAAATAACGGAAATGTGGTGCGTGTCACGATCGTCGATAGAAGTGGACCAATGCGCAGCGTGATGAGTGAACATACTTTTAATTTAGATTCACCACACGAACAAAACAACAAAACGATACGTGAAGTCCTAAGTAATAGACACAAACCATACACGGAACAAGATCCCACAAACACTGTGGCAAAACAGGCTGCCTAAGTATGGTTCCCAATCAGAGACAACAATCAACAGCTGATTCACGTTGCCTCTGATTGAGAACCACACCGGCCAACATAGAAAACACATCAGCTAGATAAACAACCTAGAACACAGACACATAGAAACAACACACCCTGGCTCAACATAACAGAGTCCCAGAGCCAGGGCGTGACAATACAGTTGAAGTCGGAAGTTTACATACACTTAGGTTGGAGTCATTAAAACTTGTTTTTCAATCCCTCCACACATTTCTTGTTAACAAACTATAGTTTTGGCAAGTCGGATAGGACATCTACTTTGTGCATGACACAAGTAATTTTTCCAACAATTGTTTACAGACAGATTATTTCACTTATAATTCACTGTAATACAATTCCAGTGGGTCAGAAGTTTACATACACTAAATTGACGGTCCCTTTAAACAGCTTTAAAAAAAAATAGAACTGTTTGGCCATAATGACCATTGTTATGTTTGGAGGAAAAAGGGGGTTGCTTGCAAGCCGAAGAACACCATCCCAACCGTGAAGCACGGGGGTGGCAGCATCATGCTGTGGGGGTGCTTTGCTGCAGGAGGGACTGGTGCACTTCACAAAATAGATGTGGATATATTGAAGCAACATCTCAAGACATCAGTCAGGAAGTTGAAGCTTGGTCGCAAATGGGTCTTCCAAATGGACAATGACCCCAAGCATACTTCCAAAGTTGTGGCAAAAGGCTTAAGGACAACAAAGTTAAGGTATTGGAGTGGCCATCACAAAGCCCTGACCTCAAACCTATAGAACATTTGTGGGCAGAAAAAGCGTTTGCGAGCAAGGAGGCCTACAAACCTGACTCAGTAACACCAGCTTTGTCAGGAGGAATGGTCCAAAATTCACCCAACTTATTGTGGGAAGCTTGTGGAAGGCTACCCGAAACGTTTGACCCAAGTTAAACAATTTAAAGGCAATGCTACCAAATACTAATTGAGTGTATGTAAACTTCTGACCCACTGGAAATGTGATGAAATAAATAAAAGCTGAAATAAATCATTTTCTCTACTATTATTCTGACATTTCACATTCTTAAAATAGAGTGGTGATCCTAACTGACCTAAGACAGGGAATTTTTACTAGGATTAAATGTCAGGAATTGTGAAAAACCGAGTTTAAATGTATTTGGCTGTATGTAAACTTCTGACTTTAACTGTATGTATTCACCCCTTTGCTATGAAGCCCCGAAATAAGATCTGGTGCAACCAATTACCTTTAGAAGTCACATAATTAGTTAAATAAAGTCCACATGTGTGCAATCTAAGTGCCACATGATCTGTCACATGATCTCAGTATATATACACCTGTTCTGAAAGGCCCCAGTCTGCAACACCACTAAGCAAGGGACACCACCAAGCAAGCGGCATCATGAAGACCATGGAGCTCTCCAAACAGGTCAGGGACAAAGTTGTGGAGATGTACAGATCAGGTTTGGGATATAAAAAAATATCAGAAACTTTGAAAATCCTACAGAGCACCATTAAATCCATTAATAAAATATGGAAAGAATATGGTACCACAACAAACCTGCCAAGAGAGGGCCGCCCACCAAAACTCACGAACCAGGCAAGGAGGGCATTAATCAGAGGCAACAAAGAGACCAAAGATAACCCTGAAAGAGCTGCAAAGCGCCACACCGGAGATTGGAGTATCTGTCCATAGGACCACTTTAAGCCGTACACTCCACAGAGCTGGGCTTTACGGAAGAGTGGCCAGAAAAAAGCAATTTCTTAATGAAAAAAAAGAAGCAAACACATTTGGTGTTCGCCAAAAGGCATGTGGGAGTCTCCCCAAACATATGGAAGAATGTACTCTGGTCAGATGAGACTAAAATTGAGCTTTTTGGCCATCAAGGAAAACGCTATGTCTGGCGCAAACCCAACACCTCTCATCACCCTGAGAACACCATCCCCACAGTGAAGAATGGTGGTGGCAGCATCATGCTGTGGGGATGTTTTTTATCGGCAGGGACTGGGAAACTGGTCAGAATTGAAGGAATGATGGATGGCGCTAAATACAGGGAAATTATTGAGGGAAACCTGTTTCAGTCTTCCAGAGATTTGAGACTGGGATGGAGGTTCACCTTCCAGCAGGACAATGACCCTAAGCATACTGCTAAAGCAACACTCGAGTGGTTTAAGGGGAAACATTTAAATGTCTTGGAATGGTCTAGTCAAAGCCCAGAACTCAATCCTATTGAGAATCTGTGGTATGACTTAAAGATTGCTGTACACCAGTGGAACCCATCCAACTTGAAGGAGCTGGAGCAGTTTTGCCTTGAAGAATGGGCAAAAATCCCAGTGGCTAGATGTGCCAAGCTTATAGAGACATACCCCAAGAGACTTGCAGCTGTAATTACTGCAAAAAGAGTTTGGGGGGTTAATAGTTATGCACGCTCAAGTTTTTAGCTTGTTTTGTCTTATTTCTTTCTTGTTTCACAATAAAACATATTTTGCATCTTCAAAGTGGTAGGCATGTTGTGTAAATCAAATGATACAAACCCCCCAAAAATCCATTTTAATTCCAGGTTGTAAGGCAACAAAATAGGAAAAATGCCAAGAGGGGTGAATACTTTCGCAAGCCACTGTAGATACATGAGCATTGACACCTCTGTACTTCTGTATGTGATTTACTGCTGCCTGTTCAGAACGTTAGAGGTTGGAGAACACCAAGTTTTAAGGGTGACTTTTATTGACAGTCTGACTGAATGAAACCTACAGTCATAACACATTCTCCGTCTCTGTCTGTCTGTCTGTCTGTCTGTCTGTCTGTCTGTCTGACTCCTTTCTATACCTCCAGGATCATTGTCACATTGATTTCCTTGCAACACGTCTTATTCATCCCTGACAAACAGCGTCTAATTGAACATCTCCTCTCTGTGTGTTACATAATAACACTGAGGAATGAGTCTATCAGTCCCCTACAGCCAAATTACTCCTATCATTCTCTGTAATGTTGATCTAACTGCCCCTTCACAACAAGGCACCCGAGTTGGATTTGAATAGCATTGAAAAACACCCTTGGGTTTTTCTGACCACATGACCTTACCAGGAAAAACTCAATTAGGTCCTGGAGTTTTTCCTGGTCAGGTAACGTGTGTGTGTTCTCTCTAACACCCATAGAGCTCAGGGTCCTCAGGAGGATGGTGTTTCCTGTATTTTGATAAACTGGAGGTGGGAGAGGAGATTCCTCTGTCTGATTACTCCAACATCTCTGGCATGCTACTAAATGGACATTCCTCAGCCATGACATCATGGTCATAAGCCTAACCTTTGAGGACATGACTGACGTAAATGTAAATGTAATGACTGGACTCTACAAAACCCTTGCATACCGTCAACACAGCCGATAGAAGAAACATCTGCTATCGCTTCAGAACCTAGCCCAGCCTGGACTGTGTGTGAGTGTGTGTGTGTGTGTCTACTCTGTACAGTTTGTTGACAGGCAGCAGGCCTCTGAACTGCTAATGTGGAGCTATCAAGTTAACAGGCAGAGAAAGGGGCGCACAATGTATGCATAACAAACAACTTCTGAGTGGCGTCTCCCCTACTGTTCTCTACAGTGTGTCTGCGTGTATGTGTTCCTACTGTGGTCTATATGGATCCCATCGCTCTGCTCTGTTCTGCTCTGGACATCAGCAGTACACATACATACCTGCTCAGTTAGAACCAGCTGTGTGTGTGTGTGTGTGTGTGTGTGTGTGTGTGTGTGTGTGTGTGTGTGTGTGTGTGTGTGTGTGTGTGTGTGTGTGTGTGTGTGTGTGTGTGTGTGTGTGTGTGTGTGTGTGTGTGTGTGTGTGTGTGTGTGTGTGTGTGTGTGTGTGTGTTACCGTGGGTCTGTGTGGGAGAGTGAGGTAGGATGGAGGGACTCTAAGTGTGTGTGCATGTGTTTGCCTCTGTCTGGTTTTGTGTGTATGTGTGTGTGTGTGTGTGTGCTTGTGTGCATATGCCTGTCTGCATGTGTGTGTGCTGGTTTTACACTACAGACTATGACTGTCTCCTCACTAGTAATGGCCCCTGATATCTCCAGTGATATCTATTTTGTATTTTCAGGATGTGATGTGGCCCTACATGGAGTGGCATTTGGCCGGACCTCTGGGGCCAGCCTGGGAACAGAGCATAGCACAGCAGCACACAGCTGATCCTTAGCCAGGCTGAAATGCCAGATATTTGAAGTCAGACTTGTTCAAAAAACAACGGAGGGCAGTAGGAGAACCAAATAGGACCCTGTGTCTAAAGTAAGCCCATGGAGTCAGAGCAGGGAGAAAAAACAACAGACAATGCTTCCCGCAAGCCAGCATTAGTGAGTGCCACTCTGATGTCTGAGTTCTGGCTTATTGAGACATAGGACCTAAGAGGTGGCTCTGGCAGGTGTGTACGTGCGTGCGTATGCTCCTCAGGGAGGAGAGAGAGGAAGTCAAACTGCCTCCTGGGACAGTCACAGTGTCAGTGGGACACACACACTCTCATTCTCTCTCTCTCTCTCTCTCTCTCTCTCTCTCTCTCTCTCTCTCTCTCTCTCTCTCTCTCTCTCTCTCTCTCTCTCTCTCTGGGTGGTGGTGGGATATCATTACAGGGCCATGATAGGACCTGCTGCATAATGCATCCAGAGACGTCCTGCTGCTGAGGAACAAATGGCCTCTGGTCAGGATGGAGAGATGAGTTATGGATGCAGGGATAGAGGGATGAAGGAACTGTGGCAAAAAGTTACAGTTTACAGAAATGTCCCAATGCTTCAGATATAGTGCAGCATCAAACCAGACTAGAGCATCAAACTAGATTAGAGCATCAAACTAGACTAGAGCATCAAAATAGCTTTGAAACTTGTCTTAAACTACGATGCATTGTGCTGAATGACTGTTTCAACTGCTAATTTGTACCTATACCTGATCTATTCAAATAAATCAATTTGAAAATGAACATACGGAAAATATTCATTTAGATACAGTACACTCTTAGAAAAAAGGTTTCCAAAGGGGTTCTTCGGCTGTCCCCATAAGAGAACCCTTTTTGGTTCCAGGTAGAACTCTTGGGTTCTACCTGGAACCAAAAGGGTTCTATCTGGAACCAACAATGGTTTTTCAAAGGGTTCTCCTATGGGGAGAGCCGAAGAACCCTTTTAGGTTCTAGATAGCACCTTTGTTTCTAAGAATGTACATGTTCAGTGGTTAATCACTGGCAATTAATAATTGTCAACCTTTGAAAGCAGCATCAATGATGAGATGGAATGACAGTGCTACTGTGCATTCCTTCTTTTAATCACTGATCTGATTCTGACATGGTTAGATTGGTAAAAGCAATGAGGTGGGAACCTGGAAACCAACAATGCCTTTACTAATTCCCTATTGTAAAGGAATGGAGGAAGGATATACATCACAGAGATATTCAAATAGGGCCCTATTTAATCCCCCCCAAATACTACTAATGCACAGATGAATTTAGACCTTTTATCTGTATCGAAGCACCTGCTTTGAATAAATATACAAGTAACTGCCAAAATAAAGGAATCACCAGCATAAAGTGTCTTAATAGGGCGATGGTCCACCACGAGCCGCCAGAACAGCAAAAAAAGATTCTACATGTGTCTGGAACTCTATTGGAGTGATGCAACACCATTCTTTCACACGAAATTCCATCATTTGGTGTTTTGTTGATGGTGGTGAAAAATGCTCTCAGATGCCACTCCAGACCCTCGCCATCTTCGGTGTCCCTTCGGTCTCAACATAGAGTTTGATCTGAAGAATCTAATTCCTGTGATTATTGTGTTTTTGATATCCATTGGAAATAATGTGTTTGGAGGCCTATATGACATAGCCTAATTGTATCTATGATCGTATGTAATCCATTCATGCTTTTTATATGTTCTATTGATATTTGTAAATTGACCACAGCTGGCCATGATTACAGACACCTGTGTGAGTCCTTTGACACTATATAAACTAGTGACCCGCAGTGTTTGTCATTTTACCCTGATGAAGACAGCTTGGCTGTCGAAACGTTGGTTATTAGGTTATTAAATTATTGCATCTGAGCTCCTAGAGTGTGCAGTTCTCCTTTTCTTCCAAAAGCGTTCTACTTCGCTAGCCAGCACCTCACCTAACCAGGTGTGCGTTTCTCCCGCCTCCAGATTGGCCACTCCAGAATCTCCCATAAGTGTTCAATTAGGATGAGATCTAGTGACTGAGACACACACACACACACTCACACACACACACACACACACACACACACACACACACGCTTTAAACCCCCTATGCTCCTTTGAGACCCCTCTTTCAAAGTCACTGAGATCTCTTCTTCTAGCCATGGTAGCCAAAATAATGGGCAACTGGGCATTTTTATACATGACAGCTCCGGCGGCGTTTTCATCTTGGTAAACTCGATGGAGCAGCCCACAAAATTATTCCACCCAATGGGCAAACCAGAACGAACGCACCGTCTTTTCCTCTTCAATATCAGACAGATTGACAGCGCTCTGACCCAATGAGAATGTGGGGGCACTAAGGATGGCCAATCATATTTCAGGGGTGGTTGGTGCCACCTCTGCCACCCCTCTAGAACCACCCCTGGGTTCACATGCTCTTAAATAACAGAGGGTGTTATTAGCAGCCAGGTTGCCTTCAAAACCCACCACTAGGGGCAACAGTGAGTGCTATTACAATCAAGTAGGCTTGCACTGTGGACAGGGATGGCGGATGGGCGTAAGCCGCGAGCTCAGGCTCCGAGGATTGTGTGTTCAATCCCAATGCTTGGCACTCGTTAATTTTTTTGGGGATTTTGACCCTATCCCAAACCTTAAGCCTTAACTTAACCATTTGGAATTAATGCCTAAACTTAACTGTGGAGTTGTTATTTTTTAACCCTATCCAAAACCTTACTCTTACCTTTAATCATTCGGAATGAACGCCTAAACTTAACCTTGGAAATGTGTGTTTGTGTGCGTGTGTGTGTGCTGTGTGTGTGTGTGTGTGTGTGTGTGTGTGTGTGTGTGTGTGTGTGTGTGTGTGTGTATCCATCTCTCTCCCTCTCCCAGATTTTGATCTCCTCTTAAATAAGCTGTGTGATATATTCCTTCCACCCTGTCCACACACTGTGTTCATCCATAATCAATTTAGCTTGTTCTATAATTGGGTTATGGAAAGGAAAATAAGTATTGTGTCTTTCAGTGTTTCTCTGTGCTGGTTATTCCAACATAGACAGTTTTCCCTCCTTATGACCCCTCAAATCAGAGCTCATAGGTACCATAGGCACCCTATTCCCTAGTGCACTTCTTTTGACCTAGGCACATTGGGGCTCTGGTAAAAGTAGTGTATTACTGTTTATAGGGAATAGGGTGCCCTATATGCACACACATGATGCTAACCATAGCACAGAAATAGAATGCTGATTTTTTCATCTATCTTTTTGCCAAATGGTGGGTCGCAGCTTATAACTGGGTCATGAAACATTTAGATGGGTCCCAGGAATTACTGATGTAATCTGTACTGGTATTTTTAGGTGGGTCCCAGGAATTACTGATGTAATCTGTACTGGTATTTTTAGGTGGGTCCCAGGAATTACTGATGTAATTTGTACTGGTATTTTTGTTCCCAGCATGGCAGGTGGTGAACAGTGGTGAACAGTGGAAGTGTATAGAGTTATAGAGCGTCTGAATGGAATGCACAGGGCCGGCTCCTGTTATATGAGAAGGGAAAGAGAAGCCCATTCATTTGCACCTCTCTGACCCCTCTCCCATTCTTCTGCTATTCTCTGTGTGAAGAATAGGCTACCTCTCGCGCACACACAGCCTCGGCCTCAGGCTCTCAGGGTAGGCTAGATGGAGAGGAGAAGAATGGTCTGGAAGGGTTAGGAAAAGTCTGCAGCCATGACCCTGGTTGTGAAAAAAAATATGTATTCTGCAAATTCGACCAATTGTACCTCACAGTTCAAAAGGAGTCACATGATGTCTGTCACAACTCTCTCAGATGTCTGTGAGTGTGTTTTTGGTGTGTGTGTGTGTGTGTGTGAGAGAGTTTTTGTGTGTGTGTGTGTGTGTGTGTGTGTGTGTGTGTGTGTGTGTGTGTGTGTGTGTGTGTGTGTGTGTGTGTGTGTGTGTGAGTGTTACTATTTTAGTCTGAAGGTCTTCCAGATTGTGTAATTTCTAAAGAATAGATTCATTCCGGACAAGTGGAGAGATGTGAATTGAAGAATAGGTGACCTTGTTGGGAGTTTATTAAACCAGCATCATTTCGGGCTGGACACGTCACTGCTTTGTACTTCAGAATAGGTCATAATAAGTTAATTAATTGTGTATCCTGTATGAATTCTATTCAAATGCACACAATAATGCTTGTTATTTACCATTTGCTTATACGGATGATTACATGGATATTTACAATATCTGTGGCATTTTATATTATGGCAACATGGTTATTACACAGTAACAGCTTATGAATTACTTGCTACCTAAATGTTGTACAAGGGGAACCATACATTGGTTTATTATATGGGAAAGGTAGGACTAACAGTAGATAACAGAACAATACCTGAATGGGAGCTGTGCTGCAGCACTAGTTCATGACCAATGTTATTTACTGTTTGTTTCGGCTGGCCACTGTCAACTCCTGTAGCCAGAAAAACTTTCAAAACCCTCATCAAAGACAACTATCCTAATGTGGGTTATTTTTTCTGCCACAAATAATGGTCTTAAGGGCAGGACGTCATCTAAATCAGAGCTTGGACTATTTACTAACCCTGTCTCACATTTGTTAAGCATTACGCTGGAATGCAGGGGAGTGGCCTTCATAGAAACCAGTGTTTGTTCTTCTCCCCTTTCCTCAACTCTGATTGGCTCAGAGCTTTGATAGCAGGTTCTAAGTGGTGGAGAGTGTTGATGAGGCTGTATCCAGTTTGCTGAGCAGTGTGTACACAGAGCTGTCTGTTCCTAAAGGGTCATTTAAAGTATTTTCATCTGGTAGAACAAACATTGCTGCGTCCCATATCACCTGCATGGCTGTATCAGTGGATGTATGTATAGTCAAGTTCTGATAAGAGTGTATAGTAGTGTGTACAATACACACACACACACACACACACACACACACACACACACACACACACACACACACACACACAAACACACATACATACACACACACACACCATACACACATACACCCATGCACAGCATATGTTTTACTATCCTTGTTGGGACCTCAAATGTATTCCCATCAAAATCCTATTTTCCCTAACCCCTTACCCTAACCCTAGACTTAAGCCCTAACCCTAACCCTTATTCTAACCCCAACCCTAATTGTATCCCTAACCCTATACCTAACCCTAAGCCTAAAATAGCCATTGTCCTCGTGGGGACCTGGGACCTGGTCAAAAGTAGTGGACTATAAAAGGAAAAGGGTGCCATTTGGGATGTAACCTCTAACTGCCTCCAAATGACTGTAAAACCAAATTAAAAACATTTGAACTCAACTGTTTCTATCAACTTTGTTGGATCTAAAGTTTTGTTTGTTTACTAAGCTTTATTTTACTACTTTAGTTGACTGAGAACACATTCTCAATTACAGCAATGAACCTGGGTTAGAAATATTTTTAGTTTATGCAGTCAATAAAAGGTAGAGAATGTGAAACCTGAACCAAGGCAACACAGAGTGGTAGAGTGATGATACAGGTAGCATGGTTTGACCAGACAGACAGGATGATGACTGGAGTTTGCCCCCCCCCCACACACCACAGGAGGTTGGTGGCACCTTAATTGGGGAGGATGGGCTCGTGGTAATGGCTGGAGTGGAATGAGTGAAATGGTGTCAAAATACATCAATCACGGATTCAGCCGAGGCTGCTCCTCCTCCTTGTTCGGGCAGGCTTCGGTGTTCGTCGTCACCGGAGTACTAGCTGCTACCGATCTATGTTTCTGTGTTCTACTTGTCTTGTCTTGATTGTTCACACCTGGTTCCCATTAGTATTGTTCACTTCCCTATTTAACCCTCTGGCTCCCACTGTATGTTGTGCGTGTTTGTTCATGTTTGGTTGCCGTCTGGTGAGCGGGTTTGTTTCCTCCCTGAGTGGAGGTTATGTTATTTTACATTACCTACGAGTAAAGTACGTTTTTGATTAGCTCTGTGTCCTGCGCCTGACTTCGTCCTACCGCATCACACTGACATCCTGACAGAAACACGTACCAAAATATGGAGTCAGCAGGTACATTCATTTCGTCCGGATCAATGGAGGAACGTGTCCAACAGCAGGCGAACATGATCCAGACTCTCGGTACCGCTATGGAGAGCGTGTTGAACACTATGGAACGATGGGAGAGAGGTAGTGGTCCTACACCTCCTCCAACTACACAACCACCCACACCGCTGTCCACCCCTTCATCACCTGGGTCCAGTGGGATTCGGCTCTCGCTCCCGAGGGCGTACGATGGTACAGCTGCCGGGTGCCAGGGTTTTCTGCTCCAGGTAGAGCTCTACCTGGCTACCATCCACCTGGCTCCCTCGGGATACGAGAGCGTGTCCGCCCTCATCTCCTGTCTGTCTGGAAGAGCGCTCGAGTGGGCCAACGCCGAGTGGGGAGGAATAGACGCTATGAGGATTTCACCCGCCGCTTTCGGACGGTATTCGATCATCCACCGGAGGGGAGAGCGGCGGAGGAACGTCTATTCCACCTCAGACAGGGGAGGAGGAGCGCACAGGACTTTTCCCTGGACTTCAGGACTCTGGCTGCCAGCGCAGGATGGACTGAGAGGGCCCTGATCGATCACTACCGATGCAGCCTCTGGGAGGACGTTCGTCGGGAACTGGCCTGCAGGGACACCACCCTTAACCTGGACCTACTGGTGGACATGTCGATCAGGCTGGATAACCTGTTGGCAACCCGCGGACGTCCGGATCAGGGGTCGTCCATTCCATCCCCCAGCACCTCCGACCCTACCCCTATGGAGCTCGGAGGTGCTGCACTTAGGGAGACTGGAAGGAGGGTCATCTCCTGCACCAACTGTTGCCGCGGAGGACACACTGCTGGTCGGTGCTGGGGAGGGTCCTTATGGAGCACTGGAAGGCCGTCTCAGGTGAGTAGGCCCCCGACTCACCCAGAGCTCCCTGTTGCGCATATGTGTATTGATATTGTATTTCCAGAGTTTTCCCCTCATTCCCAGCATAAGGCGCTCTTAGATTCAGGCGCAGCTGGGAACTTTATTGATCGTCAGTTTTCCCGTAGTTTAGGGATTCCTATTGTTCCTGTAGATGTGCCCTTCCCTGTACACGCCTTAGATAGTCGCCCTTTAGGGTCAGGCCTGATTAGGGAGGTCACAGCTCCAATCTGGATGAAAACACAGGGGGGTCATGAGGAGAAAATTAGTCTATCTGAATGATTCTCCTGCGTTTCCAGTGGTGTTGGGGCTTCCCTGGTTAACTTCTCATGACCCCACTATTTCATGGCAACAGAGGGCTCTCAAGGGATGGTCAAGTCAGTGCTCGGGGAGGTGTGTAGGTGTGTAGGTGTTTCCATAGGGGCAACTACGGTGGAAAGTCCAAACCAGGTCTCCACCATGCACATTCCCCCCGAATATGCCGATCTGTCTCTCGCCTTCTGTAAAAAGAAGGCAACTCAATTACCACCCCATCGACAGGGGGATTGTGCAATAAATCTCCAGGTAGGTGCTACACTTCCCAGGAGTCACGTGTATCCCCTGTCACAGGAAGAGACGGTGGCTATGGAGACATATGTCTCCGAATCTCTGGGGCAGGGATACATTCGGCCATCCACTTCACCTGTCTCCTCAAGTTTCTTTTTTGTGAAGAAGAAGGATGGAGGTTTACGCCCGTGCATTGACTACCGGGGTCTCAATCAGATTACTATCAAGTACAGTTATCCACTACCGCTCATTGCTAGTATGACGGAGTCATTGCACGGGGCGTGCTTCTTCACAAAATTGGATCTCAGGAGCACGTACAACCTGGTGCGTATCCGGGAGGGAGATGAGTGGAAGACAGCATTCAGTACCACCTCTGGGCACTATGAGTACCTCGTCATGCCATACGGGTTGATGAATGCTCCATCAGTCTTCCAATCCTTTGTTGATTAGATTTTTAGGGACCTGCACGGACAGGGTGTAGTGGTGTATATTGATGACATTCTCATATACTCCGCTACACGGGCCGAGCATGTGTCCCTGGTGCGTCAAGTGCTTGGTCGACTGTTGGAGCATGATCTGTGTGTAAAGGCAGAGAAATGTCTGTTCTTCCAAGAGTCCATCTCCTTTCTAGGGCACCGCCTGTCCACGTCAGGGGTGGAGATGGAGATTGACCGCATTTCGGCCATGCGTAATTGGCCGACTCCAACCACGGTGTAGGAGGTGCAGCGATTTTTGGGTTTTGCCAACTACTACCTGAGGTTTATCCAGGGCTTTGGTCAGGTAGCGGCTCCCATTACCTCCTTGCTGAAGGGGGGACCGGTGCGACTGCAGTGGTCAGCTGAGGCGGACAGGGCTTTTGGTCATCTGAAGGACCTGTTTACCTCGGCTCCAGTGCTGGCTCATCCGGATCCCTCCTTAGCATTCCAGGTTGAGGTGGATGCGTCCGAGGCTGGGATAGGAGCTGTACTGTCTCAGCGCTCGGGTACGCCACCAAAGCTCCTGTGCTTACTTTTCTAAGAAGCTCAGTCCGGCAGAGCGCAACTATGATGTGGGGGACCGGGAGCTGTTAGCTGTGGTTAAGGCCCTGAAAGTGTGGAGGCATTGGCTTGAGGGGGCTAAACACCCTTTTCTCATTTTGACTGACCATCGCAATCTGGAGTACATCCGGGCGGCGAGGAGATCAAACCCTCGCCAGGCAAGGTGGTCCATGTTCTTTACTCGTTTTGTGTTTACGCTTACTTACAGACCAGGTTCCCAGAACGCTAAAGGCAGAAGCCCTGTCCCGACTGTATGACACAGAGGAGAGGTCCATTGAGCCCACTCCCATACTTCCGGCGTCGTGTCTGGTGGCACCGGTGGTGTGGGAGGTTGACGCGGACATCGAGCGGGCGTTACGTACTGAGCCCACTCTCCCCCAGTGTCCAGAGGGTCGTGTGTACGTGCCGCTTGAGGTTCGCGATCGATTAATCTATTGGGCTCACACGTCACCCTCCTCTGGTCATCCAGGCATTGGTCGGACAGTGCACTTAGTGGGAAGTACTGGTGGCCCACTTTAGCCAAGGACGTGAGGGTTTACGTTTCCTCCTGCTCGGTGTGCGCCCAGTGTATGGCACCTAGAACCTGCCCAGGGGGAAATTACAACCCCTACCCGTACCACAACGGCCGTGGTCCCATCTTTCGGTTGATTTTGTTACGGACCTTCCCCCCTCACAAGGGAACACCACGATCCTGGTCGTTGTGGATCAGTTTTCTAAGTCCTGCCATCTCATTCCTATGCCAAGTCTCCCTACGGCACTACAAACTGCTGAGGCCCTATTTACACACGTCTTCCAGCACTACGAGGTCCCCAGTTCACCTCAAGGGTCTGGAGGGCATTCATGGAACGTCTGGGGGTCTCGATCAGCCTGACCTCAGGTTTTCACCCCTAGAGTAATGGGCAGGTGGAGAGAGTGAACCAGGATGTGGGTAGGTTTCTGCGGTCCTATTGCCAGGACCGGCCGGGGGAGTGGTCGGGTTTTATCCCCTAGGCAGAAATGGCCCAAAACTCGCTCCGCCATTCTTCCACTAACCTTTCTCCCTTTCAGTGTGTGTTAGGTTATCAGCCGGTCCTGGCACCTTGGCATCAGAGCCAGATTGAGGCTCCTGCGGTAGATGAGTGGTTTCGGCGCTCGGAAGAGACCTGGAACGCTGCCCATGTATGCCTGCAGCGGGCCATCAGGCAACAAAAGGCGAGCGCCGACCTCCACCGCAGTGAGGCTTCGGTGTATGCACCGGGGGACCGAGACTGGCTCTCGACCCGAAACCTGCCCCTTCTCCTGCCCTGCTGGAAGCTGGGTCGGCGGTTTGTGGGGCCATTTAAAGTCATGAGGAGATTGAACAAGGTTTGTTATAGGTTACAGCTTCCTCTGAATTACCGTATTAACCCCTCGTTCCATGTGTCTCTCCTCAGGCCGGTGGTAGCTGGTCCACTCCAGGAGTCTGAGGTACGGGAGGTTCCTCCACCCCCACTGGACATCGAGGGGGCACCAGCGTACTCGGTCCGTTCTATCCTGGATTCGAGGCATCAGGTTGGAGGCCTGCAGTATCTCGTGGAGTGGGAGGGGTACGGTCCGGAGGAACGGTGCTGGGTCACTAGGAGGGACATCCTCGATCCCTCCATGTTGAGGATTTCCACCGTCGTCATCCGACTCGCCCTGTGCCGCGTCCTCCTGGCCGTCCCCGAGGCCGGTGTCGGCGCACAGCTGGAGCCACGCGTCAAGGGGGGGTACTGTCACGGAGGCTGCTCCTCCTCCTTGTTCGGGCAGGCTTCGGCGTTCGTCGTCACCGGAGTACTAGCTGCTACCGATCTATGTTTCTGTGTTCTACTTGTCTTGTCTTGATTGTTCACACCTGGTTCCCATTAGTATTGATCACTTCCCTATTTAACCCTCTGGCTCCCACTGTATGTTGTGCGTGTTTGTTCATGTTTGGTTGCCGTCTGGTGAGCGGGTTTGTTTCCTCCCTGCGTGGAGGTTATGTTATTTTACGTTACCTATGAGTAAAGTACGTTTTCAATTAGCTCTGTGTCCTTCGCCTGACTTTGTCCTACCGCATCACACTGACATCCTGACAACATTTCCATGTGTTTGATCCCATTCCATTAGCTCGATTCCAGCCATCATTATGGGCCGTCCTCCCATCAGCAGCTTCCACTGACACACACACAGTCGTCATGGCGCCGCGTTGTTAGGGATATGTCCTCCTCCTCTGTAATTATAGGTTGGGTTCATCCCTGCCAATCTTTGATCTCTCTCCAGGGTAGTGGAGTTGTGTGTGTAGTGTTTGTGTGTGTGTACGTGTCTGTGCGGACACATGCTTCCATGAAGCATCTAACTGTCTGTCTATGCATGCGTTAGTGATTTTCAAGCATTCAGTGGTTCTTTGTATATATAGTATATGTTGATGCTTATGTCTACATTTATATTTGTGTTTTCCTCTTTACCCATGTATGTTAATTTGTATCCATTCTAACCCTCTTCCCCTGTCCTCATCACCGTAAGTGTGCTGTTTGGAGAGAGAGAATGAGAAGAAGAGGAGAGCTGGGCCTGTCTCTGTGTCGGTCTCGTCTGTGCCATGAGGTGTCCGACTCATTGGCCTGGCTATTGGGGTCCTGGACTGAACTGAGGAGTCGTTTGGCCTGGCCATCGGGGCCCTGGACTGGACTGAGGAGTGGTTTGGCCTGGCCATCGGGGCCCTGGACTGGACTGAGGAGTGGTTTGGCCATCGGGGCCTGGGACTGGACTGAGGAGTGGTTTGGCCTGGCCATCGGGGCCTGGGACTGGACTGAGGAGTGGTTTGGCCTGGCCACCGGGCCTGGGAC